>NC_142110.1:40584886-41184886 GCF_056152115.1 Neolamprologus brichardi | reverse complement strand
TGCGATTTCCAATGGCATGGCAGCAGATACTGTTAGCATTAGCACTATAGCTTAGCACTGAGAATGGGCAGGACCTCGCAGTGGAGCAAGACAGATGAGCCCTTATACTTGCCTGTGGTAACTAAAGAGAGTCAAGATGACCATTCTGATTGGTTTAAATGGTGCTGATGGGGAGTGAGGGTGAATGGATAAAGGCCTTTTCTGTCTATCAAATACACAGCGCTGCTATATTGCACCTCAGTCTCTATTTAATGGTTACTGAATGCTACTGTGGTTAGCAGGAATAGCACCTGAATGAACCCCAAATTTTGACCTTCCCTTGTCAAATGATGTCCTAACCCTGAGAATTATATGGGTAAAAAAACACTGTTGTTGGTATTGCTTATTTCCTCCAACAGAGCAGTGCTTTTGTCAAGGTACGTATTGAAACTTAACTGTCTTTTAGGTACAGATGATGAATTGGAATAACAAGAAGAACATGAGTCAGTACTAGCCACCTCTTAATAACATTTGCTTCAACACTATCAAGTCTAAAAAGAGTCTTAAAAAAGTCATAGAAAGTCTAAAAAATTCATCCCAATTAAAAAAAATATTTTTTTCCACACATCAATATCTGTTTGACTTCCCAAATACGTTTTTGTGTAAAACGTAGTATAACTATCAGGTCATTGAAACGTCTTTTACTTGTGTGCTGTATTACATGTTTCTAAACTGTCTGTGTGTTTTTTTCTCATTAGCCACAGTGAATGCCATGGAGAGGACTGAGCTCAAAATCAACATCATATCCGAACAGCTGGGTTTAAGCTGGGCAGGTTAGTCACACTGGATACTGTACAATCTGTATGTAAAATGGATATATAGCCATTTGAAAAAGAAATTCAAAGCCACACTGTGAAAAACTAAATGCACCCTGACTGCTTCAATAGAAAATAGCTACAAAGTTGGACCATGCAATGCTTATAAAAACTGCAAAAAAAAAAAACCAAGAGCACCATCTCAAACTCTACAGCCCTCAGTTGGCAGTTGTTAAATGTTAAAGTTCATAATAACACAATTAGAAAAACACTAACGGGCTTAGGTTTGCCCTCAGCACTAACACCTCATAGCAGCTGTTATAACTCCTCTATATGCCCATATATATATATATATATTAGGGGTGCAACGATACACAAAATTCACGGTTCGGTTCGGTTTGATACTTTGGTGTCACGGTTCGATATTTTTTCGATACAAAAAAGATGTTCATGCCTTTTTATTAATTTGTCATTTATTAAATTTTCACGGCACATTCTGCACCACATCTCTGTGCGTTCATCATTTGTTTGAAGTCAGCTCACCTCCTGCAATCACTTTTCCGAGAATACGCGCTTCTTTTGTGGTTCAGACTCCTTCTGACATTTCTTTGGAGGTGGAGGAACACCAAAGTAATTTCTCATCACTCACCAATCAGTGCTGTCGCTCTCTATACACAGTTCGCGCGATTGCAAAGTGAAAGCAAAAAACAAGCGCAAATTCAAACGCGATTTCAATATGTCACATATTGACAGTGGCTCACCGATGCCAATGACATAATTACCCAGCTACATTTCTGAAAGAATGCAAAAGCATTGACATATATTTTTCCTTCCTACTATAGGCCAACGAGCAGAGCAGGGCAGCCCGACTGGAAAAATTGCTAGCCCCCGGACGTGGGGCTAGCGATTTTGCGAGCCCTGTATCTGATTGAGGAATCACTCATCTTTGGAAAAGAGAGTTTATTACAGAGAAATGGCTCTTTCCAAAATAAAAGCTATACTATACGCTTCTTCTGGGCTATATTCTCAGCAGCATATTAAACATATCAGGGCCCATAAGGACAATCAAGTGCTAACGGCTGTCTAAATGACTCGGGTAAAGTTTGTAGCATGCCTGCTTGTTGTTTTTGTCTGCTTCCACTTGTCTTTGCACTAGGATGATGTCAGAGTAAATGTGCAGTCATATTCGTTGTGTTCCCACTAGTGCTGTCAGTGTTAATCTGAAATGAGGTTAACGCCACAACACGGCAAATCTCCGTTAACGAGCTACCGCGGATCGCCCCGTGCGTGGGGCTGGACGGCCAACACGTTAACGAGCTAACTGCGCTAACTAGTTCCCACCCATGTAATTGAGCATTGCTGGCACATCCAACATACTGTTTTACTTTAGTCCATGACGCGCTTACCTTCAGGGTCATACGTCACATGAAAACCAAAATAGTTCCAAACGCCAGATCTGAATGAGGGTAGGGGAGGTTCAATTTGCCATGTTGCAAGGAGAGCTTAACTTCTGTCTCGCTAGCTTGGACTACGCTCAGTGAATCTGTGTTCGACTTCTCCGCCTAGGCTGCACTGTCGAGCGCAGATCCACTGAGCGCTCAACACAGACAGCATCGTCAGAAGGAAAGTTGATAAAATAAATTAAAAATGTTGTATTGTTCATACATATGCGTACCTAGTGTTGGGAAGGTTACTTTTAAAATGTATTCCATTACAGATTACAGAATACATGCCCCAAAATGTATTCTGTAACGTATTCCGTTACGTTACTCAATGAGAGTAACGTATTCTGAATACTTTGGATTACTTAATATAGTATCATGCTGTTTACAACTACGTGAATGTACTATTGCTGTGATTTATTACTGTTACTGAAGGTCCGCGGCTCCGAACCGTAGTAAAGGGACCTCTGGCTAATACGGCGGGTTCTGTGTCGGGCTCGTAGCCGAAAACTAGCTTTACTTTGTTGTCTGGGTCAACTTTGCTAGCGAGAGACAGAGAGAGGCGTTGAAAGGCTGCTCCAACGGAACTTATTGTTTCAGAGGAAAACACGAACACGGTGTACAGTCGAGTCTTAATAGCTTACTTACAACTGGGCTCTTCAGGCACTCTTCTTGGCTGCAGTGGTTATTATTATATTTACATGCTTCCAGCTCCCGTTTCTGCTCGATGACAGCTCGTACTTTTCCTTTTTCTCCCTCCCTCGCTCACAGACACATAACGTGTATGGCAGTCCATTCTCCCTGCAGCACAGACTACACTGCCTATGATGCTACATTCTTTAGAGCTATACCTGTAGCATTCTGCCTATTAGCTTAGCACAACAACAACAAAAAGGCCTCTCTCACCCAGGAAACACGCAGAGAGAGAGCGTCACCCTGTAACCATGGCAACCATAACGCTGCCGCCTGGTACAACAGAATGTAGCTGTCAAACAAAACCCAAACAGGCCTGACCCGCCACAATATGAAACAGGAAAGTACCGCCGTGTAATCCATTTATTTCAACAAAGTATCTGTATTCTAAATACCACCTTTTTAAACGGTACCTGTAACGGAATACAGTTACTCATATTTTGTATTTTAAATACGTAACGGCGGTACATGTATTCCGTTACTCCCCAACACTGTGCGTACCGAACCGAAAGCACTGTATCGAATGGTTCAATATCGATACGAGTATCGTTGCACCCCTAATATATATATATATATATATATATATATATATATATATATATATACACACTGACCGGGTGCTCAGTCAATACCTCAGGCAGCAGAAACCCAAGAAAGAGGAGGGAGACAAGGAACCATCATGGAAGGACAGGCCCCTGCACGGTATGTACCACCGGCAGATAGAGGAGGTGGCTGATATCCAGAAATCCTACCAGTGGCTGGACAAAGCTGGACTGAAAGACAGCACAGAGGCACTAATCATGGCAGCACAAGAACAAGCTCTGAGTACAAGATCCATGGAGGCTGGGGTCTATCACACCAGGCAAGACCCCAGGTGCAGGCTGTGTAAAGATGCTCCAGAGACAATCCAGCACATAACAGCAAGATGTAAGATGCTAGCAGGCAAGGCATACATGGAACGCCATAACCAAGTGGCCGGCATAGTGTACAGGAACATCTGTGCTGAGTATAACCTGGAAGTCCCGAGGTCAAAATGGGAAATGCCCCCAAGGGTGGTGGAGAATGACCGAGCTAAGATCCTGTGGGACTTCCAGATACAGACGGGCAAAATGGTGGTGGCTAACCAACCGGACATAGTGGTGGTAGACAAACAGAAGAAGACGGCCGTAGTGATCGATGTAGCGGTTCCAAATGACAGCAACATCAGGAAGAAGGAACACGAGAAGCTGGAGAAATACCAAGGGCTCAGAGAAGAGCTCGAGAGGATGTGGAGGGTGAAGGTAACGGTGGTCCCCGTGGTAATCGGAGCACTAGGTGCAGTGACTCCCAAGCTAGGCGAGTGGCTCCAGTAGATCCCGGGAATAACATCGGAGATCTCTGAGCAGAAGAGCGCAGTCCTGGGAACAGCTAAGATACTGCGCAGGACCCTCAAGCTCCCAGGCCTCTGGTAGAGGACCCGAGCTTGAAGGATAAACCGCCCGCAGGGGCGTGCTGGGTGTTTTTTTTTTTGGTTTTTTTATATGAATCAGATATGAGGCTGTCAATGATTCCTGTTAGTTTAGAAAATTAGAAAAAACAAGTATAAGGGCAGGATTATGTTGTAATAGACACATCACTACTGTATTAGTGTACAGAGTTCCTCGGTTTCTCAGACGAATCAAAGAGTCGCTCATCACATACTGTTTGAAAACATCAAGATGGCAACTGAGAAAAGAACAGTTATTAACCAGTGGGTTAATGAGTCCTGGTGGCTAGGTACATCTTTTAGATCCGGTCTATGATGTAGACCACTAAACCGAATATTAAGGAAACCCCCGCCAGTTGTTACTCGTCCAGATCAGAGATCCTACTTATGTTTGTCCTTCCCGTAGACCACACCACCGATGACCAGCAGGAGCCCACGTCTTGCTGTTTTGTGTTGTGCTCCAACCCAATTATTTGGATTTAGCAAGTTTCTCATTATCAAAGTCTCCCATCCAAGTTGGTGACTAAGAACGAGCAACAGCTTTTACTAATATATCACTAATCTGCAGATTTGCCATTATACTAAGATTATTTACTTCATCTGTGAGTGGTTATACAGTAGTATTTTTGGCTTAGTTGTATAAATATGTGCTTTATGTTTCTTTCTATTCTTAACTGTGTCCATTAGAGTTAGCACGAGAGCTCCAGTTTGGTGTGGACGACATCAATAGGATCCGTGTGGAGAATCCAAACTCTTTGCTGGACCAGAGCTCTGCCCTGCTCAACCTGTGGGCCAGCAGAGAGGGCAAAAGGGCCAAGAGTAAGTTAGCACTATATCCCTTTAAAATTCAGACCAAACGATTAAAACTTTGACTAGTGCAAATATTTCTGTGTCGGGGCATCCTTATCTGTGCATGTGACAGATATTTAAAAAGAAAAGTTGAGTGATAAATCATGGAACCTTTGCCTCTCAGTGGAGAGCCTCTACTTTGCTCTGAAGAACATCGATCGTGCAGATATTGTAACCTCTTTGGAGGGTCAGGCTCCGCAACCAGCACCTGGTTCTTCAGAGGAGGGCGCCTGTCGGCTTGGTGACCGCGACTCCACTCTGTTGTCCCCCAGCGTCATTAATGGTAAGATACAGGAACACATTAAACATCCTACACACAGGACATATAAGAAGGGTCAGTTCAACATTTTTTTTAACAAATTACCTCTTTACAGTTAATTAGCAAAGATATGCTGTGCCTTAATTTTGTATTTTGTATTGCTAAATAGATTGACTTCTCTAGCTACATGTGTTGTAATTACAGAAAACAAAGGGTTCAATACTTTTTATGTTTATTGCAAGACTGATGTTCTCATGATGGTTTGTAACCGTCAGAAATGGAAAGTTTTCAGGAATTTCCTGTTCAAGAAGATTTTAGAGGCAACAATAATGAGAGGCTCAATTTACTGTGCAAGTGCAGTATCTGGTGTTGGTCATTTCCAAATAGATACATCCACAAAATATCAGGAAATGCAGATGTAAATGGAAAAAACACGGTGGGACCCCACAAAAAGTTGTGGAAAGCATAGAACGGAAATTATTTCCTAAAAAAATCTTCACTGCCAAAAATTAGAGACTAAATTCTTCAGCCCAAGAAGGTGAGGCTTTTATTCTCATTTACTTTCCACCTCTGAAAACCCGTCCTTGCCTTCTCTGAGTCTGGGTAACAGCCACTTTACCTTGTCTCTGTTGCCCCACAAGAGATCACGGACACAAGGCTATCGCGCCTAGTGCACAAGCCACGCGTTATTAGACCCCCGTTTTTCAGAAGGGGTAAGTTGAAGGGAACTTGGGTTGCATGGTGGTTTGCTGCTCATGACCTGTACTGCACATGATGATGATGATGATGATGAAACCAATGATAATGATTCTCAAATACCATTTTTGAGGTCTGAGGAATGGTGTCATTCTTCCACCATGAAGCAAGCTTTTTGCAGCATGCAGTAACACCGCCTCTCCTCACTGGAGCACACATCATTTTATTTTCATTTTTTTAATTTATTTTTTACTTTTTCTTTTTACGTTACACTTTTTCACACCTCATACTTGAGCCCTAAACATGATGGCATTTATTCTTCTGACTCAATATGAGAAACGAGGATAAGTCACTTTTTCTGACAGGGGTTTAAGTCGTTTGCAAAACAGCCAACAGTTAACGTATGGGTAACGTTCGAGATTTTATAGATTACATGTGGGTGTATGTGTGGCTCTGCGCGTGTGTGTACACATACATGCACGTGTGTGTGCATACACGCCCTTATGTGTCCTGTCTGGGATGGATACACTAGTCAAAAGTGGCGCTGGTGCACAGATGACAGTGTGCTCTGGGCCTCCATACCTTGTTTCTGTCCCTGCCTCTTTCTTTCTCTTTCTTCTGTCTGAGAACAAGATAAAATTTCACCTGTCACGTTGTGCTTGATCGACAGCAGACATTGGTCCCCAGCGACAATGTCTTCTTGCAGTCTTGAAATTTTGTCTTTTCCTCGGGATCCTGTCCTACTTTCTGTCTTTTTTTTTCTCTGAACCTGTAACATGTCATATCTGCTGCCCAGCCGCCCCGCTCCTCCTCGTCCTCCTCCCTTCTCTTGCTCTTCTTCCTCCTCACAGCTCTTCCTGTCCGACCTCTGACCTCATATGACCTCATGTTGACCTCTGGGCCTCCTCTTCTCTTGTCATCTTATTTTCCCGCGCTCCTCCCTCGTTCAGTCGAGTGGGGACCCTCTCCTCCTCTTTAAAACAGCTCTGTGTGTGTACTACAGTTTGTGCATGTGCATGCTGCATGCTTTGCTGTTCCAATATCTGTGTGTGTTTGTGCATGTGTGCACGTGTGTGTGTGTTTCAGACTTAATTTATTCAAAGTAAGTCAAGTAAAAATGACGTCACATAGCCGAGCTTGAAATTTATTCATACGTTTTCTAGTTTTCTTCCAAGATTATAGAGAGTAAGTTCAATATTTTAGTTACACAAAAATATTTTAAAATTCATTTTAACCCCAACACAAGATGGCCATTTGTACAGGTGTGCGTGGGTGTGTGTGTTTGTTTCTTGAACAGAATAATGTTTGCTGTTTGTGACATCGTTTATGTGCATGGCATGCTTTCAATGTATGACGTTTTCTTCACAGTGTAAAATATTTTCTCTGTTCATGGATGTATTTCAGTCTTTTATTTAATGCTATATTAACAAACAAATGTTTTCTTTTTCTTTTTCCTGTAAAATAAATGGTGTGTGTGTTTTTAATGCTACGCTATAACACATGGTCAGCTGCATAGCACATAATGCTCAACATACAATGTTGCTGTGGTGGTCTTCATTCATGGGCAAAATAATCACATGTTTGGTAAGTTACAGTTTGAGTGGTTTAACACTTAACCATTGTGTAATTGTTTTGGCAGTTACTATATGTAAAATTAAAAGAGCTAAATCCAGTAACCAGTGAAAAAAAATGCCATGAATTATCTATAACTAAATTTTCTATGCAGTATTTTTTTTGCCCAAGTCTGATGATGGCCTTGCTGCTAACATTGTGTGAACATTATTTGCCAGCAGGGATTTTACTGTGAGGTGTGTGTTGATTCTGGTGTGTATGGTTTTTTTGTACATCCGAGCCTCACCTGTGAGCTAAAAGTGTGTGTCCTCCTTGTGTGTTTTTAAATGAATGCAGTGTTATGCGTTTATACATGTATGTGTGCGTGTGAGTGTGTGTTTGCTGTGGTAAAGTGTGCTGTGTAGTGCTCCTCTCTTCTGTTTCTTGTACCATGAGATTCTCTGTGGAGTTTATTTGTGCTTCACTACATTTTGTGCCTTTGACACCTGTGTGAGCGTGTCTGTGTTTCAGCAGCAGGAGTGAAGGGAAGGGCTAACCCACATTCATCTAACTCATTCTAGCTCTCATTCTAATTTTGATTCATTCCCTCCTTGCTCACCTCATTCTGATGCCACCTCTGATCATCCTGGCCCTGTACCATCCCAGAAACACACACATGTGTACCCACACAATGGACCATTGTTGCATAAACTCTGAGAGACAATTACTTTACACAGTAAAGGTGTATTTTACCCATTACAGTGTTGTGGATCACATCAGAAAAGGTTTAGATTTTTAGCTCCATAGATGTGCGTACTGTGATAATTAGTATTAGTGTGTCGTTGAAATACACAGAAGTAGTTTTAGTGATAGTACAACAAGGTAGAATTGCTATGTTGCTTTACTCAGTCATTTTTTGCCCATAGCCTCATTACTACATTAAATTATGGTTAAATGAACAAAAGTAGCGGTGCATGAAGGTCTAAGAAACTTTCTGTGGTAACTTTCAGCTACGTCTCACTTTAAACTGTGTTTTGTTTCCACAGATGAACGTCAGAGCATTTTCCATTTAGTACCAAGAGATATCAGGATGCCTTCTTGGTGGGCATAAATTCATGACTGATTCTGTTAAAAGTGTATTTAAAAAGATATTACACATTAAATGCTAATAGGGTTTACACACTTTTTTGTATTTAGTTCATGTGTACTGTCCCTGATGCCAGGATATAGTGAGGATCAGGACAGGAATTAACATGTTTCATTGCACAAAGACATTTGAACTAAAAGTATTATTTTGAGTTTAACCTCATACTATACTCATTCTGTGGTTTGTCTATTCGGCCCGCAACCTCACATTACAGCACAGCCTCTACTTTGTGCTTTACAGTGGTTTATCATTGTGATCTGTCAGTGTGCCGTTCTTTGTTTCATATGGGTGAAATACAACTTTACTGTTAAGTCTCTATTCATCTGAACTCACTGACACACTAGTTTATTAAAAATATTTTGTTAACGGAATTAACTAATCCAGATTTGCGTCAAAATGTAAGTGTTACCATGTTCAAGTATCACCAAATATCAACATATGGGTTATAAGCTTCGAATTAATTTGAGTTAAATGAAATGTGAAAAATATGAAAAAGTTTACATTCAGAATGTTTTACTTTTATGCAAGTTTATTTTTAGATATTATTAGTAGTAGTAGTATAAAGTAAATGTAAAAATAGTTTTAAAAAATAAACAATGAAAAAAGACATTAAAATGCCACTTCCTCAAAATATATTTTTAAATGTATATTTAATAATTTTTTAATTATTTATCATAGAAAATAAAACAAGCTTTGAAACGAAAATCTCATTATGTCAAATCTCAATGAGATTACATAAAGATTCTAACAAAATTTGAATTTTCTTTTTAAAATATGTATGATATAAATTAGAACCAACTACAGTGTGTGATTGTGAATTTGACTGTGTGCTTTTGTGCGTCTTTTTTGTGTTTCTCTAATCCTGCCACACAGAATTTACTGTCAAGCAGTCCAACAAGCTGCATAACAAGTGTCATCCTGGAATTAATAATAGAAATGTGTAAACCAATCTAATTGGATCTAATATAATCAACGACTTAGTCAACGACTTATGATTTAGCAGGATAAGATTAAACAACACATTATGCAGGGATTCTATTTTTTTTTAAGTTACCCTTAAATTAAAAATTGTGTGTGTCTTTGTGTGTGTGTGTGTGTGTGTGTGTGTGTGTGTGTGTGTGTGTGTGTCTCTGTGTCTGTGCGCGCGCGCGCGTGTGTGTGTGTGTGTGTCTGTGTGTGTGTGTGCATGTGACTTGTTTTATTTGTTTATTTTTCTGAGTGGGTGCTGGGCAGGGGATCTTTGGCGTACAGACACATGAATGCATGACTCTGATGTGCAGCTGCAGTCGGGGAGAATGCGGCAGTAACTTGCATTTTCTTCTCCAGAATCTGCAAGATGCTGCTGACTCCCCCGCAGAGACTTGTGACAAGGGTTGGAACGATAAGCAATGTTTTATTACATGTTTGGCAATTGTATCACAGCTGCTACTTTAGCACCGAAAACGAAATTCGTGCAATCCTCTATGTGGAAAATCCAGGTTTTACCTCAATTAAACCTACCTTAAAAAAAAATTATAATAAAATGTTGATGTAAAGCAAAAAAGGATGAAAATTTATACTAATGAGTCCTTCAGACAAATATTACTCAAACGGAATGAGAGTAAAGCCTTAAATTATTAAAAAATATCGTGCCAACCCCACAATCAATTAAAGTACCCTACACTCATCTTTCTTTTCTCTTATCGAGGAACAGTTTCTGTTCTGCAGATTCACTTTCCGAAAGTGGGAGCAAGCTAGAGCCCAGCATCACTCACCTCACAAACAATGGATGACTCACCAAATTCTTTTATCTCTCACCTCACAAATTGCTGTGTCCCAATGACAGTTACCTGAATAGCTCTGCAAACTTGAAAAAAAAATGTTTATTCGATTAGCCAAAGTAAGAGTTTTGAGTAATATCATTGTGTTCTGCCTTTTAGATTGAAAGCGTGAAAGCAACATGTTGGCTGGGATTAACTGAGAGTCAAGTCTTTGAGTCAGAATTACTGGCTTAGCATCAAGGCATCTTAATCCTAAATTAGAATTCTAAATTGTGATTGATAAGTAATTGATTAAGAGAAAGTCTTTTGTCTTGGTATATTGGGACAGAGCTGAGCCCCACTGTTTCGCTGGTAGGTTGGAGAAACAGTTGTCCCACCACCTCCCCACCCTCTCAGTGGCTGTGCCTGCTTGGTGTTAGTCTATCTCTTGTCTCGCTCCTGTTTTCCCTCCAGGTTATGGGCTGGTGCAGGAGGAGCTTCTGTCCCCGGCCTCCATGCAGTACAGCTTGCCATCTCCACTGGGCGTGGAGCCCTACTGGCAAGAGGTCTCCAGCCTCGAGTGCGCCCCTATTGCCACCACAGAGGAAGATACATTAATGGAGATGTCGGACGTTCAGGTGTGGCCAGCAGGGGTCAGCCCCTCTCTGGTTACAGTGGAGGACTCGTCACTAGAGGGCAGCAGTCGGGCTGACGACTCAGAGGGCGCCACACTCTCCTTACCCTGCAGCTTGGGTCGCCCAAGCAGTGGAGCCAGCGGGGCCAGCGGCTCCATCATGGAGCTGGAGGAAGAGGAGGAGGAGGAGGAGGAGGAAGGGGAGGTTGAGGAGGAGGAGGCACCACAGGAGCCAGCAAGTGCACTGGCGGAAAGGGACAGGGTGAGAGCCAGTGGTGCCGTTCCCAAGGTCAATCTAAATGGCCAGCTGGGAGGTCAGAGGTCAGACGTGAGGAGAGTGGAGAGTGTGGCTGTAGGAGGAGGAACAAAAGGAGGAGGTGGAATGGTAGGGCTGGGCTCAGTGGAAGGGATTTCTGTTGTTTCAGGCCAACAGGTGTACTCCCAGAGGTGTGAGATAACGGGGCTGGGTCGAGCTACAGAGCACAACGGAGACAACCGGTAAGTCAACTGTGTGTGATCGCCATCACTCTATATATGTTTCTTTTCCACTGCCTGTACTCAGAATTAACATATCTGCTTTCTTTGTTTCCCTTTCCTCTGGTCTATTCGCATTCTGCTTTTCAGGATGGTGGGAGGAGGAGCATTTCAACCCTACATGCCAGACAAGGACTCCCTACAAGGCTGGGTGGGCTCGGTGTCATCAACGCGTGACGGCAGCATGCCAGGCTTGCACGTGGCCCAGGAGGCTCTGCTGACTCCGGTGTGTGACACTGGTTACTCTCATGTGCTGCGTGGGCGCCTCCTGCAGGGCACGCAGCCCTTTGACAAGGGGCTGGGCTTCTCTCATCAGGAGGCAGGCCAGCGAGCTTGGGAACAGAAGCAGAGGCGGGGACAGGTCAGGTTGCAACGCCGACCACCTGCCGCTCCCTGCGCCTGGAGGGGGAACATTTTTACATGTTTTCTTTTTTTAATGATCAACCGGGAAGATCGTCATTCAGTTTGATTTTTCAAAAAAAAAAATCATCAACCGCTTAATCTCGCTGAACGATCATCAGAACAGATGATTGACCACAATCAGTCACAGAACCAGAGCAGAATGATGTGTTGCACAGCTCAACACATCCGATTAAAAGCTGCCCATTGATATGATTTAACATTTGTGATTGAGAACACCTTGTTAAGAATTAGAAATGGATTTTATAAATATATATAAATTGTGGCCCTTTTTTTTCTTAACAGAGAGAGGAGAAGGAGGAGTATGTTGCTGAGGCACAGTTTGTTGAAGAACGTGGAAATGTACTTGCTAGAAAGGTGAGTCACTTTGTGGGTATTTTTCATTTGCAGTGAATCATGGTCATACCAACATTATAATTGTTGTGTATTTGTTATGAGTTTTGTGTAATTTTATTTATTCACTTATTTTGAATTCAGCTTTCATGGTGGATTTGCTCATTTCAGTCTAGTTTTGATTGTTCAGTTGCTTTTTTTGAGTTTACTTATTTTTCATGGTGACATTTGGGTGCTTGTCATGGGCAAAATGTAAGTAATTCCAAGAGGCATTACAATGCAAAACCTTGACTCACAGCAGTGAAATGTCTTTGTGCATATTGCGTTGACATGAATGCGTTTGACCAAACTGACAAATACTAAAACATTTGCCAAAGGTCTTTGGCTGCACAAAGGGAAGGATTGTGACTCTGCAACCAGTGCAGATGTGCTTGCCTGCAAAGCTTGGAAATTCAACAGCACATAGCCTGCCGGACTTTCTGAAAAGTTGCACAGGGAAGTTGCAAAGGAGTTCACTATGAACAGGAAGAATTGGATAAGTATAGTGAAAGATCAGAAAAGCAGCAAATGAAGTTGGACATAAAGGGATGGAGGTGGTCATCAACTATACTAGGTAGGCTGTTGCTCAGTCAGTATTCACAGGCTGAAGGTGTCCAAAGAAAAGATCCCCGCACCATTAGACCATCGACTCAAACCTGAACCACTGATGTATGGCAGGATGGAGCCATGCTTTCACGTTATTTGCATAAAATGTGGTCCCTGCCATTTTTATCTTGTGGTCGAAAGACTTATGAGACCAGACAACATTTTTCCAATGTTCTTTCATCCAGTTTTGGTGAGCCTGCAAAGACTGTAGCGTCAGAAGTTAGCTGCTGTAAGTTTGAAGGACTCTGGCCATTCAGGCCATTGGAATGGGACAATCATCGCTCTATTCTATTATTTTTTTTTAATTGAATTTATTTATTTTCTGTATATTTTCAGTTCTAGTTCATTTTGTAAAAATTTGCACTTGTTTTAGTTTTAATTTGAACTTTAGTTGAAACCTTCTTCACACCTACTTTCAGTTTTAGTTAACACTGATAACCTTTTGTCACACCCAAGCACTGCAAACCAGGTGCTTTTTACTGTGAGTTATTCACAGAGCCTGGCCAACAGGGTGGGAAATTAACAGCAGCCACAAGGCAAATGTTGACAGCAGATATGACCTTAAACCAATTATGATTCAGAGATCATCGTAAAAAAAAAGCTTTTTAAAAATGACATTAGAAAAACGGGCATTTGTATGCCATGAAATCTTTTGTGACTGATTGGCTGATTAACTGTGAAATGATCTAAATTTGTGGGCAGACAAGTTAGTTTCCTGCTCTGGTTTCACATGGAGGCTTCAGCCGTTAACTGGTCCAAGTGTTGTTTCCTTCCTTCCTTCCTTCCTCCCTGCCTCCTTGCTCCAGGTGGCGGTGGATGTGAGAAAGGGCGCTCAGTCAGTGCAGCGCAGCAGTCTGCGGAGAGTTAAACACTGAAATACACTTTCTGCCCAGCCCTTCAGGTATGGGACACAAGCACTAGTGCATCCCAGTGCTTGGATAGATGCCTTCTACGGCACCCTGTTGGAGCCTGTTAGAGCCTAATCATCTCTCATACGTCGTTTTGTCTCATTCGTTAAACTTTGGCAGTGATTTTATAGAAGCTAAGACTAATTTAGCCCATGTGATGCATATCTACTGGTGTACTCCTTGTCTCTGTTTTGTAGGACCGGAAAGCCACTGCCAAACCATCCTCCACGAAAACACGACCGGACCGCAGAGGAAAATGAGCATGGAGGAAGTGCAGACTATTAAAAAAAACAAAAAAAACAAACAGAATCATCCTCAACCTGTGACCATGGAGCACCACAAAACAAAATAGAAGAGGAGAAAAAAAAACAGGAATTAAACTTGTAGTTTTATAATATTTGTAAAGAAAAATATCAACTAGACTAAGGCATGACGATACCGTTTCTTTTTCTTTTTTATACAAAAAAACATAAATGTTAGTTAAACAACTAAGAAAAAAAAAGCAACAAAGTGCTTCCTGTGAACTGTAATCGCATGATGACTGCTGGTGCATGCCCTTTTGAACTGTCATTATCTACAAACTGAAGGGGTACTAGGTACGGGGGCGGACCCACGTAAGGGTTACAGGCTTTTTTTAAGGGCCTTCTTTCCCCCAACTGGAGTGGTTTGTTTCAGCAAGTTGAGTCCAATAACACTACAGCCAAAAAAAAGAAGTCCCTCAATGGATGGTTCTCTATACAGCTAAGCCTCTGCTGAGCCTCCCAGCGCTTCTTTCACTGGACCCTTTGCCCTGTTATTCTAAATGTGATATATGCACTCTATGCTACGTGGACATGTGTCAGTGTGTGTATGTGTGTGTGCGTGTATTTTTCTCTACCGCATGTGTTTCTTGCTTCCGGCTTGGCGCTGAGCCCTTCCCCATGATTGGCTTGTTGTCCCTGTAATGTCACGGCGTGCTCAGCGCTGGAATGAGAAAGCCGCCGTGCTGCCCTGCTCGTGACTTCTTGTCTGCGTGCGTTTTTTTACATTTTTAATTTTTTTTCCTTTGTGGATGAAGATCGTTCCTCGTTGTTTCTTTGGAACTCGTCCACTTTGGGTTTCAGCTTTGTTTGACTGCGGATGAGAAATGAACCTCTAGCTCCCCTCGTGTTTTCAGGGGGAATGTTTTCAGACAGCGGGAATGTTTTCTTTGGAAAAAGCGTGGGTGCTCGATTGCATTGTACAGCAGCTCTGAGGGCACAAAGCTTGACTTTCTATTCCCTCAAACTTTTCTGTACTCTTCTATTACTTTTTTTGTTTTCTTTTTTTTCTCCAGTAGCATACTTTACCTTCACCCATAATCTATCAGTAGCCTCAGTCTATATGCAGTCAAATCACAGTCCTCTCCCATCAGCATCTAAAGGTCCTCCAAACCCTCTGTGCTCCCTCTTTTATCTGCTTCCAGTGGCTGTAGCGCATCACTGTTGAATTTTTGAGTCAATATTTCAAATTGTGGTGAAGAAAACATGAAGGATCTCATTCGTGTGACGATGCCGTGATTTGAGGAGTGAAATGGCAGCGAGGACAGACAGGCAGCACTGTGATCGTCTTATTAACACTGACCCCAGACTCGTGAACTGTCAAGACCCACATTCATATACAGCACAGGCAAAAGCACAGAAACATATATGAACACATTTCCAGAAACACACAAACATAGATCACACGGTTAAATAATTATTGCCTGGTCAGTGTTGTTGTTTTTTTTTCTTGTTTTCTTTGGAGTTTGCCACAGCAATAATACACAGAAACAAAAAAAACATGAAGATGGAACGGCAACTGTAAAAGACTGGTTTCCTCAGAGAAGACACAAACTGTATCTGGATGAACAGCATTTGGCATTGAAGCTCGCCCTTGAAGTGAGTGAGTCAGGACGTACTGATGCAAGATGAGATGACTCAGCTGTAGCAGTGAGAGACCTTGGAGGCCGGAGAGTGTTTGTGTTTCAGCACTTAACGTAGCAAAATATAAACCAGGATATCTTCATTTAATATCTGTTAAGAAGCTTGCTGCTGCCATGAGGTGGAATCCACCGAACTCCGTTTTCCTTCTTTTTTTTTCCTGGATAATTCAGCTTGTGTTTCTGTAAATCATCAGCTCATCACCTCTGAAACACTTTATGCAGAAACTGGTTGGCAGCAGTATGAAGGAGTTACATCATAGTAGCACGCATTTCCTTAAAATCACCTATATCTCCCATAAGTACTGTAAATGCTACTGTAGCCTGAATGAGTGAGACCGGATGAATGATCACATTGGTTATACATCACGCAAATGCACTTACTTTCCACGCCCAGTCCATGCACGAGAACCTCATGGGATAATAGCACGTTTTCCACTGTTACTTCACTCAGGTTTTCAGTTCTGCTCTATCAGAAAGAACAAAAGATGTTTGTTTCTAAGTTCTGAGTCATCCTCTCAAAATCAAATGTGGGACACAAGTGAGCGATTTAGAGTTTTCTGTTGGGGCTGTTTGAGGTGGGATGGTGATGCGTGGGCTTTTTTTGGTTTGGTTTGGTTTTTTCCTTTTTCTTGGTGGAGCAGGGTGGTTTGGTGCAAGTGTGTGTGTATGTGTGTAGTTTAGTTGTGTGATTCAGATTAGACCAAAAAACACTGAGTGTGAGGTCAGTGCCAGCATGTCTCCTTAACCTCGCTGGTGCGCTGCTGCTGCTGCTGTGACACCACTGTTGGTTATTTTTGTCTTTACTCATTTTTTGTTTGTTGGTTGGTTGTTTTTTTTTGTCACACATTGAAAAAAAAGCCAAATAAATTTTGTTGAAGCACAGGCAAAAGATTTTCCTTTCACCAGATAAATATAAACAATTATCTTCTCATATGTATAACTTCAATTGTCAATTCACGTTATTGTGTAATCTTACCTAATCGGCCATTATGCTGAAGATAAAGTCAACAAATGACAAACAAGACGCCCACTCGACTTCACAGCTCCCACAATCACTCTGTTAGTCTTTAAGACTTTTACTGTATCAGCACAAGAATGGGGGTTGGATCCAGACATGTGTTGAGGTTTTAATCCTTAAGATGAATACTCTATAAAATGTGTTTTAATGCTGTTAAAGGTCAGAGGTTTTTCAATTTGCATCCCTTAGTAGAGTAGTTTTATTATCAACAGCAAGAAACTGGTTCATGAAAAAATTGTGTGACCGTAGTGGATGTAAAATGGTGGATTCATGCAACAGTCCTAAAGTTTAGTGCTAATCCCATGATTTTGTTGGAGCTCTGATTGAACTGTTGCTTTTCTTTTGGATGTGAAGAAACTTTGGAAAAAACGTTTGCACTGAACTGATATACTATATTTTTGAAGTGACTGCAAATCTGGTCACTGACATTTTATAAAAATTTGGCCATAGCTCCCATAATCTCACAGTATGTCTCACCCACTGATTTGTAGAGACCCACTTTGAAGCTTCAATTTCAGCATTTTGGTTGTTAATTTGTGTTTCCTTGGAACCAGATGGCACAAGCAAGGTTTGGATCTGGCAGGAAAAACCAAGGGACACTGCACACTTTATCATTTATTTGAATAAAAATGAGGCTATAATTTACAAAGTGGATATCCTATTTTATAAAATAATACTTTAAACTAGCAATATAGATCATTAAATCAACAGATTTTCTTTTAACTGAGGCATTAAAGCAAATGAGAAGTGGGGTCATTTGTCCAAACACTTTGATACAATTTGACTTCCAACGCCCCCTGCTGGCCATTTTAAAGAATGCAGGTTTAAGGCACTGGCTCGCATGCAGAAACTATTTCTATCTTGTTACATGTACAAGATTCAAACATGTAATTAGAACGAAATAATTTCATGTTTCTATGGTGAACGTAATTAAATCATGTAGCATCTGCATAAAATTCAGCAACTTAATTTGTTCTTGTTGAGATGACATCATACAATCTAGTAAGAGTGATTAGTTGCCTGGACTCACAAAATTCTCAAGATCACATTAGATGTCAAACTGTAGGGGAAAAAACCCTGGAGTTTTAAGAGGCAGACAACTACACCCACACCACGTGTATGCTATCGCTATTTATTGTGGTTTAACCTGTCAAGAACAAAAACGTACAGAATATTGAATAAGCCTGGATTGACAGGTTGGTGGTGTGATGGTTAGTGCTGTTGCCTCACAGCAAGAAGAGCTTGGGTTCAAATCCTCAATCTGTCTGGTTTGCAGTGTGTAATTAGAGTTAGGTTAATTGGTGATTCTAAATTACCCATGAATGTAAGTGCAAATGATTGTTTGTCTCTATGAAATCATCAACCCCCATACTGGTTCATTAAGCAAGACTAGCAGTAATTGGCTTGACTAACAAAGTAGTTGTTCAAACAACAAGATTTCATTGTTGTTTGAACATGTTGCTAGACAAGTTAAAATTTTAACTTGTGTAGCATGAATTAAAACAAATTTCACTCTACATATTTAAATAAATCACTTCAAGTCAAGCATACTACGTTGATCCAACGTAATCCAATTACATTAAACCACCAAATGCCAAATGTGTTGGTTTGACATGGTCAAAAATAGGTTATTGTACTTGGTTAAATCACGTGGAAATAGGTGCCATGATTAAAATGTGTTCATCCAACAACAGATTTTTTTTGAGTGTAGTCAGTACTCTTATAACATGCTTACTTCCCCCAGAGGCATCAACCAGGACTAAAATCTTAAGGATCATAACTTTGACTTTAAGGAGCTGTCTTCCTGCTTGGCTTCCTGCTTAGTCACATTTGAAATCCTGAAAAAAAGTCTCCACAAAGCAAAATGATGTATGAAGCAGTTTAATTATGTTTCCATACATAGATAATTTGGATTTGCCGTCTGAATTAAACTTGTCTGTGATCCTGTGCACTCCCCCAGTGTTTGTATGTACAGTATGCGAGTGTGTGTGAGTGTGTGTGTGTGTGTGTGTGTGTGTGTGTGTGTGTGTGTGTGTGTGTGTGTGTGTGTGTATGATGATGATGATGATAATGATCATGATATTTGGTTCCCATCCTGGTTGGATCAGCGGGAAGAAGAGAGACCGCAATTTCTTCTGAGAGGACGTGTAACCTACAGCAATGTATTTTAAAGGGTATTGTAAAATTTTAACTGTTGCAAAGAATAAAGATCACCTATACTCCTTTAGAATGGATACATGACAATGTAAACGCAATATCATATTACTCTATCCTAAGGAATGCAACTGCGCACATGCACAAAAAAAATGTTTTTATGAAAATATATGTATAAATATATGACAAAATATATTTAATTAGAATGCTATGCACCCTCATAGAGTTATTATGGATGTTCTTTAAGCATTATCTAGACTAGGCCGACGTCCACATCATGGGGAATGTAGAGGCTTTGTAGCTATGACCACTTGTTTTCTTTTCTTTTGTATTGTCCCGGAGAGAGGATAAACCAACGTGAATATGTATACAAGCCTTTCAATCAGAGTCATTCTGACATGAAGATATGTATAGATCATCTTACCCTGTACACCAGCTCAAACCATTTACAAGAATTAATAAACAAAGATGTGACATAAATGGGGTGTGTTGTTTTTGCAGCAAGTGTATTTAAGTGCAGTCTTTTTACTCTGTGGATCACTGAATTGGTACCCTGTCTCACACGTCAAGACACAGACGTGTGTCCTGGATGTCTGAGAAGTTACAAACATGCATCTTCTTAATGTTTTATTCGACAGATTCAATAATTTTATGCAATATTTATTCCCTTCTTGTGCATCTGAAACCTTATTTTCGAGGAAAATGTCCCAAAGCAATTGCACAATACATACATACACGAGAACTTCAGATATCTCACGTCTAAAATATATAAAAATTGTTCTTTTCTCCACAAAGTGGTGATTGAATAAACGGGATTGGTTTCAGCTTCTTTGAATCATTTGTTATATCAGTTTTTAGTGTTAAGCAGTTAAGAAAGAAGAAGGAAGAAAGACCCTTTTGGTCTGCCAAATGTGCAAATATGCACAGATTGCTAATTTATTGTTCTGTCATGTATGGTTAAAAGGCTGAAGAAAGAAACTCAAAAAGAGCATGATTAATATTTTTAACTGTCACAGTGTGTTTTCTCTTCATAAATATGTTTTTTACTGTAGTTGATCATATACCAATTTGTGGAATGTGCTTAAGAATGCCATTTACGCTATCATCCACTGTAAGTATACAAACTGAACTTCTTTGTCACTGAAATCACTACATTTCCATCCCGTTGTAGAAATTTGCATGATTGTAGCCTACCTCTGTGTTGGTTTTGAAAATCTTTTGTACATTTTGAACAGTTGTGCATTAATCGCACGACAAATGTCTTATAAAATGTGTATGCTATATATTTTTATTGTTGCTGTTGCTGTAAAGCAGGGGTGTCAAACTCAAATACACAGTGGGCCAAAATTCAAAACTGGAACAAAGTCGCGGGCCAACGTTAATATTTATTGGAAAAAAAAAATCTTCCTCCAGATATAAGAATTAATCTTTTCTTATGGACTCAAACAAGTTTTGCTGAAAAACTGAATATGGAACAAGCAAAGCTTAATACTAAACAATATATATATTAGCTGTATAATACCAGTAGGCTAGCTCTAATAGTAAAATGTAATTAGGCTGCGGGCCAAATTTGGCCCGCGGGCCAGAGTTTGACACCTATGCTGTAAAGTGTTCTTGCAGAAATGTACCATTGCATGTATTTGATTGCTGCAGATTAGGAGGGAGGAAAAAACTACAACATCCACTGTCAACATCAAGTGACGCCCCTTGGTTTCAGCCAATCATAGCCCACTGCCCCACGTGTCGTTTTGTAGGAAGTTCCTGGGATGTTGTTTTGAGTTTTCTCTGAGCACGTGGAGGCATAGTGTAGCTTTCCATGCTCAGTCTGCGGGCGTACATGCAGCTCGCCTCGTCTGTGGAGTGTCATTAGCGCATAGAGTTGAGAGATGTCAGCGGGAGGCCAGGCCACCAGGAGCCGGGATATCCCAGCCGTCAGGCGGGTCGCTATCCACGACGCTGCGCATTTGCCAAACGACTACTCCACGACCCCGGGAGGAACTCTGTTCAGCACCACGCCTGGAGGTACTGATGTCCAGAATGAGGAAAGAGAGGGATTCAGAATAATCTGTATTTATTTTTACTCTTTATTTGCTTTTTTAAATAGGCAGTACACGCCAGAAGTAAGAAAAAAAAAACAAGTTACAGAAAGTCTTAAGAAACCATACAAACTGTACTTGTAAAACTGAGTAATGCATATGTGCATATGACCTAAATGACACAACAGTGGGTTATTTCACTGTGTTCATCAGAGTGACAGCCTGAGTGGCTGGTTGAGTAAACAGCTCTCTGTAGCACCTAGCTGAAAGCAGCAGTTTGAACAGTTTGTACATGTCAGGGGTATGCAGAGGGTTAAGGAAGTTAGAAAGCAGCAGCACCAACTTTTGTTTTGGTCTCAAAAGCCAAAAGGTTTCCTCACATGTGAATTATTTTCCTCTTCAGATGCTAATCGAAAAAAAAACAAACAATTAAAGACAGTTTATTTTCTTTTATATATCTCAGAATTTAAAAAAAGTTCCAACACTGCAGTTTACTTTTTATCCCAAGATCACGATTAGCTTATCCATATGACTTAGAGACAGAGAAATAGAATAGAAATATCTTTTATAGTCCCCCACTGCGGAAATCCACGTGTTCCAGCAGTAACGTGACAGGCAGATGGAGCACGGAGATTCACATAAAGGTAAAGAATATAAAATAAAAAACAAGAAATAAGATTTTTTTTTTTACAACAAATTTACAACATTAGAAAAATACTGTACAGCTATTAAAAATAGTATACTCAAATTTAATAAATGTGCAGCCGAGTGGGATAATTGTTTTAAAAAGATATCCAAAAAGTGCTGTATACTTGTGCTTGACAAAAACAAAAAGAGAGAGATATTTGGAGTTATGTTTGAAATCCAGCTCCAAAAACAGTTCGTGGTAATGGGAGTAACCGAGGTCCTGTCATGTTGTCTTGTTAATGTTTGACAGCGTTGGTGTATCCCGAAGTATAACAACTAGCAGAAGCAGTACTTTATGGATCCACATACTGCAGTTGTTTAACAATACCAGAGATTATTTCAGTGTATTTTACATGGCTTTATTCCTCCGTCCTTAATTATTTTCCCATTTATGCTGATTGGAGACTTATAACTGCATGTGTCTGATGGCTCTGGTTACAAAATCTAGCATTATGCCCCCCTCTGCATGAGGTTTTTATGTGCATAAGCTTTAATCTAATGTGGAAGTCGTCACTTATGAATGGCAGCTTCAGTGTCATCCAAGAGTAAGGGCAGTGTGCAGCCTATGTTTACTTGCATATACAGTTTACAACTGTAAGGTCAAATGTTGGCCTGTGCTCAGTCACATCCTATTTATAGTCCTGGTATTACAGCAGGCTGTTGTTGAGCTGCAATAGCAACATGTTTACTAAACATGGACACACTGGTTGTATTAATCATGAACAAGTGGGACTAATGATTATACATCACACACTTTTCTGTCAGTTGAGAGAGATCACCAAAAGCTTACTCACCAACCAACATAAAATGCCAACTGCTAATGTGAACATTTCAGAAAACTTTAAAGCTGTAGCCAAAAGAAAATATTTTAATCTAAACTGAATTGGTCAAGTTAAACACAACAGAGATCATCTGAGGCCGTACTCAGGACCTGGACCAGCAGTAAGCTCAGTTTTGACCATTTTTTTTCTCATTTTGGGGGCTGCCATTGTTTTATTTTAAACATTGACAAGCTGGGGCCTTGGGAAGCTTCAACTGCAGAGATAAAAGTTAAAAAAGAAAATGTTTTCCCTCAGCGGTCGTGAGAAACCTGACTCAGATGCACATGCCCACTACAACTGATACTGTGTCCTGTAACATTAGCAGGTGGGACACAGATAAAACACAAGTGAGTCACTGAATATGTACCAACATAGCTGATATGAGCTGCAAAATTAGGCTAAATGTCATGGGCATGTATGGACCTGCGCATTGTAGGGTCACACTAGCAGAGAAAAGCAGGCAAGCTATATGCGCACCAACATGTTTAAAGTTTAGATTAATAGTAGTAGTTTTAATCTTTATTTCATCATTGTTTACATTTTATTTACTCCATGTTATTTTCATTGTAAAATCTGCTTTAGTGTTCACAAGGGTTATCTGCTGTACTGGAATTTTCCCAAATAGTCATCACTTTAAGAAAATGCTAACCCACAGGTACCAGAATCATCTACGACAGGAAGTTCCTCCTGCAGTGTCGGACATCTCCCCTGACTCGCACGCCGCCCAACCTGCCTGACATCCCAGGCGTCACCCGGCCACTCAAGCCCGATGCCTCCAGCGATACAAACCAGTCGCTCAGCAACAACACGGAGCACAGCGTGCATGCAGAGAGCGCAGGTAAACATGTGTGCATAATAAAGATGGGAAACCAGTCTGTGACCATTTGGCAAAAATAAGAATTCCTTGACTGATTGAGTGGTTGTTGATGGCAGCAGGTGGGAAAACAATTTCTTAAGTGCCAATCATTTCAAAGTAAACTTTACACCTCATGAAGCTTTGAAGGCAAACATTCTTCATGTCTGCTTTCCATCAAACATAGTATTTGACAACAAACATGGAAAACTGCAGGTAGCTGTGGAGATCTGCTAGCAACCAAAGCAATCACTAGAAGGTTTTTGATGCAGCAACAGCCAGCAGTGTCTAAGAACCACTGCCAACCAGTCGGGGATTACACATTGTTTCATAGCAACCGACTGAATGTGATCGTATCACCTTCAATATGAGCAATGTGCACACGACATTACATAGGAAACTTTATTAAACTCTTATTTCTATTAATTGTCCATTTTTTGTTGTTGTTTTTTTTCTTTCTTTTATAGGTGAAGATGCCCAGTTTGAGATGGACATCTAAAGCGGGTCAGCTTTAAGGATTAAAGCAACATAGTTTATAGTTTTTGTTTAACGGTATTAAAAAAGCATATCTTTTAAAACGATGAGCCTTTTTTCTGTGTAATCTGTGTTCAGAATTGCTCTGAAAACTTTTTGTAATGCCTCTCCTGTTCAAGTGTGCATGAACAGTTTCTTTTCTTTGTATGATTTGTGAAATATTTGACAAGTAAGTCAAGGTTTTGTTACAATTAAATAATTAAAATTTTATGTAATTTCACTCATTTCTCAACTTTGATGACTTGTCTTTAATTTGTTTTTACCAATAAAAAAAGAGAGAGAGACCGATCTGTTTATAGTGAAGTCTTATTTCACACCTTGCAGTAAGTGACTCTGACCATTTGGTGTCAGCAGACAAACTGTTAACTGAAGTTCAACTTTAGAAATCATTTGCGACCATATTTCTGGAAGTCTGATGAATATATTTGTTATCTTTAAGTTTTGGTCTGATCATCAGCAACTACTGAGGGAAACTTTATTTTTCATGCTACTGTTGGCTAGAGAATAAGAAGGCTTTGTTTATGGAAAAACCCATGGAAGTGACCCAAAGCTCTAACGACAGAAGCTATAACACTAAAACTAAGCTAAAATATACCCACAGTACATCCTGTAGTGTTGCGGGTACCTGCAGCCTAAGATTAGGTGGTTTGGTGAGTGACAATGACCCAAATAACTTTCTGGTGTATGAGGAGACAGAGGGGAAAGATGAAAACAGGCATTTAAACTAATTAGACATCCTTACCTCGGGGTTGTTAATTTCAAGCAGTGTCAATGAAATATGACGTTTAACTGCATCATAAATAGTTGTCTAATAAAATTGGTAAATAGATGACTGCTATATTTTATGACCTCAGATGTAAAGGTGCTTATGTTTTATATTTTAGGGCTGCTTTTAATGAGACTGATAAAAGATGTTGGATACAGTCAGATGTTTGCACACAGTTATCATCGGCATGAATACCCTGGTAATTTGGGACTTTAAATTATTTTTTTGAACTGTTCTTTTTTCAAGGTGTAGTTTTTTTTTTATCTGCACAAGAAATTATTTGGGTGATTATTGATTAACTCCTGGTAGTTTCTCTTTTCGTTAGTTTAACAGTGCTCATTGGAAACACTGACACTCAGAACAACGGGGAAGTCCGAGGAACTCAATAAAGAGATCTACACAAATTAGGAAGGTTTCTTGAAGCCATTTCTTGAAACTGCCAACTCCACAGCCATCTGACAATTATATGTAAATACAGGATGAGAGGAAATTGTTTAGGATGTTTGAGAAAAACTCAGGAACCACCAGAGTTCAAGCCTGCCACAGAGTTGAAACTGCTGAAATATTAGCGTCAGTGTCCAAAGTGACGTGAGCTTTATATCGACATTGACTGAGAGGGTGTCGACCAAGAAAGAAGCCCCTGCTCCAAAATCATCACCTTCAAGTTTGACTGCAATTTGCAGTTAGATAACAAAAATATTGAGGTATTTGGCCACAATAACAAAAACTATTTTAAGGAAGGGTAAAGGTGGCTTTCAAACCTATGAACACTGTCCCAACTGTCAAGCATGGTGGTGTTGGCATCATGTCCTTGGGCGGTTTTGCTTCTGGTGGTACTGTTACATTGCACAAAGTGAATGGAATTATCTCATAATTATTCAACTTCACCTCAAATCAGCAGTTAGATGGTTGAAATTTAGACATAGTGTCAATAGTTGGCTGTTCCACAGGACATGATCCCTCATTTTGGAACAAAGCAGACATTAAGCTCCTGACGTGACCTTTTTGAAACCCCAACGTCATCACAATTGAAAGTTTGCAGACTACGCTTAAAAGCCATGTACTTGCCAGGAAACCAAATGAACTGGGTGGTCAGATATGAGTGGTCAGATATCCAACCAGAATTATGCCAGGTGCTTGTTGATGGCTACCAAAAACAACTTGTTGATTTTGAACTTACTAAGGAACATTCAACCAAATATTAGTGGGGGTGTATGTACATATTTGGGTCTGTATTTATACTATTAGCCTTGTGTGGATTAGAGAACATCCAAATGACACAGACCCAATAGACCTAAGTGCCTTCTAGTGTTTTGTTCAGCAGTATCTAGATCCTGGGCTCTTTGTTTGTTTGTTTTTTAGTTTTTTTACCTTTGTAGAGTCAGGGGCTGTTTGTGAGACATTTCCATCTACAGCCTTGGACACCAAAACCTAACAACTCCTGTGCTTTTAATTCTAGTGTGTGGTATTTCTGTTAACAGGTAAGAATATTTCTTTACCACAATCATTTCAAAATGAAAACACAATTTGGTCAAGTTGCTTAAGAGAAAAAAATTATTTATTGCTCTATTATGGCCTATATAGCAAATATACAAATAGGTCAATGTGACCCAAACATCTCAATAAAGAATATTAATAATAATGATAATAATTAAAGCGCTTACAGTAAACCATTCTGTAATTTCAATGGTATTAGAGGTTCAGTCTTGAAGCATAAAAACAACATAGTTTCTGTGACAATATAGTGCTTAAGTCTGTGATCATGTCGTGCCTTTTGAGACATGGCTATTAAAAGGCACAGCTTATAGTCCCACATAATTTCTTATAAACAGAAGCTGTTTCATAACTGTTTAGCTCTATAATTTAGAGAGAACCGTCCAGGATATATACTAGAAGCTTCCTGCATCACATCAGCAGTTTCTGTCCTGGACAGCTCTGTGCCAGCAGACACGCACTTTGCTGCTCTGAGATCCCAGTACTCTCGCTGTAGACCCCTTTGGTCCCGTGGTTTACAAGTTGAAGGGTTATATGATTTCCCTTCTGCAGGCGTTTCCCTCATTGGCAGCCACACTCCTCCACCACCATGTCGTCTTGATGCCTCATGACCATCTTTCCATCTTCGAAGTACAGCATGGAGATTGGTGCCAGGCGTGTGGGCACACAAGACAGACAGGGTGCCTTGTCTGGATGATGATAATTCAACAGGCTCTGGAGAGCGGAGAAGAAGAAAATAATTTATTAGAGAACATCTATTCATGCTGTTGGGGCATTATCAGTACTGTTGCATATGATGAGGTGTTTCAGTCTTACCTGTATGTATGCGTGGTTAGTAGGGGTGAAGGTCTCATCTACTGGTGTGGGACAGGTCCCTTTGCAGCGATAAGCATTGTATCGTTTGGGATAGACAATCCACTCACTCCAGCCGAGTTTCTCAAAGTCCAACCACATGTCCACCTTCCTGCACAGATGATCCTTTTTCTCCTCTTGTGTTGCCTTGTCGCTGGGAGCATCTCTCCCACCCTCCTCTCTCTGCTGCTGGGTCTGCTGGTCCCTCTTTTCTCTGCTGCTCCTCATCCTGGAGGGTACGTGCTCCCTGCCCAGACCAGCGTACTTGGAGTGCTTTGCTGTGCGGATGAGCGTTGGTACTCGCTGGTCCTTTGCTTCATGCTTTAAGAACACCACCATGATGACCCTGTCAGCTGTAAGGTGCTGAAATAATTCATGCTCCTGCTCTCTCTCCTCTGGCTTCTCTTCCCCCATCCTCTTTGCGAAATACTCCCGATGCTGCAACCAGCGATGGACTATGTGCGTCATGTTGAACACTTTCCAGGAGGACGGCGACACCAGTGAACTGGGATGAACTCTAAGGTGGCCAAGGAGCAGCCTATTCTCGGGGCAGTGAGTTCCCATGCACCGCTCACTGTGGGAATGGTAGATGTCTATTGAAGCGCTGGAAGATTCTTTAAAAGCTGGCAGGCGGATGCGAAGCTCAGCCAGCTGGACAATGTCGCTTGCAGACATGGAGGACATGTCAAAAGTGAGGGACCATCTCCTGCCGATCTGCTGGCAGCCTGAAACAGATACGATAAGAGACATTTTTAGAATTATACCACAGGGTACGACTTATTTAACAATAGACATGCAAACTATTAAAGGAGAATAGAGAAAAAACACATTTTGTAGTAGTGTGTCAAACTAAAGTACATTTTGCTGCTAAATGTATTTATGAAGCTCTTCTGTTTGTAAATTATTCTTTTTCATCCATATTTTCTAAAAGAAAAGTTAGGCTACGTGGCTTTCAAATGGCTTTCAAAATACCTAAGCCCGTTTTTGTAATTCCCCTGATGTTAAATACTCACTCTTAGCGACCAGTCTGATCACAGAATCGGAGCTGTGAAGATTTTCTTCGTTCCAAGTGTGGGGCACGCTGTCAGCCTGAGTACTGATCTGGTCTTCGATCAGCATGACCCGGTAGAGATGGATCATGAAGTGCGGCAGGCTGTTAATGCGGTGCCTATGTGCAGCGTGTCTGGCCCCACCGTCCCGAGCTTTCCTCCCACGGAGCAGTTTATCAGGGTGCATCTTAGGGATGGCGAGAGCCTGAACCAAATCCACTAGAAGAAGAAGCGCAAAAGCGAAATCCACAGCTCGTCTCTTCATAATTTGTCGTGTTGTCTCTTCGGTAGGCAAATCCAGAATGGTCAGGTGTAGTCCCAGAACCGGATTTATAATCACACGTGTCTCTCTGAAGTTCTTTGAAGACAGCTGTCAGGCCTCTAATGACTGAAGGACGCCTGTGATCTAAGGGAGCGCTCAAAGACTACGGTATAACAGGGACCTCCTGTGGGCTATCGAAACCGAGTGCTCTTTGAAGTGGAGTCCCCCACTCTGATTGATGTTTTGTATACTGGCGATCCCTCAGATTAAAAGGCATGATAATATTTTTTAGCTAAAGAGATTATGAGCTACACAATTGGGCCTTGATTAATTGGGAGAAACAAGAGAGTTAATCAAAAAAACTGCTTTTTTCTGTATGACATCATTAACAAACTGCGCAACCCCTTGAGTCCTATTTCTGTCCAGGACGCAAGCGGAAAATATAACAGACCAAAATAAATACAATTTTTGTTTGTTATTTTTTTAATTAATTAAATTTAATTTTAATGTATTGTTAATCTTAACGGGATGTCAGTGCTCAGAAATGAATAAAACGAACTGAACATTTTCAATAAATATCAGGAAGCCTAATCAGCAAAATATTAATAAACAATATGAAAATATGCGGAAGCAAACCGGTGATCTCCTTAATTTGCTGTTTTAAAAGAAACCTGCAATATAATATAATATAATATAATATAATACATATAGAAAAAAAATTAAATCAAGGGAAAGTTCAAAGACAGTATAATTAATTTGGGCCACTGTTTTAGAAACTGTAAGTCATTCCTTGTGTAATATTGCGTTTCCAAAGGCGCACGACTTTCATCGGACGCTGAAGCCATTAAAAGCTAACACACCCTGAGTGATAACTGCCCGCTAATCGTTTCCATTCATAAACTAAACAGCCTCGTGACCTCGGTGAAAAGAAGAAAGAGCCAATGTACAAAGCTTCCGTGCTTCTGATGAAAACATTTAAGAAAAGGTGAAACTGTTCAAAGGTGTCGTTTTATTCCTTTAAGTCATCGTGACAACATCAAACAAAATTTATTCAAACTAGCTAGTTTTATTTAAAACTTTAACTAATTCGTTTCAATTAGTTGGACAAATGAAAAGCAGTGCCGTCAAATTGTTTCATTAATTAATAATGTGGCGATTGTGGCTTAAAGAGTTGGCAGTTCGTCTTGTAACCGGAAGGTTGCCGGTTTGAGCCCCGGCTCGGACAGTCTCGGTCGTTGTGTCCTTGGGCAAGACACTTCACCTACCGCCTACTGGTGTTGGTCAGAGGGGCCGATGGCGCGATATGGCAGCCTCGCTTCTGTCAGTCTGCCCCAGGGCAGCTGTGGCTACAACTGTAGCTTGCCTCCACCAGTGTGTGAATGTGAGAGTGAATGAATAGTGGAATTGTAAAGCGCTTTGAGGGCTATATAAATGCAATCCATTATTATTATTAATTGACATAATGAAAGAATTTCATATTGGATATAATTAATGTTTTCATGTAACAGCGCACAAGTAACAACCAGATGAAAACCTTAAAGTGCACTGCACACACAGTAACACGGTACCATGTTGAGCCTGAAATACTAACATCATTATCTAGAAAGACAGTGCAAAAATATCACTGCATGCACACACATCGTAACTGTCTTTCCGTGCGTAAAACCACAAAACCTTTCGCAATGGGCAATAATTCATCAGCCTGACTTGGTGGTAGAACTTCATCACCAGCTAATAAAAAAAAGAAAGCTCTCCAAATGCAACTTTAAATTAACTTAATTCAAGGGTGCGGTTGCTATTATTAAAAATAATGTAAGTATGTTTTATTTGGCACTTTTTAAGAAAACGTCGAGTTTAAGTTTAAACATAGCGGAATAAATCAAATTTTATTTCGCGTTTTTAACTTGATCGGAAGTGACTCTGTCACCGCCGCAGCTACCGGATAAAAGCGTTTCCTCTCAGCTGCTGCTGTTTATCCCGATGAGCCGCGCAGGTCGACATGGATTGGCGCCTGTTGGTTTGTTTGATTTTGCTGCCGCATTTGAGAGTTTTGAGAGGTATTTTTTTCTTTGACTATCCAAGGGTAGACATTTTCAGTTTCACAAAAATAGGCAAACCTGTTTCTACGGGGTGGATTTTAGGGTTCGCTATATGTCAGGGTTTTGCTTGTGTGCGGCAGATGGATGTTCAGGGTTACGAGCTATATTTCAAATAATCTGTGCTTCATGGAGTTTGCCTAATCAGAATGATTGTAACGACGAGACAAGTTAGTATGAAACTAGCAACATTAGAGAGTTTCAGGACGTTTAAAATAAGCGAAAGTCCCCGTTCATTGGATCCTATTTAGCACTGAAGCACTTATTGAGATCAAATCATGCAAAATAGAGAATCATGAGCTGATATGTACTTCATTTGATATTCATTTAACTGTATGAAAGTCGTCTTTCTCATTAGAAATTTTAAATAGAATATTAAACATCTACTTCTGACTGCTTTGCATCTTTTCCCACTCACATGTCATATGATTGTACAACTTTTTATTAATACAATTACAACCAGTGAGGAAAACTAAGTTATTGTTTTAATTTGTCTGACCACATTTATTTCTTGTTCATACTCTTCACATTTTGTAGGACAAATCTCGGAGTGCAGTCATGACCAGTGGCAGTGTGACGATGGAGGGTGTATCCCTGCTGTGTGGAGATGTGATGGAGATGGAGATTGTCTGGATGGTTCAGATGAAGTGGACTGCACTGGTGGGCATAATTTTACACATTACAGTATCATCTATTTTTGTTTTCCTGTAGTTTGAGACTCTTTAAGTGATGTTGAACAAAACAGCTTTTAAATGAAGCACAAAAGGCAAAGGACTCTTTTTTTTCTCCCCTGAGCTTCAAGTATAGGTTGTTGGTTCAGGGGTAAATAAATGCAACCTTTTAATATTTTTGTTTTCTTTCCTTCAGGACTCCGAGGCTCTGATTGTCCGCCAGGTCAGTTTCCTTGTGTGGACTCTGTTGGCTGTGTTAAAGCGTCGGCCCGCTGCGATGGACAAAAACAGTGTCCCACTGGCTCCGATGAGGAGAACTGTCCAGTCACAGAGGGCTGCCTGGACTCTGACTGGACATGTCAAAATCACATCTGCATCCCTAAAGAGCTCAGGTGCAATGGAATAGATGACTGCATTGACAACTCTGATGAAAAGGACTGTGGTGAGAAAAATGCTCTAACAAGAAACTAAATGTCATTCTGTGTATTTGTGACACTTTCTAAACAAAACTACCAAAAGTCACATTTTCCAATACAGATCCAGCTATACTGTAACAATTTTTTAAATATTTTGGATTTTCATCATCCACTAAGACATATTTATAGACTCATTTGTTCTGCAAAATATATATATATATATTAATTAAAGTTAAATGGGGACATAATCATGTTAAATGTACCGAAATACAAATCAAGACTATCAGCAGAGGTAAATCCAGATGACCAGAGGTAAAATGGCAGATTTTTGGATGGAATCAAAAACGTTTGAGTTCAAGTGTGAATACACCTTTTCATGCACTGATGCATCATGCAACTAAAAATGAACATTTAAATCTTTATCCTGATTCTTAAAGAGGTTAATGTATTTTTTTTTCTCCCAGATTTGTGCAGTGAGGGCAGCATACGGTGTCCTGAGGGGACATGTCTATCTGCTGACGAGCAGTGTGATGGCACGTTTCACTGTTCTGATGAAAGCGATGAGCCCATAACCTGCGGTACGCTTGATGCAACTGATTATCACAAAAAACACTAATATACAATGTTTTTTTTGTCTATTAAGTCATCTTCTGTGACGCTGATGCTTAAAATTCCGCCTCCTGCAGGGCGTGTCTGCCTTATGGACAATGGTGGATGTAGCCATGTGTGCACTGACGAACCCAGGGGAGTTCTGTGTTCTTGTCCTGCTGGATATAAGCTGTCTCCTAATGGAACAGACTGTGAAGGTGTGTGGGACAAGATAATTACAGTTTACCTTCAATACTAGGTTTTATAGCAGAAACCAAAATAATGCTAAATGAAAGAAAGAAGAAAGGTTTTGAAGTACGAGGTATCCGTGTCCTTCTAAAGGAGCAGATGATTCCTTCATCCCTGATCCTGTTTTCATGCAACTCCAGGAGTAATTGATATCTGCGACTTTGTAATTTTCCAGATACATTTTTTAAATGCATGCTGGGACATGTTTACTCTTCATTTCTTACAGATTTGGATGAATGTGCTCCACCTTTCGACCCCTGTGCTCATCACTGCAGTAACACCATCGGTTCTTACTATTGCTACTGCAGAAAGGGCTTCAAACTAAATGAAAACTCAACATGTGTGGCTTCAGGTAAAGTGAAAGTGTTTTTCCTGTTTATAAAATTGACGCTACATTCTGTCAATATAATGTTCCACCAATTTGTTTGGTACCCACTTGAGTCAAGGACTTTGCTAGGACAAAGCTAATGGGTGTAAGGCCTTTGTTATGCTGTCAGAATCCATTCTGGATTTGGTTTCGTCCTCTCAAACGATCAACACCAACATCAAAGTGCACTTATGATGTCTGATTAATGATATGCTAATAGGTGACTTTGATGTAGGTAAGGTGGTGACAAAAGCTATAAACTCTGTTTGATCAAGAATAAAGAGCACTTAGGTAATCAAAGACTTTTCCTGTGGATGCAAATTTATCAAGTGAGGCCTTGATGATTAAATGAAATGCATGAATTATTGGATAAGCGTCACTAACAGTATGAATCTGCATTTACAGCTAATCCTGTCCGATTGCTGCTGGTTGGGGGGACAGCTTTAGGATTATTGAATGTGAAATCTCAACAGTTTGAAATCATTCAGAGTTCAACATTTGACTCTGTGGCCTTGGCATTTGATGTTGCGCGGGGGTGGTACTACTGGGCTGACAGCCGTGGCAACATTTACAAAAGTGATGGACAGCAAAGCTGGACAGCCTATACTGGTTGGTTTACTCTTTAATTCAAGAACGTATCCTCACATTAAATTGTTTCTTGCATAGTTTTTTTTTTTGTAGTTATATTCTACCTGCCAACCATTAATTTATTTGTTTATTGTTTTTAAACAGGAGAGCCTGGTATCAAAGGTTTAGCTTGTGACTGGCTCAGTGGGAATCTGTTCTGGACCAATGAGAAGACAGAGTCCATCTACCTGCAGAGTTCTGATGGAAAAAGTTACACTGCTCTGCTCAGCAAAAACATCAGGCCCTCAGAGCTGGTCGTTATGCCTGTAGAAAGGTCTGTATGACTTATCTGCTACATGTGACTGAATTTTAAAGTGATCAAATTTGATATTTCATTCGGGCATAATGGGGGATAAAGGTCAACATTTTAGGGTATGTCAAATACAGGAGATGCAGTTACTATTTTACAGGTTGATGAAAATCGATGATGTGCTGCTTATTCATATTCGCTGCTTTCTGCCTCCCAGCTTGATGTTCTGGATCAATACGGGTCCAGGTGACAGAGGAACAATAGAAAAGTCTTGGATGGATGCCTCAGAAAGAAGCTCTCTGGCAGTCATCACTGCTCAGTCTGCCCACAGCCTCACTGCTGATGTAGCTGCCAGACGGCTGTACTGGATCAGTGACTTTAAGAGGGTGAGATTTGGATCAACAGTTCATCACTCACGGGGCCTGTTGCATAGAAACCATTTTTATTTGCTGCTTTATAGTTCGGTCACTCCTGGGCATGTATTGATTTTATTTATTATAAATAAATGCAAATGCCACCCCTGTGGGATACACTTGAAATCAAAAAGCATTTACTTTACGCCCTTTAAAGTTAATAATAATCAAAAAAAGTTTGTCTGTGTGCCCTACTTTTTTTTCTTCTTTTTTTTTCACCACATGCCACTGTTCTTTTTACCCCAACAAAGTCTTTTTATCCGGAAGCTCTCAGATACGTTTTTGTCTGTATTGCACATGTGAGATGGTAGGAGAATTTGAAAAGCGTTAACTTGGATTTTGTGAAGTAGTTCATAGTTTTTACAGGATTCAAAAGCAAGTGCAGCCCATCATTCAGTAGCTTTTAAACCTTGTCAGCAATACATTTGTTTGATTTTTAGTCTCACATCATTGTGAAAGAATTCTGGCTCACTCTTCTTTACAGCATTGCTTTAATTCATTAAGGTTGAACCCTAACCCTAACCCAGCTCTCTTAAGGCCCCAGCACAGAATTTCAATCTAGTTGAGGTCTAGACTTTGACTGGACTGTTGCAGCAATTTTTGTCTTTTTCAGCCGCCCTGTTGTAGATTTGCTGCTGTGTTTGGGATCATAGTCCTGTTACTTGGCCCATGCCTTAGCCATCCGACAAGTGGCCTCGCGTTTGACTGTAGAATATTTTGATATCCAAAGGTTTTATAGTTGACTCAACCACTGCAAGTCCCGTGGCTGCAAAACAAACCCAAACCACCCCTCCACCGCTATGTTTGACAGTTGCTATGTGGTGTTTGTGGTGGTCCTAACCATAATGTTCAGCCATTGTAGCCAAATTTCTCCACTGTGGTCTCATCTGTCTGAAGGACATTGTTCCAGAGGTCTTGTGATTTGATTTGCATCTTTGCAAATCTGTCATGCTGAAATGACACAATGTTCTTTTTAGAAAGAAATGGCTTTCTGTTTAAAACTTTGCAAGCCATAAGAATACATTTAATTTTCCACAAGTCACTACAGAGTTGTGAGGAACAAATGCTCACGTGATTGTATTTCACTCGGCAGATGTTTTACCTCTCCATCACAGATATGTCATATTCTCACATGTTTCCTTTCTATACATCACAACAATCTCTTCTATGTAACCTGACGAGGGTGAGGGAGTCCTCATAGTTTGAGCTCTTTGCTGTTCTTAATAAAATAAAGTTGGCTAAAATACTCACTCGGTCATGATGACTTTTTTGTCTCCCCGTTCAGTCCATAGAGACTGTGAAGGTGGATGGGAGTGGCCGTTACTCCTACACAGGACTGTTCAGCAGGAGAGCACCGCAGAGCCTTGCTGTGTTTGAAAGTTCGTTTTATTGGGTTGATAACAAAGGACTCTGGCAGGCTCCGCAGACTCAACTGAGCCAGAGAAAATTTATATGGGAACCCACACTGCCAGTATTAGCTGTTTACCATGAGCTACAACAGCCTCAAGGTAAATCTTATGGTATTCTCAAACATGGTCGTTGATCAGTTTTCCTATCTGAAGATCTGTTTTAAAATTTATATGCAATTTAAGCTGTTTTAAATTGGATATAAAACAAGGTTGAAGTTGTTAAATGTATTTAAAAGTTGTTAATGGAGCTTTCTTGGTCTTCATAGTGGATTGTGTTGCACCTAATAGTCCTCTCATTGTCTTCATCAGGTTATTCTGCATGTGCAAAAACGCCCTGTCACCTCTGCCAGCTAACTAAAAGCAACCCTCTTGGATTCACCTGCTCTTGTCCAAACCTCAAATTGCTGTTGCTGGATGGGACATGTGAAAGTAGGTTTCCTAAAACTTTCTTTTCACCTTTGTTAGTGTAAAAAAAGACATCACTTTTAATTCTGGTCCAAACTTATTAAATCAGTTGTGGTTAAATAAAAATGCATTTATACTTTACAAGAAAACACAAAAAATGATCTGTAATATTATTCACTGTCACAGATCCACGGTTTCTCTATGCTACAAATACGGAAATCATCTTGTTGGAGTTGGAAGAAAAAGGGTTCATTGAAAGCCAGCTTTTCACCACCAATGAGGGGATCCTCTCTTTTGAGATTGACTGGGACAGAGACTGGCTTTACTGGGCAAACAAAACTGGCCACCTTCAACGCATCAGTGTAACAGCGGTCACCGCTGAGCTGGTTCCAACACCTTTGCCAGGTTAGCACGGATTTGTTCACATATGTTGCTTATTATTGATGTGCAGTGACAAAAATCTTATTAAGAGTGGTGGTTCAATAGATTTAAAAAAAAAAATGTTAAGACTTAATTAGTTTCTACCTTAAATGGCTGTCAACATACCTTCTTTCATGCTATTTCTTTTTCTTTTTAGTTTGTCTGATAAATGTGGACCAGAGGAGCGGAAGCCTTTATTGGGTGTCATGTCATCGAAACGCCATCGGAACAATCGCAGCTGACAGCTACTACCCAAAGCAGCTTTACTACACGACAAAGGAGATTAAAAACTTGTATCTGGACTGGCTGCGGGGTACCATCATCTGGCTAGAAGAAGATCGAATTCTTAGCATGAGCATGTTGGGAGGTGTTGCTAAAGAGCTGCTGCACATAGCTGGAGGAGTGAGTGGGGGCATCGCTTTTGACCTCAGGGCTAATAGCCTGCTGTGGAACTCAAAAATAGCAGGTTAGTTTTAGCGTTGGATTGGTGTGTGGAAGCTTGTTATGATCCCTGGGGATAATAAATACATTTTTGGGGGGTTAGTTATATCAAAATTTCAGCTTACGAAAATAACTTAAAATTTCCAAACCACACTCATTCAGATTTGTTTTGCATACTTGCAAATCTCAAGATTTGCAAACCACATAAAAAAAAAAAATGATGAACTTCACCTCACAGACTTTAATGTTGCCTTTAATTAAGACTTTTTTACGACAGGCTTAACAACATTAAGTTTGCTGCGAGAGAGAAGCCACCAAGCTGGAAGAAGATGGAAGATTTCGGGCTCAGTTGTAGCTGCCCTCGAGCCTTTTCTCTTGTCAGTTTCAGACAACGTAATGACTCTGTGGGATCAGCGTGATGGGAGCCCCATTCAAGATGCAGCTGTGACGGGTCATGTGATCAGAGTAATCACTGCTCTCATAGACATTCAGACAGTTCAGAGTAAGATCATCTGTCACAGCAGAAACAGATTTATATAGCACTTTGACGTTTTTCTGGTATGCATGACCATCTCATTAATTTCATTGCATTGTCTTTACATTCTCAAGCCTGCAGGAAACCATCGTTTTTGTGCAGACACTCATCAGTCTGCCTCTCGGAAGCTCAGCTGTGTGATGGGAAAAAGGACTGCCCGGAAGGAGATGACGAGTTTTGTCCTGGGGCTTGTCTGTCTATAGGTAAATGCCCAAGCTGACATTCTTGTTATAACTGGCGATGCAGCTCAAAAACATATTGAGACTTACTGATAGGTTTTTCTATCTCAGAGGAGTTCAAATGCCAGGACCGGAGCAGTTGCATTTCCAGACGTCTTGTGTGTGATGGTCGGTCTGATTGTACCGATGGCTCGGATGAGGCTGATTGTCCAACTGCAGCTCCTCGTACAAGTCGGTCAAATGTGATGAAATGTCGCATAGGCTCAAAGCCATGTGAAGATGGCAAAGACTGTGTTTTATATAGTCACGTGTGTGATGGAGAGGACGACTGTGCGGATGGATCAGATGAACTGGGCTGCGGTGAGTTTCCTAAAACAAAATCAACCGTTTTTTGATTACCGATGTGATGTTTTGGTGTACGTTTAGTTTTTGGCTTTGTAATGCATTTTATTATTTCGTTAGTATTCTTGTCACTGTGTTTAACGTATGCCTCCTTATTTGTCTTTTAAAGATGCCCTGCAACAGAACATGACTACCACAAGAACTAATATGGACCAATCAAACAAAACTCCAGGTTCTACCACTCATTCTCCTCGAACTCTCCTGACCTGCACCAGTCCCTCTGTCCTCTGTCCTTCTTCTGCTTACCTCTGCATATCTCCAGACCAGTTCTGCAATGGACATAGTGACTGCCCTGATGGCTTTGATGAGAAGAACTGCGTAAAAAGTTGCCCCTCAAAAAGTAAGCACCAAATCATTATTTCATTTTCTCAGTTTGAAAATATTTAGCATTTTATGTCTTCAAAAGTTTGACACTGTATGTCCTGTTCAATAATTTTATTCCAGATGACTTTCTCTGCAAAGATCATCGCAGCTGCGTATCTAAAAGCCTGGTTTGTGACGGTGAATTTCATTGCTACGACGGCTCTGATGAGGTCAACTGTTCGAGTGCAGCCACAGCTGCTCCTGGGAGAAACATTCTGAAATGCCGTTTGGGGTTCACAGTCTGCAAAGATGGGAATCAGTGTGTCCTCAATATCAGCGTCTGTGATGGGGAGAAAGACTGTCAAGATGGATCAGATGAAGAACGATGCAGTCAGTATTTATGCCAAGTTTCTTTTCAAGTTTTATATATTGACGTTAAAATAATTTTAAATTTCCGCTTCTTGGTGTCATTTTTCTAGATGTTGCACAGAGAGATTCTACAATGCAAATAGAGAGACGGCCCTCAAATGATTCTCCTGTACTCCTCACACCGTCCATTAAACCTCACTACAGGCTGCCTTGCAGCAGTCCTTTAATTCTGTGTCCAGATTCCTCTTTGTGCATTAAACCAGCACAGATATGTGATGGAAGAAAAGACTGCCATGATGGATCTGATGAGAACTGTGTGAAAGGGTGTCCTTTTGAGGACTTTCTCTGCAAGGACCAAAGGAGCTGTGTCTCCAAGAGTCTGGTCTGTGATGGACGCCGTCATTGCCGGGATGGATCAGATGAACTGAACTGTCTGAGTGTGACCGCTCCTGCAGCTCAAAATGTGCTGCAGTGCCACAGGAACGCAAAGATGTGTAGTGATGGCACAGAGTGTGTTTTACTCAGCCACGTATGTGATGGAGAGAAAGACTGCATGGATGGATCTGATGAAGAAGGATGTCTAGGAATTTGCAAAAAAGGTTGTTTCACTTTATATGTAATCTTTTTGTGTCTGAAAATAGCTTTTTGACCCTAACAGAGTGAACTTAATGTTATTGAAAATGATAACATCTGTTTTACTTTAAAACTTGTACATGTGAGGGTGCAAATGCAAGAGACTTCATACTCGATTGTCTTCTTTCCATCTCAGGTGAGTTCCAGTGTGCCCATGGGAAAATGTGCATCCCTGAGGCTCAGGTGTGTGATGGGAGGTTCCAGTGTCAGGACCATTCAGATGAAGCTGACTGCCAGAAACCAATCAAGAGCTGTGAGCATCGTTGTGCTGACGGGAAGCGCTGCATCCCAAAGAAGTTCCTGTGTGATGGCGAAAAAGACTGTGTGGATGGCTCCGATGAAGTGGGCTGCAGTAAGTACTGAGAAGCTGCAATAGTAAATGAATCTAACAAAGCAAATTTACTATAAAACATTTTAGATTTTTCTATCGTCTTAACTTTTGTTAATAGATTAATAGACACTACATGCTAAAGCTAACAGTTTGTTCTTTCCAGATCAGGTTGCTGCTCCATCATCAAAGTCTCCCGTCTTCACTTTTGCATCACCTTGCGTTGCTCCTTCAGTTCTCTGCCCTGGATCATCACTGTGTATCTCTCAAAATCAGCTCTGTGATGGACAGAGAGACTGCCCCGATGGTTTTGACGAAAACGGCTGTGCTGTCCATTGTGTAAACCCAAGTAAGTGGTTAAATTACCATAAAGAAAGGTAGCATCATTCATGCAGCCACATCCAATCTTGGGTGTGCACTTGCTGTCTGAAAGATTAAAAAAAAAAAAGGTGAAGTTCTTTATTTTGAATGATGTTTGTATTTTCATCAAGCATCATAGGCGCTCTGATATCTTGTAGAAGCAGCTTACATTAAATCCTTCAAGCGTTGTCTCCAGTGTTATATAGCCACCTCTGTGCTTCTCAAACCTGCACCTTTTTGTTCCTGCACATCAGATGACTTCTTGTGCAGCAACCAGAAAAAATGTGTCCCTGGAATGCAAGTGTGCGACGGCCGAGCCCAGTGTCCCGATGGCTCTGACGAGAAGCTCTGTCAATCACCAAATCCTACTGCCACCTGTAAGACGCGGTTAATCAAAGAAAATGTGTGACTTGATTGTTTGCTTGCCCAAACAGTCTGCCCTTTAACGCATAATGTTCTCTCTGTCAAGCCTCCATGAGTGGCTTCGGCACCAGACAAACTCCTCTCAGATGCCGCATTGGTTTCAAACGATGTAAAAATGGCCATGAGTGCGTTATGTACAGCCATGTGTGTGATGGGGAGAAGGATTGCAGTGATGGCTCAGATGAAGAGGGATGTGTGGCTGGTAATTTCTAAGTGTATCATTTTCATATTATTTGTATCATTTCTTGTATTCATCTGTTGAATTATTTTAAAGACTGATTGTAGTGAGCTGGTAATAGATGGAACACTATAAAGTACTTCCATGTGCCCTTTAGTTAAAGCAACTATATTAATTTATAATTCAGAAATGGTATCTTGAAGTCTACAGCACTGCTGATTCATTTCATTTAATATTTTTGTAGATGGTGCAAGTATGGCTACTGACACAGGAACACTCGGCTCAACTGTATCTCCTTCCGTCAATCTTCGCACAGAGCAGCCTTGCATCAGTCCTTCAATTCTGTGTCCAGATTCCACTTTGTGCATAGAACCAGCACAGATATGTGATGGAAAACAAGACTGTCCCGATGGCTCCGATGAGAAGTGCATGAAGAAGTGTCCTGATGACAGAGACTTTCTCTGCAAGGACCGAAGGGGCTGTGTCTCCCTGAGTCTGGTCTGTGATGGACTCTCTCATTGTCAAGATGGATCAGATGAACTGAACTGTCCTAGTGCGGCCGCTCCTGCCGCTAAAGATAATGTGCTGCAGTGCCACAGGAACGCAAAGATGTGTAATGATGGCACAGAGTGTGTTTTACTCAGCCATGTATGCGATGGAGAAAAAGACTGCATGGATGGATCTGATGAAGAAGGATGTCAAAATACCTGCAAAAGAGGTTTGGTTGTTTTTGGTTTATTTCTTTATTTTTCCAATTTAAACTTCATTTAGTTCATCTTTTAAATGTCTGAGCTTTGTTTTTTGATGATATGAGCTTAATGTTACCTTGTTTAAACTTGTACATTTGAGGGTGCAAATGCAAATGGCTTCGTCCTTGATTGTCTTCTTTCTACCTCAGGTGAGTTCCAGTGTGCCCATGGGAAAATGTGCATCCCTGAGGCTCAGGTGTGTGATGGGAGGTTCCAGTGTCAGGACCATTCAGATGAAGCTGACTGCCAGAAACCAATCAAGAGCTGTGAGCATCGTTGTGCTGATGGGAAGCGCTGCATCCCAAAGAAGTTCCTGTGTGATGGAGAAAAAGACTGTGTGGATGGCTCAGATGAAGTGGGCTGCAGTAAGTACTGAGAAGCTGCACGAAGGAAACCAGAAGATTCAAATGAACCAAATCTAGTATTTATAAGTTTCACGTTGCTGCTGCATGCTAAACCTAACACAGGTTGCTCTTTCCAGATCAGGCTGCTGCTCCATCATCAGAGTCTCCTGTCTTCACTGCATCACCTTGCGTTGCTCCTTCAGTTCTCTGCCCTGGATCATCACTGTGCATCTCTCAAAATCAGCTCTGTGATGGACAAAGAGACTGCCCTGATGGATCTGATGAAAATGACTGTGCTGTCCATTGTGTAAACCCAAGTAAGTGCTTGAATGTGCCATGAAGAAAAGGCTTAGTCTACACATTTAGCCAAGAAATAAAGACATGAGTTTTGAAACAGTTATTTTTTTTGATCTGTAAGGTAGATTGTTATGCTTGTTTTTTCCCTCCATAGCTGACTTTCTCTGCAAAGATCATATGGGCTGTGTCTCCAAGAGTCTGGTCTGTGATGGACGCCGTCATTGCCAGGATGGATCAGATGAGCTGAACTGTCAGAGTGTGACTGCTCCTGCAGCTAAAGATGTGCTGCAGTGCCATAGGAATGCAAAGATGTGTAATGATGGCACAGAGTGTGTTTTACTCAGCCACATATGTGATGGAGAAAAAGACTGCATGGATGGATCTGATGAAGAAGGATGTCCAGGAATTTGCAAAAAAGGTTTGGTTTTTCCCCCCACTTTAAATGTCATTTATTTAACTGTTTATTGTTTAAACTTTTATTTTATTGCTTAAAAGAAATTGTATTTAAAGTCACATCAACACGTGTACTTTCAAGTGGAGTTGTGAGATCAGCTGATTGTCATTACTTTCTTTTCTACCCCAGGTGAGTTTCAGTGTGCCCATGGGAAAATGTGCATCCCTGAGGCTCAAGTGTGTGATGGGAGGTTCCAGTGTCAGGACCATTCAGATGAAGCTGACTGCCAGAAACCAATCAAGAGCTGTGAGCATCGTTGTGCTGACGGGAAGCGCTGCATCCCAAAGATGTTCCTGTGTGATGGAGAAAAAGACTGTGTGGATGGCTCAGATGAAGTGGGCTGCAGTAAGTACTGAAAACTAAAACTGGAATAGCGAAGCAGAGTAACTGAGTGTTTCAATAAGGTTTATTTGATGTTGCCCCAGGTTACAAAATGAAACACCAGTTTAATAGTTTCCTTTCTTTCCAGACTACAACACCTCAACAACCAAGGCTCCTGCTTTTCCTTTTGCTTCACCGTGCACTCCTCCTTCAGTTCTCTGCCCTCGATCATCACTGTGCATTGCTAAACATCAGCTGTGTGATGGACAAAGAGACTGCCCTGATGGATTTGACGAAAACGGCTGTGCTGTCCAGTGTGAAAACTCAAGTAAGAGTAGAAGTTACTATGGAGAAAGCTACCAGTAGTTTACACATCCAACCAGACTAACGTGGCAGGAACTCACTCTAGGAGAGTTTTTTAAACAGTGAAGTGCTTTGTTTTGAGCTTTGAAATCCTAAATAACCTTTTTGTTCCTGCATATCAGATGACTTCTTGTGCAGTGACCACAAACAGTGCATCCCTGAAATGCAAGTGTGCGACGGCCAAGCCCAGTGTCCCGACGGCTCTGACGAGAAGCACTGTCAGTCACCAAATCCCACTGCCACCTGTAAGTCGAGACAGAAAGCAGACCAGCACAAACAATTGGGAAATTACAGGAATATTATTGATCCTTCCCCCTCCACTTGTAGTTCTAGCAAAACAAAAACCCCAACTCACAGCTGATGTACTTTCTACACCCAATAGCAACCATAGTTTGAAACATCATACTAACTAAAACATACACTGCTAAACCAACAACTGAAAACAAAACAAAATCTCCTAATTTGCTGTTACTTTGCTCACCTTTCAATCTAAGCTAGTTTCTTTTGATTTATTTTTCTCTTTGCCAAGCCTCTGACGAGCTCGGCACCAGATCGACTCCTCTGAAGTGCCGCAATGGTTTTAAGCTGTGCAACGACGGCCTGGAGTGCGTGATGTACAGCCACTTATGTGATGGCGAAAAGGACTGCAAGGATGGGTCAGATGAAGAGGGATGTGCTATTCAGTGTAAAGCAGGTGCCTTATATATTTTTTTTTTTCCCTTTTGAGTTGGAAAAATACTGATCTAGGTTTTAATGTGGGCAGGAAACATGTCTGATTATCTTGAAGGAAAATGGTCTTTCTCTTTCCCAGGTGAGTTCCAGTGTTCTCGTGGGAAAAAATGCCTCCCACAAGAGCGAGTGTGTGACGGGCAAAATGACTGTCAGGACCGATCTGATGAAACTGACTGCTCAGTTATGATTGAGGGCTGCCATCAGCGCTGTGATAATAATACTCGCTGCATACCAAAGAGCTTCCTGTGTGATGGAGAGAGAGATTGTGCTGATGGGTCAGATGAGGAAAACTGTGGTGGGTGCCTTTCAGAAATTTCAGAAAAACAAAGCATGCAAACGTGAAATTACATCCACGTTTATTTTCCTCTTTCCAGGTTTGGTGTCCTGTGCGGATCATCAGTATCGATGCGCTAGCGGTCAGTGCGTGTCTGAGGCACTGAGATGTGACGGATATGCCGACTGCAGTGACGGCTCTGATGAACTGCACTGCTCGAGGCCCCCACGCTGCCTCACACAACTCCAATGCCCACACACTCATGAGTGTTTGCAGAAAGAGTGGCTCTGCGATGGCGAGGACGACTGCCAGGATGGTTCAGACGAGAAGGTGGGGAATGAAAGTCGAGTACATCTTGATTTGTCGAGCTAAGAAGAAAGGGAATGCTTAGAAAAACAGAGCAAAGCGTGTAATCATTATCATTTCTGTCCAGAACTGCAATGCTCCTCCAGCAAAGTGCTTAAAGTTCCAGTGGCAGTGTGGAGACAGCAGTCAGTGCGTTCCTCTTTCATGGAGGTGTGACGGGAGAAAGGACTGTTACAATGGCATCGACGAGGAAAAATGTAAGCATGTTCACTGCTGATGTCATAGTTCATTGGACGGATTCACACACATTTGATTAGTTAGAAGGGGAACTCATCATTTTCAAAGTGACTGTAATTTGAACCCCTAATTTGTGCATTTTTATTTTTAATGAGTAAGAGTATGCCTGTGGTGCTTCAAATGACCCACATTTTTGCCCATTAAAATGAGAGAATTTCTATCTTAAAAACCTCTTTTCTGTTTCTGGATGTTTTTAAACCAGAGGAAATCCTTGATTTTATTCACTGTTGGGAAGCTGTGTAGTTAGAAAACAAATTACACACATTCACCATTAATTTTAATTTTATTTTTCATCTATTAATCTTCACAGGTAGCCAGAAAATATGCCCTTCTCATCTTTACCAGTGTGGCAGTGGAGAGTGTGTGGACACTAACCTGGTGTGTAATGGCGTCACTAACTGTGCTGATGGGTCAGATGAGGGTGTGAATTGTGTGCTGCGCAGCTGCTCCAGTCCATCGGCTCCCTTATGCGAACACAGCTGTGTCAGCACACCGTATGGTCCGGTCAGTGCAGAACAGATGTGTATTTGGTTATCTGGCAATTTCCCATAAATGATAACTATATTTATCACATCTCTGCTGAACTTATCCTGGAAATGTCATCTTCCCGTATTTTTCCAGAAGTGCTACTGTGCTGCGGGTTTCAGACTGATGTCCAGAGCCACACACTGTGTGGACATCGATGAGTGTACAACAGCACCTCATGCCGTATGCAACCACATTTGTCGGAACACCCGTGGATCCTACAGCTGTCATTGCCACCCTGGCTTCTACCTGGAGCCTGATAACAAAAGCTGCAAGACGAAAGGTGCAGTTGGTCTGGACGCATTCTGTCTCTAAGTGACTCTTTCTCCATCATTTTGTCACTATTCCCACATCAGGAACATCACTGTCACTTTTTTTTTCCCCACTAAAATCAGTTATATTTTTCATAACATGGACTCATCTGTGCAACAGGCACTAACAGTCAAAACCTATTGTGTCAAAACATACAAAGTCAGTCACTTCAAGTATTGTTCATACACAAAAGGAGATGTACACGATTTATTTGAAATGTGACAGTATGATTGCTGAATGTCAGAAAAGCAAAATTAAACTATCTTCATCAGAGAACACAGGGGGGGAAAAAAACATACAGACTGAGGCCATGAAACAAACTACTGTATATCACATCAAAGTCCCACTGCACTGAGCTACTTCTAACTTGCAAACGGCAGCAACTCTGTATTTATGCATTGTAGACAGGATCAAGACAAGCTACGTTCAAACTGGGCATCAGATTGTGGAAGAAAAGTGATTTTAAGTACCAGGCAGGCTAGTCTGTGTATTAAGAAAATGCCATGACAATATCTAGGGTATACAGAGAAGGGTCACAAAAGAGAAACTATCCAGTGACAAGCAGCTCTCTGGGTGAAAATGCCTTGTTGATGTCAGAGAACAATGGCCAGACTACTTTAAACTAATAACTCAAATAACTGCTTGGTGCAACCAAGCTATGCAGAAGAGCATCTCTGAGCACACATGTCGAACCTTGAAGCAGATGGACTACAGTAGCAGAAGACCACACTAGGTGCCACTCCTGTCAGCTTAAATATAGGAAGCTACAATTTAAGCTACAGTTCACACAGGCTCACCAAAACTGGACAATAGAAGATTGGGGAAAAACACTGTTCACAAAAACCCTCCATGGTCACCAGATTTCAATCCTATAGAGCAGTGGTTCTCAAACTTTAGTAGTATAGGCCTATTTAACACCACATACAGTTTACAGAGACTATTTTATTTCTTATATGAATGTTATTTATTTGAACTGTCATAAACAGGATGTGACATAATGATAAAAATAACACCTGTACTGCATTAAAACATTCACAGCAGGTGGGATATCCAATCTTTAAGTGATGACCTGATGAACCCTGCTCTCGGGTCCAAACTACTGAGTTTATTAAGGATGTTGTGTTTTTAACATGTTTTAATGCTTAGATTCTTGTTCTATTTAATCTGAACAAGCCCCTGAAAAAAGTCAGTGATCACTGTCGGCCTCTCTTGGTTTTTATTACCACTATTCATTTTAAAGCTCCGTTTTTAAAACCTTACGATGTAACTACAGCCCAGCCCATGCAGCAGTATGTTAATGACTAACCTTATATCTCAGTTGTTCTCCTGACTGAAGTTTGGTCCGTTTACAGCATCCTGCCATGCGGTTGCATTTGTCCCTAACCATCGCGAACCCTCACGTTAACCTTTATGGAGTGGAAAATGTTGGCGTTCATCCTCCAGCTTCGCTGTGTTTATATTATGCTAACCATAGCTGTGTAGCTAGCCACCACACAACACATCATTATATACCAGCTAGCCCAACTTCAGTAACCCTACAAACCATCCAAGGGAAATGCACCACTCTCAAGGCGCTGCTGCTGCCACATAATAGAAGTGGATCGCATTCTCATGTCTACCAGGTGCTTCGGCATCCACACAATAGTTCCCGACTCACCGACGGCATCTCCCGCGCCCCCACAAATTCTCCCAGGGGTATTTGACTCATCAATGGTGGCTGGGATCGCGGCACTGCGGAAAAAGGCCTGTGTTTTTTACCATCAGAGTGATAGAGCCTTGCTGCCTTTGCAGTTTTAAGGCCCAGGGAAACAAGCCCTTCAGCGCTCTGTAGCGGCTGTGATGATAAGGAAAGGCTGCTCTTCATAGAGGACTCACGCTCTGGGAGACGTTTTCTGATTGACTTCGGCTCCCAGAAGAGCCTCTGGTACTCTCGTGTCATCTTTGCATACCTCTACAATGGTATATAATTTAATCTTAAACAAATTGCAGATTTCTCACATACCACCAGAGAGAGCCCAAGTACCACTGGTGGTACACGTACCACAGTTTGAGAAAGACTGCTATAGAGCACCTTTGGGAAGTGATGTAGGAGAAGGTTTGCATCATGGATGTGCAGCCAGCAAATCTGCAGTAACTACGTGATGCTAGCATCTCAACACGGACCAGGAATGTTTCAGCACCTTGTTGAGTCTATGCAAGGAAGAATTGAGCTTCAAACTATAAGCTTCCATAGTTTTTAGATGAGAAAGTAATCAACACATTATTAAAATGTTTTTAGTAGTGACTTATGTTTAGAAATGGTAGCAGTGTGTACAGACTTAGACAATCTTTGGCCTTTAGTTTTTGTGTGCGTGGTTGTATCACTTCTACAGAAGACACACAAAAGTAACTTTGTCATGTTTCCTCCTAGATGAGCCCTTGCTTCTGGCATCAGTGCAGTCAGACTTGTTCCTGCTGGGAGTCCATAGCGGCACGCTGCGTCTCCTCACCTCTACCAGTCGACCCGCCTTCTCACTGGATTATCACTGGGTTCAACAAAGGATTTACTGGCTGAGCACTGACTACCAGAGCATCCGCTGGGTCGACATGAGAAACCCAGACAAAAGAGGAAACCTGGTCAAAGGTAAAATTTCGTAATCTGGGCCTGTGTGTGAATTTAAAAATTGGAAATGTAGTGAATCTACTTAATTTAGGACCTCACTGGACCTCACTTAAAAATATAGATAGATAGATTGAGATGGTGAATCATCAGAATCTGAGATGCTGTTATTAAATCTCACAGGTGTGAAGTCTGATTTCATCGCAGTGGACTGGGTGGGTAAGAATTTATACTGGGTGGATGGCCTGGTTGGCCAAATTCTGGCGGTGAAACTCAGCAACACCACAGTGAGGTCTCAGGACTGCACTGTGGTCCTGGGAGAAGACTTGGAGCAGCCAAGCTCCTTGGTTCTGCTGCCACATAAAGGGTGAGTTTCTCTGCTTTGTGCATTTATTTTGTTTTTTGTAATGCGAAAGCACTCCAGCTTTGACATCACAGCCATGTATTGTATAATTAATGTCCTTAGGCTGATGCTGTGGTCTGAGATCGGCAGCACACCTCAGATTAAGCAGTCTGGGATGGATGGTTCAGAGAGAAAGGTGGTTGTGAGCCACAGTTTGAGTTGGCCAGTCAGTTTGGCCTATGACCTCCTAGATAACAAAGTGTACTGGGCAGATGAGAAACTGCGCTGCATTGGCTCAGCCTCTCTGGATGGAGGCAACATCAAGGTATTTGAACGTCAAACCTCAAAACTAGCAGAACCCAGAGACATAAGAAACGGAAAACATATGATGTGGTGTCTGAGATGCCTTTAATAGGCCATGTTACTAATAATCTGTCTTAAAGTGTATGATTATGGCTAGTCTCCCAGCAGTTATCTAATATCACAACACAGTAATGGCTTTCTTTTACTAGATCCTTCAGTTGGCTGAAACTCCAAACCCTTTCTCAGTGGTGGTCTTCAATGATCGTGTTTTCTGGTCTGACACAAAGAGAAGAGTCATACGCTCAGCTGACAAGAACACTGGGAAAGACCAAAAGGTTGTTCTGAAGAGACTGGGACAGCCATTTGGGCTAAAGGTGAACTCCGACAGTAAAATGAAGTCACATTTGATCAAAGACTGTCACCACTTATGAGTCTTAATGTCAAATCTTCTTCTCTCCCTAGCTGATGCATGCCCTTTCGCAGCCAGCTGTGCCCAGTCCTTGTGACCATCTGCGCTGCTCCCATATTTGCCTTCTGGCCCCCCCGGTGACAGGCAGATCTGCAGTATGTCGATGCCCGAAGGGTCTGCTGCTTTCCAAGGACAACATCACCTGCTCTCGGCCCAGGGATTCATCTTTCATCCTGCTCCTGTCTCAAAACACAATTTACCAGGTAACATGTTTTGTAGTGATGTTAAGGCCTTCCATCCTGCAAAACCCTTCTAGACAACACATTTAAGAAATTGGGTCTTCTGCTTTGTTCCATTTTAAATCGCACCTCCCTGCTACTGGCAGATTTACTTGCGCTCCTTGCGAAGGGATGGTATAACCCTGAAAAAAATGCCAAACAGCCGAGTCTTGGCCCTCCCGGATATAAACGAAGCCATGGGGCTAGATGTCTCCACCCAGGAGTTGTATGTGGCTTATGCGGGATCTGTGGATGTTCTGAAAATGGGAAGCTACAGGTCAAGACAAGGACTCACACCTGCTGGACAAGTCCTAAAGCTGAAGGTATGCTTAGGGCGAAAGTCTTGTATTTAATGGGAAAACAGTAGGATGTTAAACCCTGAAGATGTAACCATCTGACATTTAATTTAAAGTTAATAATCTAACTCTAGATAATGGCTTTAGTTGGTGATTAAATCAGCCTCAGCTCTCCAATAAGTGTCACTTTCTGGCGAAACTTTAAGTCTGGAAGCTATCCCTCTCTGTCCTATAAGGATGATTCGGTCACGGCTCTGGCAATTGACTGGGTGACCTTTAACCTCTACTGGAGCAGCAGCTCGAGGCCCAACATCCATGTGACATCCCGTAATGGTGGCTACACCACGTCTCTCCTGCAGGGATCACTGACGGTGAAGGCAGCACTTATCATATTTCTGCTCAGATGTGAGCGCTTACATCTGACGTTTTCATGGGTCTTTTCAATCTGCTGTGATATTTGCCATTGAATTGCACTAAAAATAAATTGGCAATAAGATAAATAGATAGATAGATAGATAAAAAAATGTACTTTTAGCTACATCTTTAGTATTGTATTACCAGTCCTAAAAATAATAATCCACATAGGAAAAGACACTGCTAACACACACCTTGCTTTATGCTCCCTTCCTTGCCAACCCAATGACCTTCTCATGTTAAACGCTTAATGTTTAACAATTGTCTTTTCAGCTTGCCACATCCATCGCGTTACATCCTTCCTCAGGTCGACTTTGCTACACAGCAGCGGTCATGGCAGGTGGGAAGAGCCTGATGCAGGTGGTCTGTGCCTGGATGGATGGCCGGAACAAAGCAGTGCTGTGGGGAAAGTCTGGAATCCCCAACTCCTTGGTGTTCGTTAATAATGGGACCAGAATCTACTGGGCCGACACTGGTGAACAGTTAAACGCACAATAAAACAAACCTCCCACACACACATGATGACCGGGACAAATTTGTATTCAATTCCTCTGAGCAGTAACTCAACACATGATCCCAATAAAGAAGTGAAAAAAATGTATAGTAATGACATATATGAGATGAGAGTATTTTTGATAATCCTGCTTCTGTGTTTGCCTCATTTCTTTCTTCAGATGGAGGAGTGATCAGCTCCATTGGAGTGGATGGTTTGGGATATAAACAGTTTAAGGCAGGACCTGATCTGATTATGTCCTTGACATATACTGAGAACATCCTGTTCTGGGTCACACAGGGAAAGGGTAAGATACTTTTTGCTTTGATGTGCATTCAAACACCTTGTTTAGTTGACATGACATCATATTCAGTGATACTAGCAAATGGCTGAAGTGCTAAGACATTTATTTGTACAAAGGCTAGTGTAGAGATTATTTTTTTGGGGGGGTGGGGGGCCTGGGCAGGTTTGAGCGAGTGGGGGTGGGGTGGGTTGAGGGGTTTGTTTGTTTTTTCTTATTTGAATTTGTATATTAACCTCCTAGGACCTGGCATCCAGATATGTGGACATCACATTTTGGGTTATTTACACCAAAATACAAAATGCTGCTCTACAAGGGCCTGATACACACTTACGAGGACATTACACTGCTACTGTTCTATTGAAATTCAAAATGAATGTCCTCATATGTGGATCTCATTTTTGTCAGAAACAAAAAACAGGTTAAAAAAATTAAAAAATCTGGTAATTTGTTGTTGGTTTTTTTTATATTCATCAGGTCTCAATCAGCCCAAATAGCAAAGAGAAATTAAAAATACATGCCACAAAAGAGTTCAGATCTTAGGAGGTTAATGTTTTGTTGTTGAAATGTATTTTATTTCAATTTGAAATGTTAAGATATTTGCATTTATATAAAGGTTTGAAAATGTTTTGGATGTTTTACTTGCAATTGATGTGACAAATTTGATTACTTTGGGATTAAGTCAATGGGGTTTTCCTACTATTTCACTCTAATCACTTCATAGCCTTCTATCACCTTTGCTTCATCTTTCTTTTTCCCATTAAGGCAGCAGTTGGCATAACAAACTAATTTAAATGTACTTTTTCTCTGCAGTCTCCACCATTCAAACACATCAAGAAATTAGTCCCCCTCCCCCCAGAAAAGATTTGCTGATTTCTGTACTATATTTTTTTGGTTGTTTTGGGGTTTTTTTTTAATTGTACTTTTCAACTTGTGTAGATGTGACCAAACTGTGGTTCAGTGATGGCCTCCAGCCTAAACAGTTGTGGTTTGAGACAAAGACCAGCGTGGTGGAAATCAGAGCTCACAGCAATGACACCCAGTCAGGTAGGTGGAAAAATAAGTTAACAGAAAGCGGTTGACAAAATATGGGACATGAATATTTTTACAGTTCTGTCAACAGAAATTATCCCCCAGCTGTATGATGGTATGCATGAAAGCAGGTTCTAAGCTTCTGCCAAAAAAAAAGTATCAGTATGCCCAATTAGAGGTTTAGTACATCCTTCTCTTTACAAACCATATACTATGGTACACTGTGGGAAAAGTGGGTAGATTGCAGAATAAGTAGGTAGAACAGTTAGGACTACTGAGCGGAAGCTATGTAATGCCACTATGAGAGAAGGTGAGGTATGATGGGCATGAGAAGAATCTGATTTAAGCACTGTTACAGGAAACCGAGAAAAAATGTTACAATAGCTGACGCAATTTCCAAAGTCAAAACTGGTTGCGATATGATGCCAAAAAATTACATTTTTGGTTTCAGTCAGTCTCATAGAAAGCGAGAGGTATTGATCACATTATTTCATTGAAAGCAATCAATGCACATGTGCTGTAGTGTGTGTAATGTGTTGAAAACTAAAGCCATGTGCATTTAGTTTCTTTATGATTAATAAGAATTCAAATGGAACAGATTGGCAAAGAGTGCGATAGTCAGGGAGATGAAGAAAATGGGCAGGAGTGCTTGGAGGCTGGGTGTACAGCAAAGGAAAAGGCTCATCTTCAGTTTTATTTGAGGCTCGATAATCTTGCCTGACAAACAAAGAAGTGAACTGGTACGCTTTCCAAGGAGGGAGATGCACAGAGCTGTCATAACTACAGAGGGATAAAATTGAGCTTTACAATGAAGATATGGGAAAGAGTTGTTGAAGCGAAGTTAAAAAGAGACTACACAATTGGTGAACTGAGCAACAGTGTGGCTTCATAATCTTAAAGAGCTCTATAGATGCTTTGAGACTGATGGAGAATTACAGAAGGACCTGCACAGTCTTCATGGATCTAGAGAAAACACGTGATGGAGTGCTGAGGAAAAAAAACTGCAGTACTGCATGAGAAAATTGGATCTAGCAGAAGTGTAAGAGTGGTGCAGGGCATTTGAGAGAGCAGTGAGACTGAGGTGAGGTTTGTGGTGGAATGACAGATGGGTTCAAAGTGGGGGTGGGATTCAGGGCTCTGAATGGAGATGAGCAGGGCAATGATGTTCATGGGTGTGATTTGTAACGAGCAGGATGGAAAATAAGAAGTTTGATTTGAGTGGTTTGGAGATGTGCAGAAAAGGTGTGGTGGATAGACTCGCAAAGGATCCTGACCATGGAGCTCCCACACAGGAGGAAATCAATCAGAATCAGAATACTTTATTAATCTTTAAAGAAATTATGGGTTACAACAGGCTGCATGCTGGTTGACGCATGCACACTAACAGAGGAACCCTTCCAACCATACCTACATTGCACAAACATCACATTGGGAAGACAGGTCGGAGAGGTAGGCTGATAAGAAAAACAATGAAAATGCACTACATGAGCGGAGAAGGGGGGAGCAGTTTGAGAACAGGGGAAAAAAAACACTTCAGCACAGAAAAGCACAAATCTAGTGCGAACAGACTGCATCTGATTTTACAGTTGTTTTTGAGGTCCATCACTGATCGCCAGATCTATCAATTTCCTTTTGAAGAGCCGTGAGCTTGTCTTCCAAGATCTTATCCATATTACGTTCAATGAGTACAGCCTAAGTACTCACAGCCATCCCCATCGCTTCAGTCATAGCAGCTAGCCTTGTGGGGTTTTGAACAGCTGCAACTGCTTTTTTTTGTTTTGTTTTGGTTTTTTTTGTTTTAATATCTTTGATAAGCCAGGGTCAAACCAGCTCTGATCAGCAAGAAGCTTGTTACCATGGTTTAGAATAGGGTAGAGGTCTTCGATGTCTTCAATCGAGTCCCGCCAGGCATGCAACGCGCCAATTCCACCACCCATTCATCGTATATCCGGCAGAGAATATCCCTCCAGGACAGTCGGCTTTTCCAAACCCAGGCTTCTCATCAAGAAGACTGTCAATTGCATTTAGGGACCAGTTGATCAAGTGCATAATTCTTCTTTAGGTTTTAGTGAACAGGACTGAGAGATTCTTCTGGGGGTTAGAGTTAGATGAGTAGACAGAAGACATGAAGCCAAGAAAGGAAAGATAAAGGAGGGAGAAAGATGCGGCCTTCTCTGTCAAGAGCCAAGAGAGAAGAAATGAGCAAGACTACTAAGGAGGTTCACAGATGTAGTGAAGAACGACATGTAGATGGTTCATGTGTCGGACTTCACTTCACCTATACAAATTAGTATTACCAGAGACTTTTTGTTTTGTTGTTTTTAAAGAGATTATTTTGGACTCGTGTACTCCCAGTGCCAGTCCCAAGAGGACAAAGAGGACGCTTGCATCAGGATTACTATTTTGGATAATTAGATAATGATATGTAATCAAAATTAATTTCAGACTAATAAACAAGCAACCAGTAGATTTTAGGGTGTGTATTATCTCAAGCATAGTTAGTGAAACAGCTTTGTGCCAAATCCAAGTAGACAAATCATAAAAACTATGTTAATCACGCTACATGTTTTCAAACCATCATTAAGGTATTTACTCAACTGCTGAGACGCCGCCATCAGGAAGCATTTATATCTATTCTTTGGCAGTTAGACAATTCGTTTTTCACAACTTTAACTTACTGTTGCCTTAGTTGTTGTTTTTTTTTTTTTTTAAAGAACAAGGCAAAACCAGCTACTTGCAAAACAGGAATTGTAATAACTGCAAACTTTTTTTGGCCTTCATTATTTTTCTTGTTCCTCTCCATTTCAAAATGGTGGAATCTGGCAAAGTGTGTCACAGTACAGTGTAGGCAGAATGAATAGTCTCACTTAGGCAGAGTTGGAGCCGAATTGATAGCAGGATGATGTGATACCTGCGGGGAGGGGGGGAGGTTTGTCTGGCTGTGTGCTGCAGTGGGAAAGGGTAATGATACTTGGGGCTGTGGTATGCATTGTACACTTATTCTCTTCACCTATAACCCTTTTTCATAATATGCACATGTAATACATATATCATACATAAACTGGAGGTTTTGAGTTTTCTTTAGCACATAATACAGACAATGGAACTCTAATTACTAACAGAAATAATGTACTTTATAAAAGTCTGTATAAATGATAAATAGTACTTTTCTGTGCCATCAATGTCAAAAACGTGGCTACAAGATGAGTAACATGTAGTGATGTCTAATGAATAATCAAGGTTATATAAAGTTATTTGTGTTGGGTACTTTACAGGATTTTTTTTGTGTTAGGCAAATTCCCGAAAAGCCAGTAGTTCTGGAATCTAAGGAAGATGCTATTTTATATGTAAATGTGGTGTTACCATGACTCCTGAGATATTTTTTAAAGAAAAGTGCTTCAGATAAATTTGAGCCTGCATGCTGTAAATACTGCTTACTCATTTCCTCCAGGAAGCAACAGCTGCTCCAAAAACAATGGAGGGTGTGTCCATCTGTGCCTGGCCTATCCCGGAGGTAGGATGTGTAAATGTGGGCGTGGCTTTTACACCTTAAATGTCACTTCTTGTGCCCCAATTACCTCCTGTGCCCCTGGAGAAGAATCCTGCTTTGACCGCAGCCAGTGTATCAGCAGGAGCAAGTTCTGTGATGGGCAGGTTGACTGCCTGGACCAGTCGGATGAACAGGACTGTGAGTTTTCGACCAGAATAAAGAAGCAATATTAAGTGAACTTAGTTTGTCATGCCCTGAATACAAATATTAATTCCACGTTAAACTGCCTTGGTTCGGAAAGTAATGGGGGCTATGGTAAGATGGTATGACAGTCTCATTTGAATTAACCTGAGAAAAAAGTGTAACACTATCCTCCAGATATTTAACAGAACTCCAGAATAAATTAGGTCTACACAATTTGCCAAGTTACCTTTTACAAATGGTCACATGCTTTTCTCACGCCTGGCAATTCTCAATTTGGTTGAGACGAAGTATTGCCTGAGTACATCTTGAAGGAGGCAACATGCATGACAGTCAGTCGCTCAAAATGTTCCAGTCTATCTACTGTGTTCCTGCAGGAGAACATTTACAAAGGCTTTGTACTATTTAGTAGACAGCTTAAAGGCTCACTAATGTCCAACCTGAGCCACATTGACACGAGTCACATTTAGCTCCAACAGGTTAAAATCAAAAGCTAATATAATGTGTCTTAAAGGATCAGCACAGCACTGGAAAAACTCATCTTAAGTTTTGAGGGAAAGATTGAAGCCACTATCACATGTCTATAGTCAATGAGAATAAATCGCCAGCAGCCTGTTGGCTCCAGTTAGTGTTAATGTTTGAAATGAGGAAACTGCTAGTCTAGATCTGTCCAAATGCAAAAAAAGAACAATGAAGCTACACATGCAACTATGTTTACCAAGCAGCTCATTTCAGTCACTAACGGTGACTTTCTCTTTAGGTCGGACTTCAAACACTGCTTCATTTGGAACTGAAGACACTGATGGCCACCCTCTAGATTCGTCGTCATCATCTACATCCAACACCGACAAGAACTCTGTCTCATTTCAAGACTCTGCCTCCTGTGATCTGCGACGCTGCAGTAGTCATGGGAACTGCATTGTGGAGGGTAAATTCACTCGCTGCCAGTGTCTGTCTGGTTACAAAGGAGAGTTCTGTCAAGAGGAAGAAAGGCAAAGCCATGTCGGGGTGATCCTGGGTGTCTTCTGCCTCATTGCAGTGCTGATAGTCGCCGGATTCATTTTCACTAAAAGGTACTAATTGCAGTAGAGAGGGAGAAACCAACTACTTGCTTACCCAGATTGTCTTAGTCTTGAAAGAAGAAACTGAACTGAAAAGTCGGCTCCTGCAGTGATTAGTGTTTGAAAAACATTTTTGGATTCGTAACTTGGTGAGTAACGTCCAGTAGAAAATTAAAATGTGGCTTCCGATTTCAACAGGAGAGGATGGGAGCTCATCAGAAGCAGATCCACAGACAAGGAAAATCTCATGGCCAACATGGGTCTATCGAGTGATGTAGAGTCTGACTCTGAGGTAAGCTGTTATTCCTGTGAGAACTGTTGCATTTGAATTAAAAGCCAAAATACATGATTTATTAATTGTTTGTCTCCTCCTTCAGGAGGTGGACTCCCCAGCTGACGTAAACCCTCTGGCACAGCTCGATTAGACTACTCTACTCTGCACTAGCTGTTGTGCTAGCTTTATAGCAACCTGGAAATTCTCAGGCCTCATGTGTAATTTGGGAGGATGCATTTCAGTGGCCATGAAAATGCTGAAAAAAAGTGCAATTTTATAGAATGAAAGTTCTCACTATTAGCGGCTGCTCTCAAATATATAAAAAAAATTCCACAGGCTATTTGATGGCTGGGAGTAGTTTGGTAAATTTGCTGTGTCATATAAGTGAGTCAGGAGAGACGAGCTGATCTGAATCAATAAGAGTTGAAATACAATAATAAAAATAAAGACGTTAAATTACTTGAACCAGATTTTCTTTATTTGTAATGTGCTCAGTTAGTGTCTCGATCTCTGACATTTCTCTCTTTAGCCATTTGTGTACACAGTATGTTTTACATCTTACACTCCTGGGAGAGTTCTCACAATGGGGCGTATCTACTTAAGATTACATTCTGTTCCTGCCAACACTGAATGTCTGCCATACTTTTTTTTTTTTTTTTTTTTTTTTCTTTTTCAAGGTGAGTTCTTATCCATTCATCAGTTATTCTGATACCAGTTTTAAACAAAAGCTTACTTGTTTCACTTTTGTTCCTGGTTTCCACTCTGTTTCTCCCTGGAACATTTGTTGCTGTTTGTTTTTGTGTCAATCTGATTAAAAGCTGTTTTATCCTGAAACTATGAGCATGCATGGTTTTTAATTTGACAGTATTGCTTGTTGCCTTAATACTGTAAGTTGGGGAGAGAGAATTTTCAATAAAATATAACTTGTTGGTAATTACTATCTCAATATCCTTGGTATTGAAAAATGGACACAGCTGGAAGTATGAAAAACTGAAATGTGAGAAACTGTTCAGAGGCTTTGTAATCAAATGACCTAATTCAAATGAGGTGTGGTGTTTGGCAAGTGTCATGCATTACCTTCACTCTGCCTCATACTGGGGCCTGGGAAAGCAAACAGGACAAACACGACATATCAAATAGTGTCAGTGGTTGACACTTTTTTTTCTTTCTTTTTTTTTTTAATTCTATTCATAAACTTATGAGCTTTTCTGCAGATATTATTTTTTCTTCAACTTTTTTTTAAATTTAGTTTCAACATGGTTCTCTCAATTTTATTTGTTACACCGTGCTTTGTGACTTGTGTGTGAGAAAAGTGCTCTAAAAATAAACTTTACTCACTCAAATTCCTAGTAGGGCAAGTATCTGAATTTCAACCCAATACACTCCCAGTTCTAGTAAAGAGAAGAACTGGTTTCAAATTGCCAGGTTCAAAATGGTATGCCTTGACATTTCAGTTCCTTTTATTGCTACTACTCAAATGTTGGTTTTCAGGGCGGTTAAGCTGTCAATTAATTTATGTTTGGCTTCAGACCACAGAAGTACTTGGTTATTTTTAGGAAATGGTGATGGCTTGGGTTCAAATATGCCAGAACATTCCTTAAAAATGTGTCAGTTCAGGGATTAGTTTAGGTCCTTGCACTTCATTGGGTTTTGGTTATGGAGGTGTGTCACTTTGGGTGTGTCTCCAGGGTTAAAGGTAGATGCATTCATCTGTTTACCTCACCTGGTTTTGACGAGCAATAAAGGTAGGGTGAGCGTGGTTGGTGGGTGCCAAAAAAGGGATTAAACATGTTTTGGTTTTTGTAAGTAATCTCTTTGCTTAACTTGGTAGATGGCCTGCAACATGATTTATGAATCTACTAATATATCAATTTAGAAACTGGCTATTTTGAAAGTATCTTTATGACTCTGCAATTTTGTGCCGACTCTGTGTTCTACTCTTCAATTCAAGTAGATGTCTTAGATGTAGCGCCAACAAGTGTTTTTCACTTCCACGGTCCATGCATTTAATTGCCAATCTGCAGTGTCTGGCTACATGTTGAGCCGATCTGCCACACCTGAAAGAAATATGAATTTCCTTCGGAAATAACTTGTGTTCCTCAATAGGCTTTGCTCTAAAACCTCTACTTTAGAGGATGATACTTTTTATGTATCAAGCATTGCTTTCCAGGGCTTTCCACTGTCTTGGCAGGTAAGAAGCAGTGAGTAGTCAAGATTTCAAGCTCAGGTTATTGTGAGTAAAACCAAAGCTGAGGTCGTTTGTTACTTGTCAATTACATAGATGCATACATATTCTTTATGAGTCCCACTGGAATCCATTTGTCCTGCAAACTGAGCTTCTCCACAGTGGGCTTTCCTCTAGCTGATTCCAAATATGACCGCTCTGGGAGACAGCAAGAATTGGTGGGTATCTTTCAAAGACTGTTTCCAAACTCTTAGCTTTAAGGGTTTCTTTGTTGCTGAGTTTTGGGATGTTCTTCTGGAGTGGCATAACATTCTTTGACACTAGGAATGAACACATTTGCAAAATGAACTCACCCTCCATGCTCTGTGGACTCCCCTCCTTGCCATTTTACCTTCAAATCCATCTCTTCTTGAGCTGAAAGATTTAACACTTTAGTTGAATTTTGAAACGGAGCTTTCCATGACAAATAATTGTCTGGTCAGCCATCAAATTGCAGCATACCGACACTCAACATTTCCCTCCACTTGAAGTATTTTGTGATGCCTTGGATACCTTGAGGGTTGGAGGAAAGCTTTACATAAAACTGTGGCTGCTGTACTACAGAAACACTAATTTTAGACAGGAGTAACATCTAGCTGTTTTCTCCCTTTTTCATCCTGATGTTGAGAGATTAGCTGGTATTGTTAACCTGACAGTAGATATCCCTTGTTTGGCTTGAATTTAATTTGTTCTCAAACTTAACCTCTCACTTAACTGTTCAAAATACTTGCAGACGGTTTGTGTGTGTGTTCTTCATTGGGTTTTAGTCGTGTAACTTTGGGTGTGTCTTTAACAATAAAGGTAGTTGCATTCACCTGTTTACCTCACTTGGTGATGACAAGCAATGAAGGTAATGTAAATATTGGGGTGACACCTTCTGTTGACTGCAGGTTCTTTGTATTCATTTACCCTGCACTGACTTATGGTATGGAAAGTACCAGTGGTTGAACAAACAGCTTGGAAGTCCATGCAGTTTGTTTTGAGCAGTCATCTTATGAGTGTTCATATTAAAATATTCAACCTATTCAGAGTCTAACTGCAATTCATCATGTACATGATGAGTCAAGTTTGACAGTCTGAGAGCAGAGATGGCACAAAGCTCTTAACCTTTTTCATATCAGACGAGACAGCAAAAGTAGTCCACTGAGGTGCTGTGCTGCAATAGCCATGAGATAATGACTGTGATTTGTGCCGACTAATTTATGTTTGTTAAGAGCCAGTTGATGAACGGTTACAATAACACGGCTCCACATGTGAACATGGAATTTAAGAGGCGTCTGCTGAAAATAACATGACAAAAAACATGTCTTGAATATAAATGAACTTTCTTTGAATATTGTAAGAAAGTTCATTTATATTCAAGTGAACCTGAAATGCCTGCAAGCAGTTTTAGTTGCGTGGCCCCCAGCCTCTCTTACACGTGTCAACAGTATTTACATAACATGTGCATGAATGTCTGCATGTTACGCAGACATGTCAATCATGTCAGGTCTTGCTACCTGAGTCCTGTTCTTACTTGCTTTCTAATCCTTGCATCCACCCACTAGGCTAACAAACACACCAACTGCATTTCAGTATAAAAAAGGGTGTGCAGACCTCTTGCCTGGCTTTTTCTATGTCACATAATTTTTCAGCCTTCCTGTATAATGGTTCATTGTCTCAAATACATCACACAAATAAAAATTGGTAGTTCCCAGGGATGCCAGAAAAATGAATTTTTGTGAAACACTGTGACTCAAACTTTGAGACGTCAAGTTTCCATACAATCCCCATGAAATTTAAAGGTTCTACATCCGTGTCAGAGAGGTGTGTGTGTGTTCCTGTCTAGCTATCTTTGTGAGGTTTAGGCATTCTTTTTTAATGGTAAGGGGCTAGGGAAACCATTATGTCAATGAAGGTCCTCACTAAGATAGCTAAACGGGCGTGTGTGTGTGTGTGTGTGTGTGTGTGTGTGTGTGTGTGTGTGTGTGTGTGTGTGTGTGTGTGTGTCGATTTTAAAGATAAGACTGAGGGAGGAGGAGTGTGTGCATAAAAACACAAGCAGGTATTCACAGCTTTCTTCCTCTTCCCGCCTTCTCTTTCAGTGAGGGAGCGTGTAACAAAAAAGGAACTTGAAAAAAATTGACCAACGTCATCATTCAAACAGACACCTGGACAATCCTGCGACAAAAATTCCACTGGCAGCGTTTTAGAACTTCGTGGCTGACTCCTTTTTGCTTCTGTGAGTATATGGCAAGTTCATTTTCTTGTACAGTGTGTTCCTCTGTCGTGTTACTCCTGCGCCTGCCTTGGAGCTAGAGAGGAGCACAATGCTGCTGGGAAACCAGAATAACAAGATTCTTGTTTGTAAGTACAATAACGTCCACAGCGGCACTTATTGATCACAAAAAAGCTGGTTTGTAGATGTTGGTCTCTTAAGCGCATTTATTGTAGCTTCCTTGAGCAGTTAGATCACCGTCCTCGGACAGCTTGGCTTAAAATGATGTGTTCAGAATCTAAAAACAGTTGAACATACTTGGAGCGCGTGGCTGAGAAAGAGTTACTACTTCTGTTGATTTGATGTATACCTGAGAAGAAATTGTATTTGCCGTAAGAATAGATGTGCAGCCTTCTCAACATTCCATGCAGTGGTACGTACTGCATGAAACGTTTTTTCCCCTTTGGTCATTTGTTTGTGATTTGAAAGTAAAATATTATGTATACAACAGGTCTTCCTTCCTACACTCTTACACACACAGTTTGGGGGTTTTTCCCACCTGTATAAAAACAGAAAAGTAGAAAAATGAATATTTGTCATTTCCGATAATACCAGTACTACTTTTTTAAATGTTGCATTTAAAAAACAAACACACAAAGAAAATCATCACATTTCAAGATTATTCTCCTTTTGTTTGGTCAGCAAATATTATGGTAGCAGAGGTTAGATTAATTTTTGGGCGGGTTTCTAACCATTCATCTCATTTTCTCTCTATCTCTTATTAGTGTGCCTCCAGCTAGTCCTTCGTTTAAGATGACCACCGCTTCCCTTCCTCCCGAAGGGAGAGGCATCAGCCCCAACCTCTCCGCCTGTCGAGACTCTCAGTGTAACAACCATGGTAACTGTGTGACTCCTCCTGGTGGTGGTACAGATCTACTATGCAACTGTGATCTGGGCTACAAGGGTGACTCCTGCAAGGAAACGGTCAATGGAGCGTTAGGTTTACCTTTGACCCTCAGCGTGTTAGCCGTCCTCATTGGCCTCGCAATCCTGGCATTCGTCCTTGCCAAGTACCAGCAGAGAAAACTGAAGCAGCGAAGGTACTGACATATTGCACATGATTCTGGAAAAACGCATGTATCTAGAAAAGCTTATTTTCAGCATTTTCCCCGATTTATGAACATGTGTACTTGATTTCTTGCCAATCTGAAGAGTGGGGTTATACAAGTGACCTTACATTGGGGTGTGTTAAATAGAACTATACACAACATCGTCTTTTGATTACTTGCCTTGGATAGTACAAAAACTGAACTTTTCCCAAATTCATATCAAACTAACTTTTGATAATTTTAATGTATGCTTTTGTAGTACTACAGTACACAGCTATACAAATTTGTTTCCAACTGACAACTTTTCAAATTAATAATTTAACCAGGAGAGAATATAATCTGTCGATCGAAGGTGAATGTATCCAGTATGACACCAGTTGACTGGTTTGAAGCCTAAAGCTGAGCATTTTGGTCTATGCTATGCTTTAGCCTTTACTGGAGAGTGTGGGGGGGATTGGACCCGAACCCAGGCCGCTATCCTCCGGCCATGCGACACATGGTCTCCTGCTCACCCACCAAGCCAAACCGGCCCCCTCTAATAAGCACTTTCTTGATGATTTTATATGATCAATTACTACTTTCAGGTCATATTGGATGCAATATTTGGTCATTCTAATAGTCAAAGGGATTATATAATGTTTGTTCAATCGCAAATGAGGTAAATTGCTAGCCAATAGTCTAGTTTTAGTTATCTGGTTTCAAAACGCAAAGACGGTGATGGCAAAAAAGATCAAGACATTATAGCAGGGCTTCACTAACCAAGTGGTGAACTCATGGTGGCTAGCCCATCTTTTATACTGTTATATTATATCTGTAGGATATATCCTCTTATGTACAGTCTACATGGGGATATGAGTGTGTGTGCACAGTAGAAATGGACTGTAATATTACCTCAAAGTGAGTATACAACCAAGAATGGGATGGTTGTTGTTTTTAGCCATTGTTGAGTTAAATAAAAGATTAAGGCCCTCCTGCTGAAACATGAGCAGGAGGAGGAGTTAAAATAACAGAAATGAAAAGCAGTATTTTGCTTAATTTAGATTTTCAAACAATTGAAACAATTTCTTTTCATCACATTAGTGCCTTTCCATCACAGCAGAGCTGCGTATGTAATGTTTTGGGGGGGTGTTTTTGGGTTTTTGTTTTTGTTTTTTTTTAAATTTTTTACTTGGTTATGGTTATTCTCACTTTTTCCCCTAGTGTCTTTGTTAAACAAATTAAGTCACTGACTTCGTATCCATGATGAGGAAAATTCACAACAAAATGAACTTTTTTTTTTTTTCTTCAACAGGAAACTACTGGAACAAAAAGCCTAAAACAGTGCTGCTTAATGTGGATAACTGTCGAGCAGAAAGTTTGACCTACTGTGATGATCAAATTGTGGCTACTATAAGAATTATTCTGCAGCATCCTGGAGACTCTAGCACCAACTTCACAAACTGAGTGCCAAGACATATGGGAGAGTCACTTCCTATATAGTATTTTTCCATTTATATAAATATAAATCTCCAGCTGCGTTGTATCGCAAGCCACATGCTTATTAAACTTGTGCCTCATCTCGGAAAACAACAAGACTGGATAATTCTGTTGACATAATTTTAAACTTGGAGTGAAAATGTCTGTATTGTAATCCTCAACAGCTTCCTTGATCACATTTCTTGGATGCTAAGGCATGCTTCTGCAATTAGTTTAAACTCTGACACTTGTTAGTAAATTAATGTAAATGTTCGTCCTCTGTGAGGGAGCTGCAGTTTAGTTTAAGTAAAGCAAGTGGTTGTTATTTTGCTAGTGAAGGCTTCTAACAGAGATAAGACTTAAGATAACTCTAGATTGTTTAACGGGATAAGTCAGAAGCTGATTTGATGCCATACAGTCTTTATAAAAATTTATGTAGAAAATATGCACTTTTTTTCCACTCGCGTAGGTTTATTTCATTGTTACGTTCACTGTGTGCAGTTGCTGCCGGTATCATATTGTTCGCCTGGAATTTCTTTCTTCTTAGTGTGTGTGAGTGCGCGCCTTTTAACACTTCAGGTTTTTGGGGAAGTATTTCTACCTATTTCTAAGTGCCCTGTCTTTGATGCTGTTGTAACAAAAATGCACCAGTACATCACTGGCCTGCTTTTACGCTGTTATACGGCTATGCTTATGAAAATAATGCATGTAAATCTGTGCAGACACAATCCTGCATAGCTGTCAACAACATGCACATATTGTACAGATGATAGGAGAGTGGTCAGAGCAGATTTCAATCTTGGCATGTTTAAAACTTGACAGTACATGTGCTTTTAAATGAGTTCCTGTGCTCTTTGAATTTCAGCCTACAAACTGATTACCACTCAGTACACTTCTGGTCCTGTAAACATGAAAACTACATAGCATCTTGGTGCTGAATAATTAATCAAGTTCCTCAAGCTTGTAGCCAGTGTTAAGTGCCTACTGTATTAATTCTTTCACATGTTCACAGTTGTCATGTTTCACTTGGTAAATACTGATAATCACAAATGTAAACTAATCATCAACAACTCAGTAGTAATGTTTTGCAAATGTCTGCTTCTCTGACAACAGGGTAAAACTGCAAAATGTTAATGTTACTGTAGATTTTCAGAGCTCCCATATACAACACTCAATATTGTTACGATTATCATGTTTTGTGTGTGTACATGTGTTGAATTTTTATATTAATATGACTATTGTTGATGAGCAGGGTTTCTCAATGTATGCATTCTCAAGTGTCTTCCACTAGCTTGTAAACCCTTTGAATTATATAGACAGAAGAGAACATCTCACTCTGTGGGGTTTTCTTTTTTTTGGGGGGGGGGGTTAACTGGACAATCTGCTTATATTGCAGGGCGTCACAGTGTTTTATCACTCAGGATAGGCTGTCTTTGAGCCCTTGTTACAGTAAACCTCTTTTTCTGGCATCCAGTGACATGATAATATCAGGTTCGGTGTTTACTAAACTCAGACATGATGGCTGTGAACATTCAGTCCTCACAGGCTGAGAACCTAACCAGTTTTGCCATATAATAAGATGTGTAACAACAAGAAAGTGGAAGCATCTGCCATCAGGGTATAACTAGGTCAACACTTGCTGTCCTAATAAGGGACTTTGCATGCTTGTTTGCAGGAGGAGGAGCTACTTGTATCATGGCTATGCAATTAGAAGTACATCCCTCAAGTATAACTACTCAAGATTACACAAATTCCTCATGAATCTGCTTTTGGCTGTATGATCATTCACTGTATGCAGGAAATGAGGATATTGTTTATTAGACTCATCAGACTGATTTGAACCTAAATGCTGGGAGCAGTAACACAAGACAGTACTATTACTGTATCCATCACTGGTGGTGTTAATAAGCTGTCAGGGTAGTTCAACATCTAGCTCATAGAAGAGGAGCAAGCGTAACACTTTTAAATGTTGCAAATGCAACGTTTCACCAAATATGAGCAAACACACAGCCTGTTTCTGTGCAGTTTGTCACACTATGCCTGCAAGCCAAACATACAGCTGCTGTATTTCAGTGAAAGAAAAAAATGAGAGATGGCTTCACCGAGAGAGAGAAGGATATAAGAAAGCCAGGACAAACAAGGAAGGAGTAAGGACAGTTCAGTGACATTCAGTCTCAAACTGGAAATTTAAAGCTTATTTATAACATCCCAATTCTTTTTAGAGTTATTTGATCAGATATTGGATCTATGAACAGGAACTTTTATTCAACTGTTATTTAAAGGTTGTATGAAAATACTAGGACATTTAGTGTAGGCCACACTGAGTTTAAAGGGCTTTGGTAAAGTTTAAATCGCTATATGGGTCTAGTGCAGTGAGGTTTTCATGAGTTAATGTTAGGCTACATGACAGGTGCTTCACCTCAAATGAAATTTAAGCTGACTAGATTGATCAAATTCTACCTTTTAACCAGCTTTATACTGTCAATCGGTGGGAAATCAGGCATGTAACATGTGCTTGTATCTTTTTTTTTTTTTTCTTTTTTTTTTTTTGTATTCAAGAGTGAGCACAGCATATGTGCTCGCTCTTGAATTTTCCTGTTTAATTGTGGAGGGGCAAGCTCACCCATCCATGCCTGACAGAGCAATTTTTTAAAAATGTCCTTTGTTTTTCTCTGCGTGCTCTATATCACGGATGCTCAGGCTGTGGGAATTAAAATTAGCATTTCAGTTAGAATAAACTTCAGTCCCTCCTGTTAACGTTAATTTGTCATTATATTAATTCAAAAGGTTAAGTTAACATGGGGGGGGGGGGCTCGTTTTTACTTCTATGCTTTGAGTACATTTCAGAGACTGGGCTTTTTCAACTTTTAAGTAAAGCAGTTAAATCGCCACTTCCACTTTTGCCAGAGTACTTTTCAACACAAGTATTTCAACTCAAGTAATGTGAGTGTGAACTTTTGCCATCTCTGCTGCACTTTGAAAATTTGTCTCCAAAAGTTCTGTTCATCAGGACGTAGCGTTTTGTGGGAGAAAAAATTGTCTTTTTACAGGGAAGTTCCTGAATTTTACATTTAATTCAAATGGATTAAAAAAAAGAAAGAAGAAAGAAAGAAATGGAGGAAAAGCATAGTTTAGGAAGTTTGACTTATGATTGTTTGACTGTCACACCCGAAAATTCTGAAGTACTTTGTATTTTGTGTTGTACTGGAACCTTTGTTTAATAAAAAGACTTTTGACAGAAAGACTATCACACCGATCTTCCAAGGGCATCTGCAAGTCCTTACTGGCCCATAGTCTCCACTGACAGATGTCTCAGGACATTTTTTACTCCAAAAAAGAACACTACACTGACCCTCTAGACTCTCTTAAAATATATATTCTTATTATAACATTAAAAAAATGAGCCTGCTGTCAGAATATAAGCAAAATTGTACTTTTGTCTTCCGAAAATCTATAAAGAAACATTGTGCTCTGTGCTCTACTTAAATTTAATTACTTGAGTAATTTGTTTTTTAACTTTTGAGTAATAACATAATATAGTCATGTTGCTCTTACTTAAGTACAATTTTTTGGATACTTGACCCACCTCTGTTCACCAAACACATTTCCTGTGATCAAGCACTAGGTAAAGAAAATTTAACTGAGAAAATTGCTTTTTCCCCCCCATTTTTACCTCATTTCAAATGCTAATACAGTTGAAATTAAAGAGATAATGTTGTTGGATGATATGCAAAAACTCAACCTCTCAGACTGACCAGACTATATCACATGATATAGCTTGTATGATAGTTAAATGTATCATATTATAATCACAACATGTGATGTGGCTTGTCTTGACCATCCCCAACATTTAACCTAAAAAAAAAAAATAATAATAATTAAAATCAAATCTGTGCTATATTTTTGCCAATTTCCAGGTGGAACTGAGGAACTGGGACATTACTAAGTTTTCGTCCATGCATCCATTCATTTTCTTAACCATTTGTCCACTTCAGTGTTGCAGGAACCATATCCCAGCTGGCAGCCATCACGGAGACACAGCCAACTATTCACATCTATAAACAATTTACAACCATTGATTAACCTAATAGGTGTTTTTTTTTAAGTGTGGGAGGAAGCTGATGTGCCGATATACCTGAATAAAACTCACGCAGGCATAGGGAGAACATGTAAAGTCCACACAAAAGGACCCCAGCCAGACAATGCATTTGAACGTGGGATTTTTAAACTAGTCTTTTCAAGTTTTACTGAATTTGTATAATCACACTAACTAGCTTACATATTCCCCAAAATAAAAGGCATTAATTTGTTTTTTACACGCAATTTATTTTCTGTCTTTGTTCTTCAGTTTAACCGCTGAGAGTTGATCTGTTCTTCGGGGCAGTGTCAGCACACAAAGAACTGTAATAAAAACATTCTTAAACATCATCTATGTCCGTTCCATTGTTGTAACATGCAACAGGTCCTGCAGGAAAAAGCATGCCATTTTGCAGGCCTGTTTATTCACAAAAGACTTAATGGAGACTAAAGAAGGACAAACGTTCATTACATTTTCACCTCATTTCAAATGCTAAGGCATCTGAAACAAAAGAGATAATGTAGTTGGACAAGATAAACAAAGAAACCAACCTCTCAGACCGGTCAGACTGCATTGTCTGAATACTGATGAGGTTAAGACAGCAAACAGGGTGAGAGAAAAAATATATATCATTGTGCAATGTACCACATTTTATACATTTGACTAAGTATGGCAAAGCAATGGATCACATAATGTGCCTGCTGATCAAAGAACATATTGCCAAAGTTATGACTCTTCTATAGTCCTGTTATAAATCAACATCAATGTTCATTCTGTTATGGATTTTTCTTTTTGTTGCTTTACTATTTTCATTACATTCCATCAAAATGTCAGTTTGTAAAGAATTGACAGTCACATCTTGTTAGGAAATGGAGAGCAAATTTAATTACCAGCATATGTATCACAGATAAATGAGTACAACAGTAATCATTTCAGGGTTCAAGATGAAGGGACTGTAAAGTTCATCACTATAGAGCATTTACATGAAAGAGAAAAAAGGCTGGAATATTTAATGTAGCCACACAACTACACAGAAAATAAAATGTCCAAGCGCCCTTCAGGATGAGGGATATTTACAGCGTAGAATCATATTTAGAATTTACACAGATTATCATCAAGAAATATTTTTTTTTCTCCATGAATCAATTTTAATGTTATTTACTTTTCTTTTTTAATACTCTAGAGCCCTCCATTCCAGGCTGGCTCCTTCCATTTTTATATTATCCATTATACACTGGACTATATACACTGGACACCACTTGACTATAATCTATTACAATGATAATTTACATTTTACAATTACAATCAGGGGGTCTGGTCCACCCACAGTCACATTAATAAGCAGCCATGACCATGTCACACATACATTAACCAAACTTTTATGTTCCATTTCCTTCAACTTTTAACGATGAAACACTGCAATGGAGAATCTAAAGTAGGTTATTCGATCTCTTACCACTGAAAAATTCCTTTATGGCCCTAAAATATCTCTAGAAGTGTGTTCTGATGTGTTTGTGTTATTGCAGTAATCTGCTAAAAGATTTTTCATCTTAGTCCAGTTTTCAAAGTTTTCTTTTCCTGTGTTGATGGTCAGTTGTGGAGGGTACTGTTGGCTTCTCACAGGTCGGCATCAAAGGGTCTGCTGTTGACGGTGTTCACTGAGCGGGCAGGGGGGCTCTTGGCCCGTGGGAAGGACACATCGTCATCCATTGAGTCCCTGGAGTACGGGACGCTACTGTTGCTGGCAGCGCTCCTGGCCCGACTGAGATTCGGCACTTCAACGCGCCTGGCCGGGATCTTCGGTTCTCTGTGACGCATGACCTCTTCAACCCGGACCTCTCCTCGGTTCTTCCCTCCGCAGCAGCGGCAGATCCCGATGAACATAACGAAACCGCCCAAGACTTCAAATATCCCGCCGATGTAGCCCAGAATGATGCAGTAGCCGACTCGCGTAGTTATCAATGCTGTATTGACATTGGGCGTTGTGATGTTTGGGGGGCTGTGGGTGTACCAAGAGATCGGTATGATAGTCAAGACGCCTGAGCAAAAGATCAGCAGTCCACCCACACCGGCAACTACCCAGTTAGGCCTGTCTTTCCAACAGCGGACCCCCGGGATGGCAACAGCCAACCCGATTAGAGTCACGATGAGAGAGGCCACCATCATACCCTGTGCGGGCTGTATGATCTTGTTACTGAAGTACTGGGTGTCCGTTTGGCCGCACTGAGCACCGGAGCTTATTGTGGATGCAATACAAATATCCCAGATTCCTTGTTCAATGAACCTATCGGAAGAAAGAGTGTTAACATTGCTCAGAGTCCTCCAGTTTGGGGCCACGGTCGCGACCAAGTCCAGCACCCAGCCGCAGGGAGCCATGACCATCCCGAAGATCAGGATGCCCGGAGTGCGCAAAGAGAGCCGCATCCACTCCTGCGTTGATTGCCTCGGCATGATCGCGGTTGTTGTGGTGGTTGTTGCTGCTGCTGCTGATGTGCCTCTTCTTACTCCTAAACACGTTGCAATGACTAATTTCTACTGGGGCGATCAGCTTTGACGGCGTCGTCCTAAAAAACAAGTCCGACTGAAACTCAGCAGTGGGCGGGCCTTCATCTTCACTTGCCTGTCTTGCCTGCCTCTGTCCCCAAATAGGACAGGTGTGGCGCTGTGTGCGTATGGGCGGGGTGCGCTTACATCTTCACCTGTAACTGCAAAAAGCAGAGTGCGCGAGCGGTGGGGGGCGGGGGTAGTTTCGATTAGGCTTTTTGTCGTGCCAAAGTGTGATAAGTGATAAAGGATAAGAAAGATAGAGGTTTTTCTTTTCAGAGTAGCTGTTTGAAGCGTGGTGCAAACGTGTCTTCCGCTTTTAGGAGGTATTTAAAGCTTCTAATAGTGAAAGCTACCCAGACTTAAAAACCTACGCAAGATATGATTTTTCGGATCTCCGGTTGCATTAACCTCTTAGGACCTGGCGTCCACATATGTGGACATCATATTTTGGGTTATTTAGACCAAAATACTCAATTTTGCTCTACAAGGGCCTGATATCCACTTACGAGGACATTATACAGCTTCTGTTCTATCAAAATTTTAAATGAATATCTTCATATGTGGCTCTCATTTTTCTTAGAAACAGAAATCAGGTAAAAAAAAAAAGATTTAAAAAAGGATCTGGTAATTCTTTGTTTTTACATTCATTGAGTCCCAATATGCTCAAATATCAAAGAGAAATTAAAAATGCATGCTGTGGAAGTGTTTTAGGAGGTTAAATAACTAAAAGTTTTATTTATTTATTTTAACTCTTGTTTCATCAGAAAAAAGGGTTCTTGGGATTTTTTTTAAGTGTTCTGAATGATTAAGAAAGCGAGTAGTGTATTTAGTAGAGTTGCGTACCAGGACCCAGGGCTGGACTTGGACGAAAAATCGGCCCCCTGCATTTCGACTAGAGGTATTATACAAAAAACCATAAAGCCTTTGAATAAAAACTAACCCTGTTGTGACAGTGATGTACACTGTCTTGTTGTTATATATGTCTCAATCTAATAAACTTAAACCTACACCACCCTCCCTATTCTGGTATTCTAAACAGTGCTTAGCCAAAACCCAAAGTCGAGTTAACCTCCTGAACTATCTACAACATATGGTGGAAACCTGAAATTAAGACAGAGAAGACTAGAGGTGAGACATGATCATTACTGAATATTAAAAATAATAAATGACAGATTTGGTGATATTCTCAAAAACTATTTATTTACCACATCAATAAACAGCATGGCAGGGCAAAATATTTTTTCTAACATGGCAACCTTTAAAAAGTGAAAGGACATAGAAAGACAGGTGAGAAAGAATAAAACTTAATTGACTTTTTGATGGTATTTTACACACAGTACGGGTACAGTATCTAGAAAATGTGGGAAAATACTGGCATCATATACAGTACTTAGCTACTTCTGAAGAAATTATGATGGGAAAAAAATTACTATGGACAATAATGGATTTCTATACATTTTACATCAGATGAAAACGTTGGCTGTAAGATTCAGATAATTATTTCTTAAAAGTGAGACATTTTAAATGAGATTAACAAAAGAAAAGCATTTCTTTGTGTCCCATTTTCCCTGTTAATGCCCTACCTGGCAGTGGCGGTCCTAGCCTGCTTGGCGCCCTGGGCGAACACTCCCTTTGGCGCCCCCCCCCCCCCCCCCCCCCCACCCACACCACACCACACCACACAGACACATATATAAAACATATTAAGGATTGTACATTAACATAAAACTGTTGTCGGAACCATACTGAATTTTACCAGAGAAACACACACACACATATGAAGAGAGAGAGAGAGAGTATGCATAGTATTCAAACGGCTATCCAAACAGCCATCATTATTTGTCATACAATGAGAACAGGACAAATCAACAACTCACAATTTATATAATATTTAAATCTGTAACATAATGTATTGTTTAGAGTTTAGTCTGTTACTGTTGCTATTTTTACCATTTCTTTTTGGAGCAACTGTAACCCACATAATTTCCTTAGGGATTAATAAAGTATTCTGATTCTGATTGTTTCAGGATGACCTGCTATTATCCAATCACACATCTGCTTACCTGTATCTTTTGCTCGTTTCTCCTCCTCTTCTTTTCTCTTTTTTCTAAACTGAGCACCTGATGGCTTTGAACTTTTCTTGTCCATCTTCCATTGGTTTTCATTTTGCACTCCAGTATGAACACAAATTCCCCAACTCGAGGATCGCCACAACATAACCTAATAGACCTTAGTTCACAGATTCGCTTTGTCTAAGGTGTATTTCTAGGATTTCGCACAACCCAGGATTCAAATCATGAATACATAATGGGCTTGGATTTACAACATTATGAATGAAATGTGCTCTATTTGGAAGCAGCCGGCCCCCCTCCCCTTTCGACGGGTTGTATGTTTGTATGTGAGACTCTAAATCATCAAACTGTAAATTATAAATTTTAAATTGTTATTGAGCCCTTTACCCCTGGTCCTAAAGTGTATATTTATTTTCTTACTCTTCTTATATTTATTGTTTGTTTACTTGCACTGCTGTAACTGGAGCCTTGTCGTCTCGTCTCTCTATATACTGGACTGTATGTAGCGGAGATGACAATAAAGTTTACTTTGACTTCAGCAGCAAGCAGGTGCACCGAGGGCTCTCGCGCTCACTTTTCGTGTATAGAATTTCAAAAAAACGTCAGTGCAAATTATAAGTCTGTATCATAATGTCTGGTGTTTTCATGTTTGTTGGGTTTTTTTATTTTCTTTTGTTTTGCGAGTTGATTATTAGATGCTGCTCCCCCGCCGCCCCGCCCTCTCCTCCCTGTGCCACAAGCAGCAGGCGCACCTCGCCTTCGGAGGGCGCCCTTACTCCCAGCAAATGGCCGACAGAAAGCCGATCGGTGCCTATGCCATTCCTAATATGCGCTGGCTGATATCGGGGCAGCATGAGTACGAGCAATTTTTTTATTTTATTTTTTTTGCCGATGCCCGTGATGCCGCCCAGGGGCAACCACCCGTGTCGCCCGTATCAAAAACCACTACTGCTACCTGGCCCCCTGGCAAAACTTTGCTAGATGCGCCCCTGCACAGTTACCAGCTGTCAGCTATGTAAAAAGTGATCCTGGTGTTATTTTTCTCTCAGAAACAGTTCATAACTTCCCTTCAACTCATTCATGTCACCTAAAAGGTAAACCTGTTTCTCCATCACAGCTCTGATGATTCAGTAAGGACATCTCCTGGTTTCATCTTCATGTTTCCCTCTCACCAGATAACCAAACCGATATCATGACCAGCAGCTTTTACAGCTGTGGCTCCAGCAAACATCAGCTGATCCTAGAAATTAATATGAAATAAATTCTAACAACAGCTGATCAAGCTTAAATGTGCTGCTGTTGTTTAGCGCGACATCCGCTGGTTTCTTCTTTCTGGCGCAAAGTGGGCGATAAACAAGAGAGGCGGGACTTGCGTCAGAAACATCGATCAGCTGATCATTGATCAGTTTCATGATTGAGAGGAAGGGGAAGAGAATGAGAGAAGAAGATGCCGCTGACAGCGTGAAGTCACAGAATAACTCCAGCATCTGTGGAAGCTCCGCCATGGCCACCACCAAACAATTTAGTTCTTTTAACAGAACTAAATTGTTTGGTGAAAAACTGTAAAATTTCTGAAGAAGATTTTCAGAAATTTTCTGACTTTTGAGATTTTGGACTTTTCTACAGTGAAAAGTCCAAATAATGCTTTAGCTGCTACTGCTGGAGACTGAGCCAGTATTTTACTGTGAGAACTTCATTCCAAAATTCACACTGAACTGACCGGCCAGGTTTATAGAAATATATATGTGAGACCTGGAGTCATCATGACTTTGATTTGAAAATGCCAGCATGGCATGTGGGTTCCGTGTGTTGGGGAATCATAATTGGCAAGAATGTAGTTCTGCAGGAATCTATTGAGAGCAGCTTGAATACCTTTCTGCCTCACTCTCTTTGTTTTTTTCTCTCCCGTGCTTCTCTTTCAATATTCTGTCCACACATGTGTTTGTTTCTATTTTTTTATATCCTGGTTTTTCTAGCTTCTTCCCTCTTTCTGGTTGTGCTTCATGTGAGATTCTGCCAGAGCATCAAAAGAAACCCGATTATTAACGAATGCTAATAAGGTCTCTCCATAGGTAGGGGGGATCATTCATGATACTCAGTGCTGTAAACACCTTGTCAAAGAGCTGAGATGAGGGTGACTGTCTCACAGAGCTAGCAGCTTTACTGATCTCCTTAAGGAAAGTGAATCAGTTTCTGAGAAAGTCAACAACCTATGAGAGGCAGATGTTACAGCCAGACCCTACATTGTTTAGGCCGACTCCGTTTCAGCTACGATGGTATTTGTCCATCAACATCTCCTTTGAGCTTCCAGTACCCAGTGTGTCAAATTTTGCGATTAACTGTGATTGCTCAAGTCACCAAAGGAAGCTCAACATTTAAGTATTTTATTTTATTTCAGTGCACTGATAAGAGCAGCTGTATTTTCCTACTGCCTTCAATAGCAGCTGTTTACCAAATTAATACAAAATGTGACATTTTTAAAGTAAGATTACTTTGCAAGAAATATCTGAAATATACACAATAAAATACAAAGTCATGTGTTCTTGAAGCCATCTGTATCTTTATTTTTCCTCAGAATTGTTTGTGCTCTTTGACACAAAGAGGATAATAAACCACGTACGACAGGTATGTGAACAAACCAGGCAGACTTTGTGAACCAATCCTTTTGCCACATCATTTGTACACAATGCCTCTTTCCCTTATCATCATAGTATGACTCATCAACTTTATCCCTCTGTAGTTATTTCAACTTTTTCTTTCTTTCTTTCTTTCTAGGTAAGTCATAAAAAATAAATCACAATCTGAAAAAAAAAACCTTTAGCTGTCTTCATTCAAAGTTTCACATATTAATGTCAGTCTTCCACCACCGGTTGTATGTAAGCTACATAACTTCACAGCATTTGTATCACACCACACATCACAGATATTCATAAGGTGAAACTGGAGCAAATGATTTGGATGACAGCAAGTTTTGGTTGCCAAATACATACCACCCATGCAACGTAACAGTTTGTTCATGTGAAGTAGTTTTCATTTTCCAGGTTCTGAGCCCTCAGGAACAATGATGTGTGCAAACATACGCTGAAATTTTGACGTCACATTTCTAACCTTTCTTCACTGTGCATTTTATGTTAATGACTAGCATCACAAATACAAATGCCAAAAAGCTATTTGTTGATAATCAGGGATAATTAATAATTTACACATGCATTTAATTCCAGAAAATGCAACATTTTTGGCTAAGGAGTTTTCAGCAACCCTTTATCGCTTTAAGTAGAAAACAAAGGAAAAGGTTCACCAGGTACAAGTCTGATGCAAACAAGGAATGACAGGAACTCTAGAGACCTTAAAAAATAACAATTCACACAAAGCCAGACATTACCTGAACTTCCTGATCCTATTGAAGAAATACTGCACATACCAATGTTATATGTTCACCATGTCATAAATTTCAAACGGATACAGAGAGTGCATACGTTTTAAAAATATGCCTATTTTTTCATGAATTTAATTGCATTTACTAGATTTTTGTGAGAGAAATAGTTTTGTTTGGGTTTCTTGTTTATGCAAAAAGGTAGGTATGTGTTTTGACTAATACTTATCAAAAAGATAACTGTGTTAGAAAATAGAATAAATTAATTTATTTGACATCAGTAAGGACAAATATTAGTCAAAATTTGTCAGAATCCTCATTCATTTAAGAAACACTAGGACCTTTATGCTTTTGAAACTTTATATTGCTAAAGTGTTTAAAACCTGAACTTGTGAGCTTGACTAAAACAAAAGAATCTTAAGTATAAACTATAGGCAACTGACAATATGTGAGAAAATAGGTTACATATAGTACTAAATTTAGGAGCAAGATTATAAAGAACTACAGCAAAAGCTTCCAATTTTCTCAGAGACTATCTGCCACTCTCTAGTGGCCAATTAATGAAACCACTAGAATATTCTTAAGTAAACTGTTCACGTTTTATAAAACTCTGCACCCAGAGTCTGCCTTTGATGTGTGGTTCACTTGCCAGTCATTTCTCACAGCATTGCTTTACAGCAAAAATGAGCCATAGCTCAAATCTGCCAGAGTTTTCATGGTGTTAGAGGAGACTGTCATTTGGCCTGTCAAACTTCAAACACATGCAGTGAAAAAGTGAAAAAAGTAAAGGATAAAAAAATAGCTATTAACTTTCGATGATGTTAAAAGTAAGACAACCCTTTAACATCTGAATGGAAATGTGTAGATTGGATTCATACTGAGGTTCTTTATTGACACAAATGTTGTGGACTGATGGCTGACTTGATATTTATTTAAATCTCGTCAACAGTTTGAAATAATACAATATGAGAAGCTAAATGTTCTTTTCAGCATCTCCAACTATTACCAAATGTCTCCATCAGGTGGCAGTGTTGAGCCAGAACACCTGACGTTTCTAAGCGCATAGCAATGACTCAAAGCAGTGGACTGAGACTCCATACAGAACAGTCTTGTTATTTGCAGACTATGTAGATGCACGGAGCTCACACAGCCACTAGGGGGGCCCACGCTGCAATCTCAGCCACAACATACAGCACCGTGCAAAAGTCTTGAGCCACCTCTGAATTCTTTATATTTTTCTTGCAAGGAGCCAGACCTTTCGGAAGTCTTGAGTAATAGCTCTCCAGGCTTTCTGAAGGTCTTTCAAAGTTTTTCTTTGGATAATGTCTGCTTTTTCACTCATTTTCAGTCCAACCAATGTACCTGACCATCAAATTGTTGTCCGTATATTCGTGGAGATCAGGATAGAGGTACAACAATGAGTGTCTGCATCATACAAACTCTGCTTTCATCTTTAAAAACAAAAACAAAAACAAAAAAACCCCTGCATCTTCCATGAATGCGTGCACATTATTTGCTACACGTCTTTCTTTCTTGCCTATCAAATTATAATGAAATTAGGGGTTAAACTTAAAAAAAAGAAAACTAGTAACACCCAGACTCATTAATATTAATTTTATTTTGCAGTCTTTTAACGACATTAAACATTTTCATGTATTCAGCTGGGAATAGTGGAAATATTAATGTGAACATGGAGGCAAAATAGAATAGAAAACATATGTATTTTTTTTAAAGACATATGGAAAAAATGCACGCGCATAAAAATAAATAGAGGTGGGAATTTTATCTAATTTTATTTCTATTTCCACTTGAATAAAAAACAAAAACAAAATTTCTCTCCAAAACAAATGCAACTTCATCAAAAAAAAAAAAAAAAACATTTCCAGATTTTGTGTGTACTCGTGTCTTAACTTGAAATCTTACCAGTGAAGACATGCTGATATTCCTGTATTTTAATTAAATATATTTTTGACCCTAAATCCATAAATCCACGCAAAACCGAGCGGAAGTTTGGCTTTCCTGACAGGAAGTTGTCAGCAGTGTTATTGTTGCTAGTGGGGACTGTTGTGTTGTGAAAATGGCGACATCTCGTCGCTCCTCTCAGCAGCAGCCAAACTCCCTCCTGTCCTCCCCGCCCCGTTGCTCCTCTCACCCCGTCACCCCGTCCAGCTCTCTGCTAGCATCCATCGATGATGCCAGCTCCCTTCCCCACGGAGCCGCGATGGAGAACACCGGTGACGGTGAGGTAACACCAGCCTCTCCCACCACAACCTCCCCTGCTTTGGCCCTCACTACCAGTAGCAGCAGCAGCACCACCACCAGCAGCAGCACCACTAGCAGCAGTGCTAGCTCCCCGACCACCACCGAAGGTAGCGGGACCAGTCCCGGTTCTACGCCCGATTCGAGCAGCGGGAACCCGGGAAGCAGCGGTGCAAACGGTGCTTTCAGGGAGTTGTTTGAAGCCTGCAGAAATGGTGATGTTTCCAGGGTGAAGAAACTCGTGGATGCGGTGAATGTGAACGCCAAAGACATGGCTGGACGCAAATCGACACCCCTGCATTTTGCTGCAGGTAAAGACAACGAAAACCACTTTTTTTTTCTTTTAATTGAATCAGGCTTATTTACAGGCTGTCTAGCTGTAAGGTGCGTTTAAGGTGTGGGAGTGACCAGGAAGAAACTAATATTAAAATCCACGAGTGAGAAGCAAGCACATGCTTTAGCAGTAGATTACTCATCAAGTTTTTAAGGAGCAAAGATCTGACATACCCTTCTAAAGAAGAAATAAAACACTCAGCTAATGTCCAAAACATTAAAATTAAATATCTAATATTTAATTTTTAAATATTATATAATATTAAATATCTAATATTAAATTTTTAGTCAAAACCACTTTTCAGCCTCATTAAACCATAATACCAGCTCATGATCCATTCATTTGCTGCGCTCCTTAAATTAACGATCAATTTAGTCTGTAAAATTGGATTGCATTCCAGTATAATGTAACCGTGTTCACCATAACTTACCGCGGAGTGCGTTTTGCTTAATGTAGAGCTGCCTTGGACTGCTTGTACTTTAACAATTTCCTACAGAGAAAACAGAGAAACATCTTCCTGTGTTACTGCGTTGTTACACTACACTCAGTCACACCCAAAATGCCATTAATAATTGATTTCCAAAGGAGAAGCAAATATTACGTGCCAAATGTGTGGAGAGAGGACACAAATTAAATAATGAGAGCATTAAATAACATCGTGGTTGAGTAATGGTGCGTTGTGTGTGTGTGTGTGGCATTTGTAGATAGAGGCATATGGTAATTTGCATTTTTAATATGTTAAATGTTTGCAAGCTGGCTTAAAAAGTGCATGTGACATTTAAATGGAAAACAGAAACAAATAATTGAGGAAACTAGAGTGATTTTATATCTAAAGTCTCAGAAAGGTGCATGTACATTATTTACATGTTCCAGTAAAACGGAAAATATAAGGTTTAAGTGGTTGAGCAGATGTAATATAATCCACTGGTTGTCCAGCTGTGTTGGACGTTTGAATCTTCAAACTTAAGAAAAACATGCACAGCTGTTTTACATCACAAGCCTTTCTAATCCTCAGTAGCCTGAGTGAAATTAACAGATTCTCTTGAGTTACAAAGTGAGTTTGAGACAAAGCTGCCATGTAAATAGAAAAAAAACATAATTAAATGACTTATTTATTGTAGTTGAACGTGAAGAATTGACGTGCTTAAACAGTAAAACTAAGTCCAGACCTGCCAGACAAAGCTGTTGCAGTAACTTGTTTTTAGTGCTCTGGCTTCGTAGTTAATCTTCTGCTTTTATTTTCAGCACTTGTCTCCTTTTCTGCCTCTCTTTTAGGTTTTGGGCGGAAAGATGTGGTGGACCATCTGCTTCAGACGGGTGCTAATGTGCATGCGCGAGATGACGGGGGTCTCATCCCGCTGCACAACGCCTGCTCATTTGGTCACTCTGAGGTGAGGCTTCATACCATGTTAATGTACTCATCAGAAGACTTCTGTCATGTTTGCATTCAGGAGGGTTTACCTTGTAGTGACGTAAGTAGATGCTTCCTAGATGAGTTTTAAACACCACACTCTCTTCTTCACCTCACAAGAGAAGTGAAGAAGAGAGGACTGCCAGGGTGGAGTGGGTGGAGAAGAGTGTCAGGGGTGATTTGTGACAGAACGGTGGCAGCAAGAGTGAAAGGGAAGGTTTACAAGATGGTGGTGAGTGCTGCTATGATGTGTGGTTTGTAGATTGCAGCACTGAGGTAAAGACAGAAGCAGAGATGAAGATGTTAAGATTTTACTGACCGAAATTGATCATACAGGATGCCAAGGCACTCTTTTGTACAACAAATTATGAAATGGATTTTAATTGAAAAATTATTGTACAAGTAGAACATCCATCTATCTTCTTCCGCTGGAGGCTATCCCAGCTGTCTTAGGTTAAGCGGCAGTGTACACCCTGGACGGGTCAGAGAGTCAAGTTCTGCTTGGTTCAGCAGTGCTCTCCCTTCGATGCTCTCCACAACCAGAAATCCACCTGGTTCTTCATCCATCTAGCCATGCCTGACATTCATTCAAGTTTTTAATCCAACTTTAACTGGATTTATATCGAGTCACACACAAAGTTTTTTTTATATATGTTGCCAAAGAAGAAGTTAAAATGAGCTCCTAATGAAGGTTCCAGCTATACAGATTACACTGAGCATATCTGGAAAATGACTCTCATTCCCCCTTTCTTATTCTGCTCATGAGTGAGCATGCAGATGTTTTGGATTATCTCTGACAGATGTGCTAATCCTTTTTGTCTTCCTGGCTTTTTACTACAGGGATCAATCCAGCATTCACGGTTTCAAATGTTAGAGAGCTTTTGGAGCTTTGTTGGAGAGCACAGAAAATTGGAGCAGTAATGCAAATGTATTATCACAGCAGCGGTTAACATTTTGATGACAGATACTTGGAAACTAAAATTGATCACTCACACACAGCTAAAACATTGAAAGTGGACAACTGCCTTGTTTTTAAATCAATTTATCTGTGTCTGGATTATGGCGGGGCGATGTGGCCAAAAATATTTATCATGATATATATTTGAAAATTTGCAATAATGATATAACTGACGGTAACTGACGTGAGACAAAACTCCACAACTTTATTAGTGCAAAAAAACCCCAAACAAAACAAACCCCATCAATGTATTTTCACTTAAACAAGAAGCTGTTTTTTTTTATGTGCATTAAAGCTAATTCCTCGCTGACAGTTTAACCAAAAGGCATTTCCAGTGGAAATTGGCCGACATATCCTCAGCATAACCATGTATAATATTCACAAAACTTAAAAAGAGGTCATACACACACAATGCGGTAATATTATGTTGAAGCACAGTACGTATCACTCCGCGAGGCTCCTGCCTACGGTAGACATAATGCTCCGACAATCCATCAAGCGGTGCAGCTTCGTAGCTTCGTACTAAAACATTTTTTGACAGATTTTCGAGCGCCGTGTACCACATAAAATCGGTTTGAGGTCAGCACAACCAGAATTCAAACATAAGGCACACGGGATTATAAGGGGGCACTGTAGATTTTTCAGAAAATCAAAGGATTGATTTTAAGTGTGCCGTATTTTCCAAAAAACACGGTAATAACGACGGCCCGCTAGCATGCTCTACCAAAAATAGTGCTTTGTTGTGTATCTGACAGATAAAAGCCAAAACCAGTTCCACACCACTGAAGTTGCAGCATTTTTACAAATTAATTCTGGCTCATCCGTTTCATTCAACAATCCGCTTTCGCCCTTCTCATTCTCTGTCGCCGCCGTATGCGTATGAAAACAAAGGCACTGCCCATGCGCGTTTTACCCATATTCTATTGCGATATTTCATTTTCTTATCATTGCCCTACATTATACCGGTATTACCGTGAACGGTATGATATGGCCCAGCCCTAGTCTGGATCATGATGGCAGTCCAGACTTTCCTTTCTCAGCTGGGAAAGGGAGAGAGGGGACGCTGAGGTGTTCCCAAGTTGCCTCACGGGAATTGTCTCTTCACTGTGTCCTGCTTCTGTCCTGGGGTCTCCTCCCAGTTGGACATGGCCAAAACACCCCACCTAGGAGGTATCCCAGGTAGTATGCCTGAACAACCTTGACTAGTTGTTTTCAGTAATATATATAATAAACGTAATATTCTGGCTGTTTAAAAAAATCAGAGAGAGAAAGGGTTAATGATAGCTGTGGCTAGATTGCAGATTAGCAACATGCAAACGTGCTTACTTCTGCTAAAAAATGTGGATATGTAGAACTAGAATCTGAGAGATTACTTTAGGCCATTAGAGGAGCTGCAGTCTTGGACCATCTATTTGTCTTCATTGTTCAGCATTCTGCTTTGCACTGCTTGTCAGTGCAAAGGTAAAGTGTTCTGTGGCCATTATGCTCGTACGGCAAAAGTGTGAACACATTCTCTCAATCTCTTTCAGTCCCACCTCTCTTGACACATCACATCCACCGTGTGCTCCTCGATTTTTGTAACCTTGCGTGTTTTGCTGTTGCTGCAAAAGTGCTGTACAGCCAGTATGATTAGGTGTGGTTGTGCGATGTTGTCACCAATACAACATTAATTTTAAGAGTATGTTGTTAGATTTTTACATTTGTTTTGCAGGAAAAAAACAACTCAAACTTCAAAGCAAAGCAGTTTGTAGTTTGACTTTTTATTTTCAAACTGTTGCTCTGTCTGTGTTACACATGCAATGATTACATGTTATAAAGTAAAAAAAAAAAAGAACGATCTGAACACCCATATGCCACAACCTTTTTATCGTAGGTGGTGTCCTTGCTGCTGTGTCAGGGGGCTGACCCAAACGCTCGAGACAACTGGAACTACACTCCGCTGCACGAAGCCGCCATCAAGGGCAAGATAGACGTCTGCATAGGTGAGCACGCAAAACACACATGGCAAAAATGCCAGGCCATGACCTGTACAAAGGGGTTTGCATTAATGACTCTCACTCAAAAAGTATGCATTGCACAGCAACCATCAGTACATGCAAAGATGTGTTTAGTGGCATTTGAAGGTCTCGGTATTGCTATTTTTCTTGTGTCTGTTGGCCCAGTGAGATTGAATTAACCGGTCGTGTGAACAGAAGCAAAACAGAAAACAGTCAGTGCTCGAACTGGTTGCCATAATAGTACTCTAGTTTGCTGCATTGCTCCTTTGGGTACAGTAAAAGCCAATGTTTATTATTTTACAGTCATTTAAATACATTTTCTCATCTCCGTTGATAATGCTTTGGGAATTTTTTTTTCCTAAAAATTAACGTTTGAATTGAAGAGGTGTGTTTGTGCAGCAGCTCACAAGCTGGATTTTGAGATGTATAATCATTATATAGACATTATATTAGAAACTTTAACGACCCCAGCCCATGCTCTATACTGCTATGCTTTTATTTCCCAGTTAGCTTAAAGCAGCAAATAATCTGTAAACTGTGTTACTGCCTATTGTTAGTCCCCCACCCACCCCACACAGGGGACAAAAGGAGCATTGATTTTTTTTCGTCTTACTTGTGAGTTCACATTCCTGTTGAGATGGTGCAAAGCGATACTAAAGTGTTTGATCCCTTCAGTCCACAACGACCTCTGTTTGGCCCTCTCTGTCATCACAACTCGTTGTCTGCCTGTCAGCAGCAGAAAGGAAAGTACCTTTCAAGACGGTCTATACTGGGCTGACTGATAACAGCGACTTGCTGGGCAAAAATAGAGTCTGAGTAGGCTGCACGATGGTTTTGAAGAAAACAACATTGCATTTATTTATTGATTCATTGATTTTTAGTTCCCTGCCCTTTTGTTGTGGGTAGGCAGAGTCTTAACTATGATGGAACTTGCAGGTTCCTAGCCTCACGGGTAGGGATGGGTACCAGTATCTGGTGCCATGATGGCACCGGTTCTGACATAAACGGTAGTAACCAGACCGAAAAGCAGTGCACATTTTGGTGCTTTATTTCGGTGCTTTTTTATCCTGAGCTGTGATACACTTTAGATTCTAGCCAATCATTTTACGTTTCCGAGGATAGTAGGCGGGCCCAGGTACATATGTTCTTTTAGAGCAAAGCTACAGATTAAAAATGCCCAAGGCGAAGCGGTCAAAAGTCTGGCTGTACTTCACAGCAAAAGGTGCAAACTCAGCAGCCTGCAACAAGTGCTTTAAGGTGATACTGTGATACTGTCAAAGGAGGTAACACCTCAAATCTGATGAAACACCTAGCGACGTATAAAATTTTGTTAAAAGCTGAGAAATGCACCGTATTTGATAGCTTGCTGCGAGACCTCACACCGAGCACATCTACTGCGGGTGTGGTGCCTGTTATCGGACCCGGAGTTAGCAACATCCCCCAAAAACCGGAAGAGTAGAGTCCTGGCCCCTAGCCCTGCCAGTGTAGCAGAAATGATGACGGATGATGATGGCAGCAGCAGCCGTTCTTCTCTGGGTGAGTAGCTTAATGTTGTTCGTGTCTAATTTACGTTGAGTAGGCTAACCACATGATCAAATTAATGCATATAAGGTGAACTAGCAAACACCGTCGTAATTACATGTGGCTGTCTTCTTGTTTGATGGCAGATACTAACTTCACCCTGGCAAAAAAGGCTAAAATGACCAAAGAAAAAGTGGAAAACAGCTAAACATGAGAGGTTTTTGGACAAAGTTTGTTTTTCCCATTGATTAAGCACTGCTTCCAGCCAAGAGTGATACCATAAATCCCCTATAGCTGCAGAAAAGGCTAACATTGTTATCTTTTTACAAAAAAACAGCTGAACATGAGAGGTTTTTGGACCAATTTTGTGTTCTTCATTCTTTAAGCACCGGCACCGTTTCAAAAGTACCGGTTTGGTACTGGTATCAGATAAAATCTAAACGATACCCATCCCTACTCACAGGTGCTCGTAATCATTTATTATGGATACTCTCGCAGCATATCTGCACCGGGAGATTTGTGTGATTTAACCCGCTGTGTGTAGAGATTACATGTAACTAAGTGTCGCAGACAGTCTTAAACAAAAATAAAAAAGCCAACTTGTATCCTGGGGTAACGTTTGTCTCACACGTGTCTCAGATGAAATTGAGTTGCAGCCATTCCATGAGACAGGTGAGCGATGGATTCCAAAAAGGCTTTCTGGGCGGATTTACAAATGAAGATTCAATTCCACAGAAAAATAGACGAGCTGTGTTACTGATCCCCGAGGAAAATCAGAGGTAAACACGATTGGCCACAAACATGAAAACAATCTGAGCTGTAATCTTTATGATGTTTGTGGAAAAGTATTGCTCAGGATGAGGACAAAGAACAAATGACTGCATGAACACTCAGTGACACCTCGCCTGGAGTGCTGAGAGCAACAAGGAGGAAAAGTTGTGCCAGTCTTTTTTTTCTTTTTTTCATAGTTTCTGCAGGATGCCAGGGCTCTGAAAGACTGCATAGCAGCAATGGGCTTTGTGGTGCTGTGATGATCCCTGAGAACCAACTTCACTCTGCTCTCAGAGGTTTTATCGATTTATCAATAATTATGAATGAGACTGAAATTGAGGTAAAAAGGGTTAAATCTGCTGTTGACTTTCTCTTCACTCTGTCATGTTTAGTGTTGGTTTTCAGTGTGAGCAGTGCTTGACTTTAAAACTTTCTGAAAAACTTTAGAAATGAGATGAATTCAGAAACTTCAAGCTGAATCATACCAGGAAATAAAGACTTCACATTTCCAGGTTCAGTTTGGCATCCTGCAGTCGGACTTTTAATGAATTTATGAACGACACACTTTGTATTTTATTGTTTAATTATACTGACATGACATTTTAAGCACAGCATCAGTTGCAAGTGAAATTCTCTGTGAAAGCTCTTTATAGCAGCTGGCTTTGTTTTACAATGGCTCATTTAAGGTCTTTACAGAGCTGAACTGATATATTGGCTAATATTTGCTATTTGTTGATGAATTGATACGTGCATTTATAACAGCCAAAAGATTCTTTGTCGGTGTTGCATCTTTGTAACAGCTGGTTTAGGGTTTCTGTAACAGCCAGTTTTGAGGGTCCACAGCACCCGGTTTAGGGTTCTCCAACATCCGTTTCGCTTTAGGGTCTGTACAACAGTTTTAGACTGTTTGATTTAAGGTCCTAAAACAGCTGACAGTACCAGCTGTGTGACCCTCTCTTTTTCAGTGACTGTCTTATAACCTTGACCTCCTCCCACATTGCTTTCTAGAGATGTGTTTAAGTGCCCGTCTTTACTACACAATTTTTTTTTGTCCCCGTACTGTACTTAATCAAATTTGACGTTGTTTGCATTCGATCAAATATCGCAGTGAGAGTAGCTGTAGTACAGGGGTCAGCAACCTTTAAGACCCAAAGAGCCATTTGGACCCGGTTTCCACGCAAAAACCGGAGCATTGATTTGGGAGCCGCAAATACTTTTTGAGATCTAAAATGAAGATAACACTGTATATATTGTTTTTTACCTTTATGCTTTGTGTGAACAACTAAGGTGTGTTGCTTATGAAATCCATGAAGTGCTACAGAGAAAATTACATTTTATTTATGTAATTAACACATTTTGAACTCTTAAAGAAATATAACAAAAGGAAAAACACCCAGCTGAACTAAAATGATCCAGCAAACAAAAACTGTTGTGAGCCGCCAACCTTATATCGCCTTTGGGCTTTTGGAGCCTTGACTTGACTTTTAAAAAATAATTGGAAAAAAAGCACTATGCTGCTAAAAAATAGATATTTGCAAAATTCTGCCTAAATATGTATTTTACCAGGTTAATGTGTGTGGCGGGGTGTGGCCTGCAGCACTGCTGCAGGGGAGGCGGACGCACCTGAGTGGTCTGTGTCGGGCTGTGAGCTGAAAAGCTACAGCCGGCTGTATGCGTACAGCAACCATGTGTGAAAAGTGGTCAATAAAGAGATGCTGAAAAGCATGTTCATGCAAACATGTCGGGTCTGCCGTGATATGTTTACAATGGGACTTCTGCTCCTGAACCTCTGCGCACAGCGTCTGCAGATCGGGGCTGTATGAAGTCACTTTCATCTTCATGCAGGACTGTAAGCTGTCATCTGTGAGGCGTGAGCCGTGTTTGTTTTTAACGTAGTTCACGGTGAATAGCTGCTGACATAATGTGGATCCGAAGATCCATAATTGGCCTACCTGGGGTTGATAAATGCACGGCGTTTCAGCGGGTACACCGGCTTCCGCGAGTGTGACTCTTATTTTGAGCTATGAAAAAATAATAAAATATAATTTTATTTTTATATTTCAATGTCACAATAATCTTCCAATTTAGAAGTACAAGTTAAAAAAATAACTAACATAAATAAAATACACTTCAGCTAAATACTTCTCATTTATTTTCCCAAACCGTGCGGAGCCGCACTATAAGGACTAAAGAGCCGCAGGTTGCCGACCCCTGCTGTTGTAGATGGAGCTAAACAGAGAATATTTTGTAATATACTATTCAAGCAAAATGCAAATATGTTTTTTTAAGCAATATGTTGATTGAATTTGATTGAACATGCCATTTGCTCATTTGCAACAGCAACTGAAACTTGCAGCCTAATGTGAAAAGTTTGGCACACTTGCTATACCAATAATCACTTCTCAGATTTTATTCTTCAGGGTGAAACAATAGATTTACAAAGTTTGTACAGTCAGAGTTTTCTGACTCTGACATAGTGTGTATATATACAAGCAAACCTCATGAAGCTGGTAAGCAAGCTTTTAAGACAGCAATTGGAAAATGTTTACAGGCTAAATCTGTTTAGATCAGGCTTAATGCTATGCAGACTTTTTGGGGATTATTTCAAGGACGCAAGCAGCCTTAGTTGTTTGTGTCCTTATACACTGTTATACAGTGCACCGAAAGGCGCTTTAGTAAATATTAGTGCCTTCATTTTGAGAAAACACAGCCTAATAATTGTTTTGAACCAAGAACCTAATAAATATGTTGTTTGCTGCCAGTTCAGAAGGCAAATATTTCCAGGTCACATAATCAAGTGGTGAGGTAATTTAAAAATCTGGCTGCCATCCTCAAAAGCATTTCTTTCTCTTGCCTTTGGCACAAAGGAAAAATGCAATCCACATTTCCACTCACCATTGTTCTCCTGGATGTGTGTGTCCCTGACTGCACAATTTGCAAAGCTGAATAGATTTTCTGCAAGATTTCATAGTAAGAATTCAAATTAAAACACAGATGAGCTGATGTCTGTTAATTTTAAATATATTTTTAAACAGTGCTTTCATAGATCTACCTGCAAAGGTAATTTAGATTTAATTTTGTTATCAAAGCGACATAACCTTTGCTTCAAGCGCTTTTTACTCCATATCTTTGAATAAAAACAATTATGCTCATTTCTAGCTCCACATTCTTGTTCCAAGACTCTAATCAAGTATGTTTTGTACAAGTCACAATTTTGAAATGACCTCTGTGTTCTGTACTTATCTATTTTTTTTCTTCTCCCGATTCCTTTAATTGATTAGCCCCTCAAAGGTCTTCTTCCCCAAAAGTTCTCATTCGCTGCCCCTTGCCTGGCTTCCATAAATGGAGCCCAGGGCTTTTATACTTTGGCACTGCATGAGATTACCATATGAGGAAATATGTCCTGATCTGATGTCAGTTTTGGCACAGGACTTGAAAATATATTGTAAATCAAGAGAGATGCCTGAAGCCTGAGCTTTTAATTTACAGGGATTAGTTTTACATAAGCTCACCAAATGATTATGCACAGAGGTTCCTTTTTGAACTGTTACAAGTCAAGACCAGAGCATGTTTTTGGATAAACGCACCAGCCCACCGCATGCAGTAAAACTGCATCTATATTGTTAGATGTGGACCAGAAAAGGTACAGAGAAGATTTGGTTTGCAGCCCAAACTGCAAAGTTACAACCAAACCGAGGCATGTAAACAAAAATCACATGGTCTAGCTTTCTTGCTTGTTGGACAGTGTTTTAGTAGCCTGTCATCCTGCCAGGCTAAAGATTTAGCAGCTCTGATTTGACTGTAAATTCAGCTCAGCGTGATGGACGCTGTAAGTAAGAAGTAAGAAATTAATCTCTCATTACTCGACTTGCATATTTTCAGGTTCAAGATTAAGAGAAAATCACATTGACATGAGGATATTTCAGATCCTGAGGCAGCCATGCTGAAGACGATGGCTTCCAGTGATTCCAATGACAGTTCCGTATGTGGATTATTTTTATTCTTTCCACTGCTTCTTTGTTCGCGAGGGGACGCCACGGCGGATGGAGCCGCATGTTTGATTTGGCACAGGTTTTTCTTACGCCTCATGCCCTTCCTGACGGAAATCTCCCAGGGATTTGTGTCTCTTCCCGGTCTCGAAATGGAACTTGTTCATGTGTTAGCTGAATGTGTTAACCACAACACCATGAGTATAAACCACTACAGGGCCATCCCTCTCTGGGTGCTGCATTAATGAACCTCAATGATCTATTTGATAAAAACAATGTGATTGTATCCATGCATGCATGGAATTGTGAGGATCCTTATCCATGCATTTTATTTTATGGAATCCATGGAGCCTGATGGGTGGAGACAGCTTTTCCGGTTAAAATGTCTCTTAACCATCCAGCTAAGGCTGATGTTGATTTATTTTTCTATTATTTGAAGGTAATAGAAAATCATTTATTTTAGGAAATGTCAAAAAAGTGCAGTCACAATTCCACTGAAGTGGCATCTTTAAAGAGACTGTTTTTTACTTTTATCCATTTGAACAATTCTTGTTTTTGAGAAAATAATTGGTATTTTTTTCTAGATAAATGACTTAGAAATTGCAGTTTATTATTATTTTTTCTCCTCCCTCTTAATTAATATTTTCAGAACCACATTCATCACATAATTTGGTGCTCCATGTATTTATTCAGATCATATTGTTCAACTTCCCAGTTATCACTGTGTGGCCCGCCGTGACAGAGCAGAAGAAAGACCTCCTTATCTTTACTGTATGATGTGCATTTTGAGCAGATAAAAGCAAAATATTTTCTTAAAGAAAGGCTTTCACTGTGAAGCCTTTCCAAGAGAACTCTGTGCAACAAAAGGCTGCTGGATTATAGCAAAACTCTGAATCATTAGATTAACTAATATTGACACCAAAATCATTAAACAGGACTGCTTCTTGGCTTTGGGTTAATCATGCATTGTATTTCGTGTTCATCATCTGACTCCTTGGACCCAAAGGTTTTCAAACAGCTGAATTGCTTTGACCTTTCCGTTTTTGACTCAAGCTGTTTTGAACCTACAAACAGCTTTGTAGGGGGCGAGACCTTTACGGAGGGATGAAGGTGCCACACTTGAAGGGAAAGGAGTACACTGGATTTATAGCACAAAATGACAAGAGAGTGATTGCAAAATGGCATTACCCTATTATCGTCTTGGAAGTTAAATAGCACGTGTTTTAAGTAGAACCTCCCACTTGCATTACTTACATTTACACATCTTAAAACCACTTTAGTTGGGACGGGCTGAGAAGGAGATATCTCTGTGCTCATTTTTTGTAAAAGTTGTTTGCTGAATGGTCACAGGTATCGGAGGCATTCGTAAGATAACTGTTGCAAATGTAACATTGTCCTGACAAGTAATCTAGCATTTAAAAAAGGATTTGGGTCGTTCAGAGTGGGCTTTTGCAGGTATTACAGCACAACTATGTCCTCTGGAGACTGAACTCAAAATTAGATGCTGACAGTTGTGAATGAATTACAAGCAGCACAGACCGTATTGCAAGATGCATGAGCATTTCAGGCTGTGAATGTGAGATTGCGTTGCTGTATGGTTGTGCATCAGACTGTCGTTTCTCTCTCCGGCAGAGTATGGGCACATCTTTATACTTTCACTGTTGGATTGGGATTGGCGCAGAGTTAAATCATGTTTTTGTTGAGGGGTGAGTGGGTGAATAAGGTCTGCGTCAGTGCCGGGGCAGAAAGAGAGAGAGAGCACGTGCACGTATGTACCAAGATGCCTGCTTCTCTCCTCTTCTTCTGTGTCGGCTGTAAGCTGGGTGGTTTCAAGTGTACACAAGTGTACAAAGGGCATGTGCGCTGGGAACTGCTCAACACTCACAATAGTGGGAAGTGTGGTGGAAAGGAAGTCAGTAAGAGTATTGACATTAGCACCCTCAAAAGGGCTCATTTAAAAAGCGCAAGCAGAATTTGTTATTCAGCTCATACCTGTTCGGTAGTCTCATGCCTCTAGCCTCACCTTGCTTTGTTCCTTTCCTTTCCTTTCCCCACATTTCCAGCTCTCTTGTTTTGTTTTGCTCTTCCTCCCCTGTTTTCGTCCTCTACCTCTCCCATCCACTCCGACGCTAAGCCCCCCCCCATCCACCCCCCATCCCATGGTTCCCTCTCCTCGTCTCTCATGTCCCCTCCTCTCTTCGCCTCTCCTCTCTCATCTTGTTCTCCGCTGCATCGCTCAGTCAGTTGGAGAGGCAAGAGTCTCTCCACTCGCACTGCCTGCCCGCCTCGTCGCTGTTGCTGCTGCTGCCTCGATTAGCCGTAGCCTCTCTTCCCTTTCATTTCATTTTTTAAACTTATATTCTCAGCTTAATCACAGCCTTCCCTTCCTCATTCGTGGAAGTGTGATGTGTTTTGCGGCCGGTCACGTAGCTGTTAAGTCCGCTGTTTCTCTCTGGCGGTGTGTTGTAGTGTAGCTTTTGCTTGCTTTTGTTGTGGCATGTCTGTTTACATCAGCAGCATGGGTCGCAGGGCAGGGGCAGCCAGGGGCAGCCGAGGGAGCAGCACTAGCAACAGAGGAGGAGCAGCTGGAGGAGGAGGAGAGAAATGTGAAACGGGACTGGCAGGAGCACTGCCAGGAGACACAACCGCGGGAGGTGGAACGGGAGGGATAGCTGAGGATCAAGTGGTAGAGAAAGGAGGAGGTCCAGGACGAGCAGTGTATGGAGAAGGATGTGGTTCAACAGTAGCAGCGGGAGGAGCAGGAGGTGGACTGGGAGGAAGTGTGTGTCGGGGAGTTTGTATGTCAGTCCAGGAGCTTAGCTACTGTCTCTGTCTGCCCTGTTGTTGTACAGTGTTACTGCAGCATGGAGCCGACCCCAACATCCGCAACACGGACGGCAAGTCCGCCCTGGACCTGGCTGAACCCTCCGCCAAGGCCGTGCTCACAGGTCAGTTTCCTGTCTGTCCTTTAAACGCTGCGTACACTCAGAACAGCAAATATATGTTTCTTTCTGTCACGGTGTGTGTTCTTGTGCAGGCTGCTTGTGTGTACTGCTCTTAGTTTCTTGTGTGCCTTCCCAGCGCTCTTCTACTCCTGTCTTCACGCTAAGTGTGCCCACAACTTTCATTTCCTCTCTCTCCCAAGGTTTCAGGCAGCATCACCTTTTTTCTGCCTTATCTGTCACGTTCTCATTTTACAAGGCTGCGCTGCTCTTGTGTTCAGTGTGGACTGCACACCCATTGGTTACTACATCCCATTTTCTTTGTTTTGCTTCTCTCCAAGGCTGGAGTTTGTGGTTAGTGAGGTTGTGTCTCTGCTTTCTTTTTTGTTCTCTCTTTTTTATTTTCTCCGTTGAGTCTTTTTGGCTGAAGCTGCACTCATCGATCAGTCACTCAATAAACCACTGTTGAATTGTGTTGAATTTTTTTTTGCTCGCTTGCCTTTCTCTCTGTAGTCCTTTATTTTTCCTTCTTTCCTTGCCTTTATTCACAGCATTATATCATGAACAGCAGCAAATTGATAAGAACTTTGCACTGCAGGTCCACATGTATTAGCCGCTGCAACACCCTAATGTGTGCGAGGATAAGCATTGATCATCATTTCCTACATGGCTTGATGTGAGATTTAGATTTTTAGACTGAAATCACAAGAAACTAATAGCTAACATTCAAATCGTTTTGACTTTTCCCTTTTTTATGGATTAAATCATTTCCTTGCAGTAAGGCAGTAGAAACAGGTTTTGACGTCCTCCAAGCAAAAGAAGGGGGGGAAAAAAGCTTGCAGTGCTTTAGTGACCAAAAAAACTTTGCTGTGAAACTCAAGCTAATTATTGGTTCTTTCATTGTTAATAGCTCATAAAAGCAGCAGGACTCATTACACCTATTCAGTGGTAGAGGAACCACTGGGACATAGTTACAGCTTTTTAATGAGGAGCTTATGAAAAATATATTTTTTTTAATAAATAGTTAAAACCCCCTTTTTTATTATTTTATCTCACTTTTTTTTTTTTTTACATCTTTCCTTTCATTATCATCACTTCTTGGCATTGCATATGTGTTATTTTGATGATCAGAGAGCGCTTTCACAGCGATCACTCAGATCGCAAAGTTTGAAAGACTGCGGGTTCGTATGGATCCGAATGTTTTGGTTTGCTGTAGTCTTAAGTAAGTAGACTTTTATATTCTCTTACTTTCGCTCTCTCTGGGTATTGATGTTGACTCTAAATCAGCACCCGCTTCTGTGTTTACACTGAATTTCATCACCGCGCTGGTCCTCGCTGGTAAATGAGATGAACCTGGAGATACTACAGCGAGGAGCAGTGCGGTGTCAAAACAAGGCGCTCCACAGTATATTTGATAGAAAAAATTTACCGAACATTGCAGACTTAATTAAGTGTGCTTATACTTTATGTAATGACTCGAGGAGGCTAATAATGTAAACAACAAACCGACTGAGACCTGCTTACAAATTGGGAGTATAGTAGTGCAGCTTACACTGCGCACTCGCACAGAAGCTCACAGGAAAAGGTTTTGGTTTTTTTTTTGGTTTTTTTAAATGTTCTTCTCTGTGAACTCCTTTAATTAGAATAACAAGGCTGTGAGTTGCTTAGAACAAGGGATGTCAAGCAAAGATCTTGCATGTGGTATTTACAAGCAACATGAACATCGTTATTGTGTGTTTATACATGCTGATTTGGCCCGTTTGCCAGCACAGTCAGCAGTTGCAGCAGTGGCTGTGACACGGGGCTCATGAAGGTAATTAAGGCATTTAAGCTACTTCTGCCCAAAGTCATAACTCGGTCAAGTCTGAACACATTTTTAGTTTTTTTTTTTTTTTTAGGCTCAAGTGTGATTTATGCTTCCATGTGATAACTGGAAGAACTGCAAACAGAAACTGCTCAAAGTTAATTTGCCATATTGCGCGATGCTTGCGTTTAATCGGCACCAATTGCCCATCATCAAATTCAGTTTTATTGCATACACTGATTCAACTCACTGTTTGAGGACACTCGGTCTGCATCCAATGTATCGATGGAACAGGACAGTATTCCACCAAAATCAGAACATCTGTGCAAGGCAAAAACTGGAGCACGAACAAAAAACGCTGCACGCCTCCTGACAGAGCAACACCTGGAGCTGACAAAAAACTCAATGGAGAGCCACCTGAAATAGACGCAGAACAGTAATACCCATGATTTATTTTTAACTTACTTTCTCATTTTAACGTCCCATAACTCTGGTCAATTTACAATCCAGTTGCCAAAGAAGTTGGTATGGATAAGAAAATGTAAATCACAATAGAATGCAATGGTTTGCAAGTAATAGAAATTCTATATTTGTTTTAAATAAGAGTTCAAAGGCATTTTTTTTTAATGAAACCGACATTCATATTTTAATTTTGATGCCGGCTATGCTTATCAAGAGTTGGGACAGGGGGATGTTTTCCACTGTGTTGCATCATCCCTTCTTTTAGCAACTGTAAGGATTTTGGAACTGAGGAGACTAATTACTGCAGTTTTAGAAGCAGACGTTTTTCACATAGATGTTTGTAATGGGATTTTAGCTGCATAACAGTCTAGACTTTCCCAGGTCATATCTTTAACATTTCATGACAGCCAAGTATTTACAATGGATAAGAGGTCTGGACTTTAGGTGGGCCTTTTTATTACAGAGCTATGCTTTATAATATGCGCAGAATTTGCTTTGGCACTGTCTTGCTGAAGAAAGGTCCTCACTAAAAAGATGTCTGGATGTAAGAAAACTGGTGTGCATTCTCTGACCACCTTGCACCCTTCTGCCTCCATAACTGTGTGATTTCTTCATGGTGTAGATTCTGCAAAATGTTGGAAACATTCCCTTAAGAGGTTTTGATCCGTATTGATATGATGACTGTCACACAGCCATCATGTCTTTCCACTTCCTGAAGGTGCTCTAGTGGATTGATATCTGGTGACTGCAGCAGTCATTTGACTAAGTGAACTTATAATCATGCTTTAGGAAATGAGTTTGAGATGATTTAAGCTTTGTGGCATGATGCGTTATCTGGCTGGAAGCAGCCGTCAGGACATGGGTACACTTCACAGCAATACTCAATTAGGCTGTGGCATATTGAATAATGATTAGTTGGTACTAAGGGGCCTTAAGTGTGCCAAGAAACTACCACAGCATTGCACCAACACCAGCATACTAAACCTCCAGGCAGGAAGGATCCATGCTGTTGTGTATAGCAAATTCTGACCCTATCGTCCAAAAGGGGCAGCCGAAACTAAGCCTCAACAGACCATGCAACTTTTCTTTTTCCAATCTTTTTTGAGCTTAAAGCTGAAAGCAGTCTGGCCATTCAGCTCTGGTATCAAAAAGACATCTTCACCTAGACAAATGCCACCCATTAGATATTTTTTCTTTTTTGGACCATTCTCTGTAAACCATGGGGATGGTTGTGTGGGAAAGTCCCAGTAGATCAGTAGACTCGGAGAAATACTCAACCAGCCAATGTGGCACCAACAACTATGTCATGTTCTGCTCCAGTCGGATGCTTGTTTGAAACTGAAGCAGGTCGTCTTGACCATGTCTACATGGCTAAATGCATGAAGTTCCTGCCATGATTGTCTGATTAGATATTTGTGTGACATGACATATCGGAAGGTAAAACTCCTATTAGGAAGCTGCTAAACAGATACAGATCTAGCATAGAGCTGAAAACATAAATAATGATGGACTGCTTGTGACTCTTTTCAGGAGAGGCAGATGTATGTTGTGACATTTCTGTGAAAAAGTCAATAGTAAAGTATTTACAAGGACAGCTAAACCTGTCAGTTTCAAAATGTGTCATTTTCAAAAATAATCTGCTGACGCATTCAGGCGAAAAAATATAGCTACCGGTGAAAATAGTTGATCACCGGCAGTCTGAGTCTCCACGCCACTGCGAGTTCCCTTCATCCTGCGGTGGTTTTGTTTGTGGCTCGGCTCAAACAAATCGCCACATCTTGTTTGTACCGTGAATTATGTTTTTAATAGTAGACACTAATTACCCACGCTATCATCCCGTTACATTGTCTCTGCACGTCACGCCATTCTGGAAGGATTGCGCTGTTGTAATTACTGTAGGAAGTGATGCGTTTAATGGGATGCACTGACTGACAGTTTTAGTATTGAATATATGGTCTGGGTTTGGTAAAGGCTGCAGGAAAAAAAACGAGCTAGGGGAGTAATTGTGAATGGATGTACTTGTTTTTTTATTTGTAGCCTGTGCCGTGCTCTACGTGACGGTATGGACCTTTTCCCCTCGTCCTATGTATTGTGCGTCTTAGATTTAAAGGTTCTGCTCTATTCCACTTCTCTGCCGCAGGCCAGCACAGCTTTCAGTCTGCAGTGATGGGAGTTTATATTGACCCATAAATTAGCTATACTGCTCTGCCACATCCAATAGGGTGCTCTTAGGAAAGTCTGTCCCCTGTTAGCTGGGGATGTGAAACGGAAAGGCAAAAAAATTCTGTTGATATATTTATTTTAATGTGGGTTCAAACCCCTCACACTGTGTTGTAATTTTAAAAAGCAACTCTGTCAGATGACATCTGTGAATTAGTTTTGGGGTTTTTTTGTTTATTTTTGTGAAGTTCATCACGCAGTTTGGTTTCCTGTTCAGGATGAACATCACAACAAGACAGACCCGTCTGCCAGCTTTTTGTTCTGTTAATTTACTCAGGCGCTCCCCAGATGCTCTTTTTACACACACACAGCCAGGGAAATCTGCAGATAGCTGTTTCAGTCTGTTGCAAGCATCAGACACAACTACTCACGTCACACCAGGGGGTAGACTCACATGGACAGCTTCACTTCCTACGTTTCTGACAAGTATTTGACAAATAAAGCCCTGGTGTTGTGCTTCTTGTTGGTTGCAGAAGTTCAGTTGTGTTAGACTCTTGTGCTCGACCACATGACATGTTTCATCTGTTAAAGCACGCTCTGATTGGTATGCACAGCCTGTCAGAATCTGCTTTAACAGTATCAGTTGCACAAAAATAAGGAATTAGTTCTGATAAAAATGTAAATTCTTCAAAGGAAAGAAAAAAGCTGGAGGTAAATCTGTCCTCATTACTCTAAGATGCTTTTGTAGTATGAAAGCTTAGAGAGTAGCAAGTTAATTATATTCCTTATCAGGTTACAAGGGAGAGGTTTGCTGAGATTAGCCTGTTGCTAAATGGTCAGTGGCTCCTGAAGTTAGTTTTAAACTGTGTTTGTTGCTTGGTTCGGCTCACTTGTTAGGCCTGATTCAAAGTCTTGCGTCATTTTGAAACATCCTGAGAAACACCAGATGGATTAGCATTTTGTGATCAAGCAAAGTAATTTTTAGTACAACCTTGAGGCACTGCTCTCTATCACAAGGTGAATGAGAATGTGACTTTTGGGCAGCCTATTAAATCAATTATGCACAAGTTCTGATGGACAGAGTATTTCACGTTGAAATCCTTTTGAAAGTCAGCTGTGGACTTCAAGATTAACCAGGATGAACCTTTGATGATTCACGGTGGACTGTGTATTACAAGTGTCAAATAACAGGATGTGGTGAATGCTAAAACATGAGGTTTTAGCCTATATATCCTCCCTCTGGTTATTCAAGATCCTGTCATGGTGATCCCAGCCTAAGCAGGGTATTCCACATGTACCTGTCCTCAGCAAAGTTTCCTCTTATTCTGGAGGATCCTGAGGTGGGCTCCAAGCTAGATGATATATATAATCCTTCTAGCAGGTTCTGGTTCTACCCTGAAGTCTCCTCTGAGTCTGAACAATCTCCAGAGGAGGCACTCTAGCTTAAACCAGCTGAACTCCTTTTAATACAAAGGAGCCAACCTCTTCACCCGATCTCTAAGGCTGAGGCAGGCCACAGAGCTCATTCTTCTAGTCTCTACCCAGAGCTCATGACCATATGTGAGGGTTGGAACGTAGATTGACTTTGTAAATCAAAAGCTCCGCAACGGCCCAGCACAGTGCTTACATTACTGCTGATGCTGCACCTTTCTGCCTGTCCATCTCACACTTCATTTTACCATCACTTGTCCACAAGTTCCCAAGATCATTAAAACCTTTTGGCTTTACTGCTACTCTACCTGTCTTCATTATAAAAATAACTCAAGGGTTTTCAGTACCTCTCCAATAAGCTACTTTAGATCTACTCTGCGCTCACTAGAAAAGGGACTGACTTTTCTACTTCATTTCATTTGTGTGTTCAGTTGTAATTAACTTTTTAGACAAAGACAAAAAAGTTGCTTTAAAATATATTCAGTAAAAATACATCAGCCTAGCCCATGTTAGGCTTTTTTAAGATAGTGTTTGCTGTTAGAACTGACATGTTGAAGTCGAGATGGGACTATTGCAGTTTTCTTCTTCCCCTCCATACACAAAATGTTTCTGCCCCCGTTGAGGTATTTCCCTTCTCCTTAAAGAAAATCACTACAGTTGCTTTATTGATTGAAAAAAGCGCACTGTCTAGAAATAAGAGGAAATTGTTACTTTTGGTTAAGGTATAAGCATGTTACCTTGACTAGTCCCAATTTAATCCTATGATCACTTGCAGAAGTCATGAGTGCCATGAGAAAAAAAAAAGACTAGCAGGGGGCTGTTCTGCTTATATTCAGAATGACTGCAGATATTATTTCTTCAATTAAAACCAATAAAAGGATCTGTTGATTATCCAGTACCTGAGTTAGGGTCTGATACCCACCCTGCCAGATCGTCCCACCAACAGCCATGTGATCAAACTCCCAAACTTTTCCTTGAGCATACTGCAAATGAGCTATTGAAAAATACCCGCACAGTAATGATGTGAAACGTCTAAGCGGAGGTAACTTGGGATCACCAGGAGGCTTATTCTTTACATCCATCTTCCTTGTCATTGATGATTGATCTTTTTCTGGCCAGGCAGTAGTGATTGGGACAGTTTCTCTCCATTGCTTTCTTTCTTTACCCATCAGATACTGCACTGTTTAATGAGCTTGCAAGTACAGCCTGTACTCCATCCACCTCTCATCTGTACATCAGCCCTCCGTGTCGCTCTTTCTCTTTGACATGTCGTCTTTGTCCCTGTGCCCCCTGTTATGTCTCGTCCTTCTCGGGCTGTACACCAGTCGGCCTCTTCATTTTTCTTTTTCTGACACTTGTCTTTTATTCTCTTCCTCCTCTTTACTTGAATTAGCTGACTCCACCTCATCCTCTTTAAATCTCTGACAGTAGCCTGTCCTTCGTAGGTGACAGTGTGCCACACACTTAACGCCACACTGGGGAAGGTAGTGATTGGAGACGGTAGCATGGATCAGAATCGTTCCAACCATCTCTAGTGATCTTGTGCTCTTGTGCACAAGTGACCACTCACAGTCAGCTACTGACTTCAAAGTGATGTTGATGCATCTGAACGGTTGGGGGTAATTTAGAAATCACATCTATTGGGTTTGTGATACTTAAGGACGGGAATTGATAAGAATTTAGTGATTCTGATTGCATTATCGGTATCACTTACTGATTCGATTCCTTATCAGTGTCCTACTGAGTCTCATTGGGGTCTCACTAGCTCTGCTTTGGGAGTCAAACGTATCTCCAAGAAAGCATATCAAAGATAAAACATGCAGAAAATTAATTGCATGCTGTGTTTTCAAATGTTTGTGCATGTTCCCTCGTTGTTGTGATCAGCGTTGGGGTCATTACTCAAAAAAATTGATGAATTACAAGTTTTAACAGAACACTTTTCTTAAAAGTAATGTAGTATGTTGTTAAATTACTCCGAGGAAAAAGTAATTTGTTGCACTAATTATTACATTACGTTTGCATGTCTCTGTGAAATTATGTGAAAAGCATTGTCTCACAATTACCTTTTAAGAATATAAACCTATAGGCTACAGTCCCACACACCAACACAAATCCTTATCCTAATGAGAACACACAGATTGTCTTAGTATTTAGATATGAACACAAACCTGACAAAAAAAGAAAAGATGAAAACCAGCACAAAAAACAATCACGGCAGTGATTCTACTCTAGAAACATTAAATTGGGTAGAAACGGAGGCTGCAGCCCGACTACTCAGTTTGTTAACTGTAAGTTCAGGTTCTGGCTGCTGGGCTGGGGTCAGCATTCACTCAGCTTTAACATCACTCTAGGTTCTTGGCTAGCTTAGCGTTACCATGAGTTAGCATGCATGCAGAGAGCTGAAGTTGTCTTAGCAGCAAAATACAGTTTTATCTGTTCTGGACGGAGATTGCTCTTTGTCATTCTGCTCTGGGTGCGAGGCAGTTGCTTTGCGATGAAAAGTGGTCACCCAAAGGTTGAGGGTGTTGCACACTCAACCTCTGCAGTCCTATTTTTACTCTAATGTGAGTGAACCATGAGATCAGCTGCTGCTCCTTCACAGACCTCGACCAGCCCTCCCCAAATAGCACTTCAGTTCAGGTCCTCATTGACAAAACATGAACATGAACTAATCATCAGTAGTGAGGCTGTTTGCTCACTATCTGACATATCCTTTACCGACAAGGAGACTGATAAAGGCATGCAGTTGGTTCAGGTAATTTCCATCCTGCTTTAGCTCCATTTTGTTGTTGGGATTATGCTTTTGATTTTTTTTTTCTGCACCTTTGTGATCAGCTCTCACGTCTTGAAGTAGGAAAGAAACTGTTCTAATATGTTTACTTATATGTTTGCCATACAGTGAAATATTGATTTAAAAAGGAAAACAAAACTCTTATTTAAAAAGAGAAGCTTTATATTGTAGATATTTTTATTTCAGCTAGGTGATAGATGAGTGACTGGTATGTGGGTTGAACTTTGAGCCACTGAGGCGAAGGAGAACATGAGAAACATTGCATTTGTTAATATTGAGAAATTTAATAGAAGTAACAACACAACTGAAAAATGTACCATATTTATTCCCCCATTTGTGCCAATGCTAGTAAATAAATAAATAAAATTGCAAAGGATTATGTTAAAATATTTACTGTTACAATAGGTGTAAATGATTTCAACTTTCAACCATCTTTGACAATTTAGTAAATATGAAATTGATCTGACAATTGATAAATATCAGCTTCTGCCATTGTTAATCGTCACGTCACTGTCAATGATCAGTAAGGCTAATATTCACCAATTGCCGTGTTTGATTAAGCAATCGTCAGCAACTGTGACAACTTCTGCAAAACAATATATTTTTTGGCAGTTTTCTGGTGTCAAGCCATCCATCAATCTCAAAGGTTATAGGGCGATCTAAACAATTTAAAATCTGTAATCATACAGTGTAGAAATATTATTCACAAGTGAAAAAAAATTATGACATCACAGTGGACATCGCAGTTCACCACAAGGTAAAATCATAAATGCTTAGAGAAACTGAAGAGATGCATCTCAGATTTAACAAGCCTCAGTTTGCATGTTAACGTTTATGAAAATACCATCAGAAAAGTGCTGACTTGTTTGGGCAGATTTCAAATGGAAAGCAAAAACATGAAGCATGGCTCTGGTTTGCAAAGTTGGTGAAAACCAAACAAGGATACCAGGACCTTAAGAAGAGCCCTGTGTGAATGAATGCCTACAAATCTCAAAAAACTGGAAGTGATATAAATAATGTATACTTTGTAAAGGTGGTTCTACAAGCTTCTGTATCTTTGGGTGTTCTCAGTTTTATTTTTCACAACTGTTTCTGAAAATAATAGAATTTTCAGAGCAACAAGATTGTCTTGTCATTTGTACTTGAAAGGTTGGATTCGTAATTTCAGGTTTTCAACCACATGCTTTGCATCAAACCGTGCCATCTAAAAGTGATAATATGGGGGTACAGAGGGCTTTAAGTGATGTGCTTTTTGATTTGTCCTTTTTTCCCTCCAACGAAGACTGTTCCTCTACTTTTCTCTGGATCTTTGGAGTTAAATAACCTTTCTCATTAAAAGTGCTTTATTAGGCTGTCGCAAAACATTTCCACGTCTTAAAAAGCCACTTGTGATGTAGAAGTTTGAAATGTCAGTCTGGGAGCATATAGCAAGGACAGCTACAGAGAAAATAATAATTATTCCCCTTTGTGTGCATTATGGCTGCATAATAAAAAGGAGAGAGAAATGTTGGAAGGAATAAATGGAGACTGAAGAGAGACGAGAACAGAGAGAGTCCATTAGCTGCTATTAATTACCGCTGATTGGTATTCACAGACTTACTACTTCTGAGCCTCCAAGAGATCAATTCTCCACTCTGGACCTCAGTCAGCACACACACGTAAGAACAAGTAAAAACACACTTGCCTGTTTCTTTGACCTCTCTTATTTTAACTCTAATATGATTTTTCCCCCCCTATGTTAAAGAACAGATGTGCGCTGTCTGTTTTTTACGCTGCATTGTCACTTTGCTGTGTGCTTCAGGTTAAGTGCCCAGACAGCAGAGTAGCCAGTTTGGGGAAAATTAGGTTTCAGATTATACAAGCTGTCCTTGTTTTTACAAAGTGTTTTATTTTTTTTTCTTGCCTTATTCATAGGAAAATATTGAATCCCCTCCTTTTAATTGCCTTTCTGCGCTCATGACCTTGTCTGGGATGTGCCCAGCATGATCAGACGTGTTTCATATTTACATATTAATGTGTGGGTGTAATGGAAAAAACTAAAGTGTTAAATGAATGAAATTACTGCAGGTAATCTGAAGGAATGTGAACAAGTGGGCATTAGTTTCCATCTTGCTGACTTTCATGGTAAAGTTGCATTCATGCTGAATAAAACATGACAGCTTTCTTGCTTGCTGTCACATCAGTACAGGAAAATTTCAATGTGAGCATTAGTGTAGCAAGTATGATGCCTTTAAAAATGTGTGATCGTAACTTCAAACACGTTTTGGTCTTTTCATGGATTTGATCAGGAGGAATAGACTTTAAATAACAGCGACGGGTTTCTTTGTTTTTTCTCTTTGATGCAAACGTCTAAATAGGCAACATACGCACTTCCTGTTGCTCAGTATGGGTCAGAAAATCCAAGACAATGTCAATGTGACCTTTTACTTTACTGCACTGCTGCCAGTAGACAGGAGTGAAGATTCAGGAGGAACATGAGTTGGTTAGACAGTCTTTGAATAAGAGGCCTGAACTTGAAGTTTATTTTTATTAAATCCATATACTGGCAGAGACCAGAAGAAAACATTTCAAAGTGGCCAACGAAAGTAAATTGATAAATGTGCCTAATTTTTTTTCCATTATCTTTCTCCGATGAAACGTATTACTTTTACTTGAGCCATGACCCAGTTTCTCCACAGCAAGTTCTCTGAAGCGATTTTGAATATTTTTCAGCTTGATTTTACCAAGTCGGATAAACAAAGCATCAGTCTTACTTTAGTAACTTGAGTATTTAAAGTTGGGCTCGCAATTGAAGTTGAAGCTGAGGACTCAAGCTAACATGAACTTAACTTTTTACCCTGAACGAGTTCAAGGCCGGATTTTTATTGTCATATCAAATTCGTAAGATATATCGATACTTTACCTTATAGAAATAGTTTGATGTTGAGTGACATTAAGTCTTCCTTCAGTAAAGCTGTACCAGTGTTTGCATCATCTGTCACTGCACTCTCTACAAGCACAACCCCGCCCCTACTTTACCTCTCCCTATTCATCTCTGATCCACAAAGTTCTCCTGTAGTGTTGAAAGAGACACGGTACCGTTTGAACTGTGCAATAAAACAGAACGTAACCATTGCATGTTTAGCAACAGTCGACCAAGTCTGTTCAATTGTGGAAGCAAGATGGCAACAAAGAAGAAATTGCTCTTTTCAAACTCAAATTGCTGGTCTATCACTGTCAATTTGAACTCGTCAGGTCATACCAACCTTTTATAGCACAAAAGTCACACAATAAGTAATTGAGGCGTTTGTAGCCAAGCAACCGCTGTGTAGTTTGAGGTAAAAAAAAAAATTTTTTTAAGTAGTCTCGTTGATGTGACAAAACTGTGGTGAGTTGTTGCAAAGAGTTAAGGGAAGACAGGCAAAGCAGCTCTAAATACACCATACGCTTTATGTTTGTTAACTGCTAAATTATGTTTTGATAGTGACTTCCTATCCATGGCAGTACAGAGTCCTTAAAAATAAAGTTTTCAAAGAACTAAATACTACACAACATGATTCCGTAGCTTCTAGAACCACCTTTGGCAATCATAACTTGAAGTAATGTCTTGATGCACGCTCAATCATCCAGGTAAGTAAATCTCCAAAAGTTGATTCTGTTCATCTGGACGTAGCGTTTTGTGGGAGAAACGTTTCGTCACTCATCCAAGTGACTTCTTCAGTCTCAGCTGACTGCAGGTTTCCCCAACCTTATAAACAGTACATTTGCATAATGACTGAAACCAGCCCACTGAAGGAACAATGGGCTGAGAGGTCAGTTCTTTAATCTTAATTGTGCAAATTCTCATGAACATTGATCAACAACGACTGATTGAAATAGAAAAGAATTGGTCTGTTATATTTGCAGCTGTGCTTGTGATCATTGTCCTGTTTCATGACCTAATTTGGGCTGAGCTTTAGTTATCAGATAGATGGCCAGATAGATTTGACTCTATAATACTTTGGTATCCAGAAGAGTTCTTGATAGATACGCAGGTCCTGTGGGTGCAAAACAAGCACAAATCATCACCTCCTACACCAACGTGCTTGACAGTTGGTGTAAGTTGTTTTTTGCTTTTCAACTTCGGTCTAACCAGTCCAAAGGACATTGTTCCAGAGGTGTGGTGGTTTGCGCAGATATAACTTTTTAAACCTAAGTTGTGCTGCCATGTACTTTTAAGAGACGTGGCTTTCTACTATTTACATTTACTATTTACATCACCATTTTTCTTAGCTTCTAACACTATGTCCAATGCTGTCAACTGCAATTGTATTGTGTCTCATGAAATTGCAATTTAAAGAAACTGAAATGTCCCCAACTGAGTGAAAACGTTTAACCCAGTGAAATCATCCAACATCTGAATGAAATCTGCAAAATTGTCTAAAGTTTCCTGAAGAGTCCATTGGCCCCTTAGTGAGAAACCAGCAGTTAAGTTTGTGTTTGACCATTCAGCTAGAAAGTATAGAAATATGATTTTGGGTCCATATCATCCAGCTCTACATATTGCTACATTATTATACTTTAAACCAGTGTGGCTGAGGCTTGGTTCTGATACAATGCAAAAGACTCCAAGGCCTTCTTGCATTGAACAAATGGAGAATCAAATAATTTTGAAGTTTCTTTTGGTCAGGAAAAAAAAAAACTTGTCATAGGTGGCTTTTCATCCCTGGGAAGGGGTTACAGGCCACGGTAAAAGCCTGCCACTGACAAAGAAACTAGCTGCAAGGCTATGCAGGATATATGAGAGGGACAGAAAAAAACGAATCCACCGAGAATAAAATAGCTTTGAGTCATTTTTGCACGGTATCCCTGTCGTCGTGTCAGAGCTGGAACTGGTACTAATCTAATTTGTTTCGCTGCAAGACCAGTTTTTATCCCTTGGAATCAATTAGAGCTTGTGTCCATCCTGCCCTGCTTTTTTAAGTCGGCAGTGCTCAGCAGAAGCTTTGGGGAAGCATTCGTCCCTACTCCTGCTGTTACTGTGTGACTGCGGAAGAAAATGCATTGTGTATTTCAACAGAAGCTGTGTATGTGTCTTGCGATGAGCTGAGGGTGTGCTGTCAGCAAACATTTATACTCTGTTGTAAATAAAGTTAAAAAGAAACCAAGGAATGGTCCATGGTGGGTAGGCAGCACTAACATAGCAGAAAATTATCCAAAGCGCTCTCACTAGGGCTGGCGGAAAATGATGAGAAAGCAAAGGAGTTGGGCTGTGAGATGGAGAGAATGGCAGTGAATGAAGGGGAGAAAAATACACTATATATTGTAGATAGAAAAGCAGTGGATAAATGTAGAAAGGGGAAACAGATATGAGTAAAGCACAAGAGAGAAGAAAAGAAAAAGATGAAGATGCTTTCCGGGTGAGGGTGACAGACGAACAGAGAGATGAATTGATGTGACTTAAGTGAATGCAGAGGGACTGGAGAAGTGTGTGTTGCGTTAACGGCCTAATCATGAAGACAAAGAACTGCTGTGGCTGCTCTGAAAGCTTTGTCCTGCTAATGCACAAACGAGCAAAGCCAAGCTTGCACCTGTGTGCACCTTCTGAGTGTGTACGTGAGAAAGAAAGAATTCCTGTGGCATGAGGGCAAAGTGTCTTGCTTTCCTACCCCCGTTATCAGTGGCATGCTCATTGATTCCAATGATGTGTACTGTTCGATTGGTGCCAGTGATGAAGGGGCCTCAACCTTATTTACCCTCAGACAGAAAGTCTGCACACTTTAGGAGCACAACATGATTAATTTTTGCTGTCTTCAAACCTTAAGAAGATAAAAAAACAATAAAATTACCTCATAAAAGAGGAAAAGCAAAGTGACAGTATTTTTATGCTTTATATCAGCGGTCCCCAACCCCCGGGCCTCTGACCGGTACCGGTCCGTGAGTCGTTTGGTACCGGGCCGCGAGAGTTGAGGCTCAGGTGTGAAATGTATGGGTTTTCAGGGTTTTTATCGGTTTTCAGCGTTATTTTGTTATCGTTTTTATTGTTAACTCGGTTTTCCTGGGTCTTTTCACGTGTGTTATGAATAAATCTTCTTTTTTTGGTACCGGTACTAGTTTTATTTTGTTGTATTTATCCGCGACACCTTAAAGCCCGGTCTGTGAAAATAATGTCGGGCATAAACCGGTCCGTGGCGCAAAAAAGGTTGGGGACCGCTGCTTTATATTTTGTGTGTGTGTGTGTGTGTGTGTGTGTGTGTGTGTGTGTGTGTGTGTGTGTGTGTGGGAGAGAGAGATAGGGAGAGATGCACGTTCAAGGTTCAGTCACCCCATTTGGGCCATTTTCCTACACTGAAATTGCCTTGTTTTCCACATGGCTGCACAGCTCCATAACACTGAGTAAGTTAGTGGAATGCAGCCGGCCACTCAGCAAGAGTAGACTGACAGAATTTGGTTAATGAACTAAAAAATAAAATAAAATAAGAAAAATGTGTTCACACCAATCTGTTTCTCCTTGATTTATCAATCGTTTGCAGAAGCCCTAAATGGATATGTGAAATCAAACAAGTGTTGCTACTTAGACAACATCTCAATATCTCTTTGCAGTTTAACTGATTATAGCCTGTTTTATCCTCCAGGAGTTGTATTTTTTCACAAGTTTACAAGTAATTTATTTTAATAATTTAGGAACACTAATTAAAAAAATGTGGGGGGGGTTTAACTTCAGGAAAGAACCTGTTGAAATATTTTGTAGAAAGGTTGTCTGGAGAAAAAAATTACTAATTCAAATTACAACTACATCTGTTAAACATGGCAGTAATATATTTTAGTAATGAACAGTGCTGAGCAGTCTGGGCCAGCGTGTGATGTCAGACTGATAAGGATCAGATGCAGAAGAATGAGCTGACGGCATTCTGCTGTGTTTCCTCTGGGTTGTTGCGTGACTCTTGTTTGTGTGCCTCATTCACGGAATCTGCATTATGATCTAATCTATCTATATTCATTCGTCCCGAGCAAACTTTGGTTTTACAGTTGTGTGCCTGTGCAGGAGGACAGTCCATGCTTGGGCCTCGTTCTTGTCCTTTTATATCTTTTCAAAAGGAGGTGGAGAGAGTCCATGCTGAGGTGTTGCGGCTTTTTTAGACAGGCTTATATTTACCAATATGATCCAAATTTTACTGCCTCTGAAAATAAGTTAGAAAAAGTGTATAATCGTCATTCAGCGGAGGGGTCCTTGAGCAATACTCCACTGACACCTTTTTGTATGTTATGTTTAAAAAGAAGATTATAGGGCAGAAAAAAGGCAGCTCACTAGAGAGGTAGCTGAATATATAGCTCACTATATAGTCACAAGGAACTTGCTGATTAAGGACATGTTATTATTTAATAAATGATTTAAGAATTGAAGTGTCCTTTGATAAACTTGATGTACATTTTTCTTGTGTAGACTCTTCTGTAGGCCGTTCTTTTGTATGGTTTAATTTTTTGAGCAGTTCTGCAGTTATAGTTGCCACATGAGTACGTGTTATGCATCAAACCATACTCTCTCTATATATGAAGACAATGCAGGGCGGTGTGACCTATCATTAATGTTTAATTGACCACTTGTGGAACAAATGGAACCGATGCAGCACACACTTGCTAATACTTGTGATTATTTTTAGTCTGCTGCTTTCTTTGTCTTCTTTCTACCGTGTTACTATCTATCTATCATAAAACATACCTAACCAAATAAATATAAACACACACTGATCACCCACAACATTAAAACCACTTAAATAATGTCCTACTTTTGTCTGTCCCCCTTGTACTTACAGAATAGCTCTGACCTGCTGTGGCATGAACAAAAGACTGCTGGGAGGTCTCCCTAGTTGTTTAACAATGATGTTTGTTGCCAGACATAACAGTTGAGAATGCCAGGACTCTCATTCAGTGGCTGATCGGTGGGTTTTTAAAACTGCTACAGAACATTTCCTGCTGTTGTAGGAACAGTTATGTGAAAACCAAAATGAACACACCTTTGTTCACCAGAGTGATTGCAATAATCCCAGAATAACCTCAGTTAAAAGCACAGTTTATATAAGATAATCTGGCTTTGCCCACTCAAGGTCACAGGCAGACGCATGGCGATTTTCTGTCAAGATGAATTACGCCCGGGTTTATCGAGGTGTACACCAGCTAATACATCGAGATTTTTACTTTTTCAAAACTCAGCGAAATAAAAGATGGTGAAGTTGGCGGCCAAAAAACACAATTAATCCAGAGCAGCTCTCTTTGGTGCACCACGCGAAGCGATTAATCACACGGTGTAAGAGGCGAGTGTGTATGAAGAAAGCCGAGGCAGCCAGCAAAGTGCCAAAAGAACCACTCTTATAAATTTCCGTTCATTCTTTTTGTTTTTTGATTGGTCTCAGCGTACACAGATCCACTTACAACCTCAGCAAGTGCGACCTTGCCGAGGATATAAGTGGATCGCTCGGCTCCTGACTCAATCCTGTGTTGTTGTGGGGCAGCAGATAACTGCTTCTACAGTAAATGATATTTGATTTGAACACACTGACACACACAAGCAGACAGCTGGGCGCTGAAGCGACTCATGGTCCAGTCAGCATAGTCTGTGCTCATACAGCCTTTTACTTTACACATACACACCTAGCATACAGGGTCTTTGCTAGATGGGCAAGATATATATATGCATTATATATAGTATTGTGACTGTTTGACATTGACTTGTATGACCCTGGACAGACACACACACACACACACGTGCATATACAGACATTCACACAAATGCGCATATGCAAAAAAAGAGAGCCTGCTTTCAAGCACACAACAATTGGAATTCAAATGGTGATCGCTGGTGTCTACTGCACTCTGCCAAGGCACTGTCTGGCACACACACACGCACACATACACACGCACACACACACATATAATATCATCATTCAGGAGGCAGCTAGCCTGTCCTGAGCTTTAACATGTCCTTGTCTCTTCTGTTTGGAGTCAGCAGGATTGTCCCCCCCACCACACACACACACACACACACACACACACACACACACACACGCTCTCTCTCTCAGATGTTTTCATACATACTAAAGCACATCCTCCTCTTATATCACATAGTTGCCTGTCTGTTATTACTCGAAAATACGTCGAAGCATCCAAACACCACGCTGTAATCTGAAAGACTATTCTCCTATTAATATGTGACATTTTAAGTATTTTGCTGTCCCACTGACTCACTATCACTTACCATGAGTGAGCAGTCGTGGTCTGACGCGATCCATTTTAAAAGCAGCCATCTGTTCACATCCTATGCTGCTCTTTGTTTGTTTTTTTTTCATCTCAGTCATGTTATTTTACCCTTGCAGAAAGGGGATGTTCAATCACTCAACATGTTTGCATCTTTATAATTGATTAGAGAAGCATTCCAGTAGCTTTGCTTGTAGTAAAATTTGTGTTTTATTGATGAGTGATTTGATTGAGTGTTTTGAGCCACTGTAATATACTTTTCTGGTCTTATATGAACTTCATTAACATCAAATTTTAATGTCTAGGATATCTTTCCCTTTATTAGCTGTGGCAGAACTTAAAATACCTCAAGTATCTGACCTTGTTTACCACTCCTGTGAAGTGGTCCTTCTGAGACCACTACCAGGCAGTGTTAATGAACAGGTGTTTTTCAGGTTGTGCTCTTTATTCAGCAGAGTCCTTATCTGTAATGAATTTGCTTTACTGTTTGTCGTTGGACAAAGCTTGAATTATTGATTTTCTGGTGCACTGACGTTTGGTCTGCCAGATCCCGCTTTGTGTACGGATTGTATCCAAAGCGTTTTAAAGTGCCACACACTGTCCCCTCTAAAAATATTCAGTCCAGCAACAGTTTAATGCTGAGAAAAGCCCTCAATACCCTTTAATTGTTTGTTTTCTTTTCCATTATCTATCACAGTGCTAAAATTAAGCTATTTTCCACATTTTACTTGAACAAGCTTCTGAAATCTGAATAAACTCCACTTGAGTGCCATCTGAATGCTGCTTCAGTGGAAGGAAACAGCTAAAGGAAGTCTGACCTCTTGTTTAAAGGCCTTACCATTTGTCACTCTCCCAAATTGTCTTAAATTCACATGCTGACCCCAAAGTACTGCAAAGCATGGCTTTCTTATTCTATAATTTTTTAAAAATGTACTTTTATTTTAAATGATTTTAAAACCATGAAACTTCCCGAGGACTTCCAAGTTTAAAATAGGTGGATTTTCTTGCCCACTGCTTTCAGTGGAAGAATGATATGAAAGCTGACCACTATCAAAAAGGAGTAGGTGTCATTAGTCATGTTTTGAAGTGGTGCCTGAAGCCTAGAAGCAAAAAGGGAGCAGAACTAACAGCTAACCTTTTGTTGTCCTTACTTGATATCTGTGTGTGAGAGATGCTAATTAAAACTGCTGAGCCGCAGTTAGTTTAAATCACTATAGCTTTCAAAGCATCTTTGAATCATCCTGTGGTTGAACGAGAAAGTATATCTCACTTTGTCTGCATTTCAGCTGCTTTATTTCTGCACTGTGTGTAACAGCACGCTCAGCTAAACATAACAACACTGAATGTGTTTGCATTCAGGTGTCAGTTTGGCTTAAATTGAATTAGGAGGCTGAGTCACTCCCTTCCTGCCACTAGTCATAACTCCAAATGTTGTTTTTATTTGAGACTTTTAAGTGAAAAGGGCCGAGCGTTTTAATGCAAAATGCAAGCCTCAGAGGTGAAAATAGTGGGCGTTGAATCAGTTAAGATTTTTTTTAAATTGTTATTATTTGCTTAAAGAAAAAACCCACTGCAACACAGAGAGGTTAATGTCACTGGTGACCTCACCCACTGACACCCACTCATGAATATCAAAAAGCCTTGAGGCTTAAAAGCTTGATTTTAACTCAGTAAAGTTCAAAGTGCCATAACCCTTTGAACTCTGGAAGAAGTTTAAAATGTGACAAATTTATATGACAAGCAAAAGAAAAGCAAAAGCAAAATGCATCTATGTATTCACAGACAAGTGTTAAAAAGGGCAAAGGCAATGAAATAATGGAGTAATGGATGGAAACAATACAAAATTAACAGCTAGAAAAGCGAGAAGACTGGCATATCAAAGCAGGGGAGAATTTATTGGATGAGAACTGCAATAACAACAGGATATACGCTCACCTGCCACTTTATTAGGTCCACCTCGCTAGTGTTTTTGCCTCCAGAAATGCCTAAATTCTTCTTGGCCTAGTTTCAACAAGCTGCTGGAAACATTTCTCAGAGACTGTGGTGTCACACAACTTCTGCAGATTTGATATGGAAGACGATCTGTTTCACCACATAGATCTTGTGACTGTGGAGGCCATTTGAATCATTGTCATGTTTAACCAACCTGAGATGATTTAAGCAGGCATCAGGAGACCAGTAGCAGCATGAACTGCTATAGCTGTGTAACTTGTAATGTCCTGTTTTAGCCGACAGTAGTGGCACATGATGTGATCTCCAGCTGCTGTAAGATGTAGTGGTTGTGGTCTTTATAACTTGATTGTAACAAGTTGTTATTTGAGTTACCTTTGCCTTCCATTCAGGTCGATGCAGGAAAATCCTGGTATATCCTAGTATTAGTACCAGCATGCCACGTCAGTCTTTCTTGCTCATTGTGATCCTTGGTTTGAACTTCAGCAGGTCATCTTGACCATGAAAATATAGCAGTAATGAAGAATTAAAAATGCTCAAAAATCAAATCAAATCTGGTACACCTATTGCCCCAAAATTAAACGTTAAGCTGACTTTTTAGCAAATCCACATGGGCAGATCTGAGGGAAGCCGACAGAGAAATTCGAAGGTCATATACCACAGTCTGAAAGGTTCGATCACCCCAGGTACTTTTGCTTTTGTTTGGGACAGTGTACTTCACTATAATCTGCAAGATGACGATTGAATGTGAAGGAGATCGGCAAGTGTGTAGAAGACAAGTCACCTACCGAAAAAACTCTATCTGCTAATGGAGTCTAATAAGAAAAAAAATACAAAAGTTGTGTGTGATGTTTATCACTATTCAGCTTTAACCTCCTAGGACCTGGCGTCCACATATGTGGACATCACATTTTGGGTTGACCAGATCACAATACAAAATTTTGCTCTACAAGGGCCTGACATCCACTTACGAGGACATTATACTGCCACTGTTCTATCGAACTTTTAAACAAATATCCTCATATGTGGATCTCATTTTTCTTAGAAACAAAAATCGGGTAAAAACAAAATCTGGTAATTCTTTGTTTTTACATTCATCAGGTCCCAATATGTGGAAATATCAAAGAGAAACTAAACTAAAAGTTCAATAATATAAATAATAGTAATAAAAATGATGATTAGAGTAACATTATGCACCTGGGTTCAGGGATTGTGACTGTCAGGTGTGTAATGGAAGAATGAATCTGTCTCCGAACATAAATTGGTTCTGTACTACATCTTCTAATTTGGTTTCCCCATCTCTCTCTACATGTGTCTCCTTTCTCTTTGTATTCATATTTTTCTATTGTCCTTCCTGTCTGTGCCCCTCTCTGCCTCCCCCACCACCCGATTCTTCTTCCTCTCACTGTTCTGCCTTAGCCCCCCTAACACCAATTATACTGTGTCAAATCCATGCATGTCAGTTTCCAGATCCCTAATCATCCCTTCTCTCTTTCATCTGCAAATCCTTTGTTCCTCCCTCCTCCCTCTTTTCCCTTCTCTGTAACCTTTCTTCTTTGCTCCTCGGCCTATACCCCACCCCTCCGTCTGCTCCATGTACACACAGCAAATCCTCCTCATCCTTTTTCCGGTTATCTCTATCACAGTTACCTCTCCATCTTCTTTTGATTATTTATTAATTTCCCATTTAAATTTTATACACTTTTCCTTTCTCTGTAGTCTCACTCAGAGAGGAACTTTGTTGGGTACATTCGTGTGAATATTGTCTCATGTTTAAATAAGTTCCCATGTCACTTTTCATTAGAAGTCACAAAGACTTTGGTGTTTTACTGGGCAGGCTCTACTTAGCAATGTCAATTTTCTATAGATGTTCTCGTTTACAATCCTGTCTTTCTCCAATATTTAGAGTTAACCAAGTGGAACATGTTCATTTTCTCTTTTTTACCACATTTTACTGATGAAACTGAACTGCTAATAAGCTTCTGCTTTTTATCTACCAAAGTTTTTTATAGAATAAAGATTAAAAGTGGACTCCTTTTAACATGCTGCAGCAACAGACCAAACCAAGCCAGTGTGAAAAAAAATGAACCCAAAAACTTTCAAGCTGTATACTTTATCTCATGATACAGTAACTTAAGCATTCTCTGTCAGAGTATGTGCTTAATATGTTAATATCCTAATTTTTGTGAGCATATTTTGGTTTTAGCTTCAGTTTCCTGTTCCCTTTCAGTTGATTCACTCTTTACGACACATAAGTATGGGATATGATGCCCCCTCTATTCACACCTTCAGGCAGATGACCTGTGATGACATGCACAGGGCCCCACCTGCACATATGTACCCTGGTCATCACAGTCATCCCTCAGTTCTTATGATTTTTACCTCACTAAGAACACTTCTGCTCTGTTGCGCTAGCTAGCTGTTGCTAATTAGCTCCGTTGTCTGCTGGCTTGAAGTTAGCTTTAACTGCTCCTGTTGTGTTACCCTCCACTGTGCAGTTGGTGCATAGACTGCCTGTGGAACACTAATTTTGAGTTACTGTGCAGTGTTTTTCTCTGCATTTTGGAATGGATACCAAACTGAAGCGAGCAAAGCAAAACACTTCTGTTCGCCCCGGTCCTCAGGGGTGTGGTATCCCTTTGCACTACAGCGATCAGTGCAATGCATTCCCAGTCTGCCTGGGGATTGCTCACGCTAGGAGCTAAGCCTGTGTGTTTTGTCGCCAGCTCTGTCGCTTGACCCTGGAAAGACAGGTGAAGTTTGTGGAAAAAGTGCTGGGACGGACAGCTGTCGCACGCACTACCCTCTCCTCTCTGAGTCTAGGCCCCTGGCCTCAATTAGCTGGACTGACCTCATGGAATATGTTGATGGGGTTAACCGAAGACGAGCCGAAACCATGCAGGAGCGCTGACCAAGCCCGTGCTCCCCGTGCTTGGTCAGTGCTCCTGCATGGTCCCTATAAGTTCAGCTCGACTCAACTCAATTTGGTTCTTGTGGGTGTTTTCATTAGCAGGTAGTACCTGGTACCAGGTGGGGTTTTTTTTTTAGTTCTTGCTTGGCTAGGGCTTCCAAGTGACCTGTGTCAGTACAAAAATGTGATGTCTACAGACTGCATGCCATCAGTTGGCCAGTCACTCGATGAGTCATGAGATCGACTCCTTTACGCTTTCAAAACCGCCATTTAAAAAAACAAAAAACAAAACAAAAAACAGCAACGGAGTAAATGGGTGCACAAAAAGTCTGACAAATAGGCATACACCGAGCTGGAGGTATACCATCGACGTTCCCCATTGTTGTGCTAAAAAAAGAAAGAAAAAAATTGTTTTTTGTATTTACTCATGTGTAGGTAAGATTTTATAGAGGGGGTTTTATTATCCATGATTTTATTTTAATATTACTGTAAAATTGGTGATTTTATTTTTAGTCCCCAGTTATCTATAACCACAAACCCTGAAGTAGGGCCAGTAATGCCAAACAGGCATAAATATGGAAGTCAGTCCAGCAGTATTACAGATGTGTTTCTCCCCCACCCAAGAACATCTGTTTCAGTGGCAGAAAAGACACATAGAGGAAGTTGTGAGTGTTTTGACTATAGTGTATGAGGGAGGCAGGGCTATGCGAGAGGGAGCGCAAGAGGGTGAGGAAGCAGGGGGAGGGGTTTGTTTATTTCAGGGTTTTTTTTTTTTTTAAATGGTAACTGCGCCTCCTGAGCCCATGGGGGGGGCAGGAAGACAGAGATAGAAAAAGAGGAGAGAGAGAGAGAGGGTGACTGAGAGAGGAACAGGAATGATGGAGAACGTGGGACGCTCGTTAGCAATATGAGCAGCGGCCGAGACATCGGAGACAAACGCGGCGAAGGAGAGAAGGATGGAGAGACGCACGGACGGATAGAGGCAGAGTGTGTGTCGGTCCTCCGCTCGTCGCCCAAACAATGAACGTGCTGTGGTCGCTGCCGGCAACACATCGTCACGGCAACCGGAGCCAGAGGGGTGCGCGCTGAGTGAGAATAGCAGAGAGGAGAGAAAGAGGAGGAGGAGGTGGAGAAGGGGGTGGTGGGGGTTGGAGAGGGATAGAAAGAAAGATGGTGTCTTCCCCCAATAGTCAGTGTGCGGGTCTTTACATGGCTCCTCTCTGCGCTTGATCATGTGTGTCTGTGTGTGGTTGATGTGTGTTACTGGCCAGTTGTCTGACACCATGATCTTCTGTAACCATCTAGGTGAATACAAGAAGGATGAGCTGCTGGAGGCGGCAAGGTGAGTACCAGAGTCTGCATGCTCTTCTTTGTTTTCATTTTTGTCATGCTCCCTCTCTTGCTTTCTTGCCTCTTTAAGCCTCCCTCTCATCTCTTGTTCCCCTGCTTACTTTCTTCTCAGCTTGACTCGCTGCTGTGGTTTCCCGTACCCATTTCTACTCTTCATGTATCTCCTTTCGCCCTCCACGTCTGATACCCTTTATTTTATTTCTCTGTTGTTGTTGTTTTTTTTTCATCCTCCACACTCGTTTGTTGTTTCCCATCAGAGTTCTCTTATTTCTGATTTCCTGCATGTTACTGTCACTCATGCTCTGCTCTTCTCTTCTCTTCTGTTTACTTGCCTTCTGATTTTTGTCTTTTCTTTGCTTCCTATTTGTCAAACCGTTTATCACTTGAGCCTCTTTTTTTTCTCTCCCCATGCACACACACTCAGCTCCCACACTAGACAGGTTTTTCAGATATAGAAAGCTCAGTACTTTTGAGCCAGTGACACTTGTGCATTTTGGAGGCATGTTATGGTTGCAGGCAGTGCATGTGGGCTGTGAGTGTGTGTGTGCACTTGTGTGTGTCTGCCTGTTTCCATCTCTGGGCATGTGGAAGTGGAAAAGCTTTCATTTAGGATTGCGTGTGGGTGGCTGATCGCTCCAGTAGACCCCCCTCCTGTCTCCCGCTCTTCCAGCCATGCACAGATGCACGCGCACATGCACATACACACACAATCGTAAGGCAGCAGCTGGCCCAGTATAGCATTACCACTGTATTATGGGGTCAGTAGGCTGTTTAAGTGTGAACTGTGAACCCACTGTGGCGCTCTCACAGCTGAGCCACTGACTGGCTTATCACACATGTCATTTTCCAGAATGTTTTTATTTTTTCTTGGTGTGTGTGTGTGTGTGTGTGTGTGTGTGTGCGCGTGTGTGTGTGTGCAAGCAAAAAAAAAAAAAAATATTTCTCTTCTTTTGTTTTTAACCGTGGCTCAATACATTCTTAATGTATGTGACAGCAAATATTAGACAAGGCAAATATGCAGCTGCTGCAGAAAGATGTCTGCCCTGTGAGGCAAATCTGTCCCTTTAAGGCCATCAGTCAGCTGACAAGAAACTCTGTGGTGATCTGTAAGTCTGGTGATATGTAAGTTGCAGGTGGGCTGTTGCTTTAGTCAGGGCTGTGAGTGTAAAAGAACTGCATTTCTGAAAACATTAAGAGACATAGCCAGAAGCTGGTCCATTAATCAACTTAAATGGTTTGGGAAATTTATTGGCTTATTCTTTTTTTATTTTTGCAGTCAGCTGCTGGGTGTAACTTTCTGATAGTGGCAAGAAAGCAGCGTAACATATTTTAGAAAATAGTGAGATATTCCTTCAAGTTTTGACTAATTTCAGAGAATATTCATGGCCACAGTGTAAACAAATATCCAACACATCATGCATCAAAAAGGAAGTCTCTCTTGTATTTGCTAACAGTCCTTGGAAAAGAAATAGAAGGAAAAAGGGGAAGCCACTGCACACTGGAACTAGAGGTGGACAGGAAAAATTGCAGAAGAAGTGAGCAGGAGGAAAATAGAGGAGATAACTATGAGGAGGGGAGAACTAAGAGATGGGAGGTAATGGTGGTTGGAATGGGGTGAAAAGCAGCTACGAGAGTGAGGAAACATGGAAACTTCACTCTGGGAGAAGGACTGGATGTGAATGTCTTTTTTAAATTTTAAATAGAGTATGAAAAATATAGACACAAAGAGAAGGAAAGAGAGGTCCAATCAAAGAAGGGATAAAAGAATTAAAGAGGAACATGGAAGAATGGGACAGTAATCCTTTTTTTAAACCAACTGACAGCTTCTTCTTTTATGGCTGTCAGGGTGGATGGTAGTTGGATTGGCTGCTGCCTTGGCATCACTTCCTGGTGGTCATCCAATGTCAGGCCAGTCAGTCCAAGAACCAGGAAACACAGATCAGCAGTACAGACAAAATCTTAATTCCTCTTTAGCTAGGTGGCCAAAGAGGCATCTCTAATTGATTTTCATTGCATATTGCACTCAATTGTACAGGAAAACACTAGTCCATCCAGCATCGGTCCATCCTCCAAACATTTCCTCTGCCACTACGTTTTTGCAGATCAAATTTCTCAGGCTTTTTGCCTCAATCTCAAGCTTCTTATCTAATTTTTCCTCATTTTCTCTCCTCCACACTGCTGCAGAGCAACGGTGCTAATCCTCTGTGGTGGCAGTGATTGTTTTCTGTCTAACGTTTGTGTGTTTATGTATGTGTGTGTGCATTTGCAGGAGTGGAAACGAGGAGAAGCTAATGGCCTTGCTTACGCCGCTCAACGTCAACTGCCATGCGAGCGACGGCCGCAAGGTAAGAGTAAAGCGTGTACGCACAAAAGCGTATCCACCCACACAGAGTCGAGCAATAATAAGCTCATCACTCATTTCCTGAGCGACTGAGCAACTCGGAGGGGTTTTAGGGGTACAAAACCAACCAACTGGTAGTTTTATTTTATTATTTCGCCCAGAAAAGTTAAACAAATGCTGGTATTGTCAGCTGTGGGCCTTGGCTTTATGAAATAATCCTAGCACTCACCAGCAGGCTTAGCCTTTCTCGGCTGTCAGTCAATAAAATGAATAGATGAAGACACAAAACTTTCCGTGAATAAATTAGTACCCGTGCTGAACAATAGCAGAGGATGACAGGACGCACGGTACTGTCACACTCAGGGATAGCTCTTTTATGGTCTCTGAAACAAAGGTACAGTTTTTGTTTTTTTTTCCTTCTTTTTCAGCTGATTGAAGTATATGCAAATTGTGAAGTTACCCCCCAATAGCATACTTGTATTTGAATGTATGCACTACTGCAATTGCATGTACATGGATTAGCTTTGAATAGTAAGAAGAGTGGAGAATGGATTCAGGTGTGTTCATTGATAGTAATGAAAATGACACAGTTCCCATCCTATTCCTCATTCAAAGCAAATTATTTTGTGCAAAATGAGCCGAGGCTTTGAAGGACACACAGTTAAGGGTAACCTTTAACACGGAGGTATTTATATAAAAGATTAAATAGTAAAGCTAAAGTTGCAGGTATGATTTATTAAGAGTTATAGGCTTAAAAACCCAGCTTATCTGCTCCATAAGGCCTGTAAAGATGTAGTGTGATTGACAGAATGGCTAGCAACATGCTTGAATGACCTCTGAGCAGCCTTTTTGATAATAACATTGATCATTCTGACTGGCTGTGGAGAAATATGTGAGAACTTGAAACCAGTGAGAGATGCCCAGACAGAAATCTTTCACATAAAATATCTATAAGTGGTCAAACCTTGGCAGAACTTTTGAGTACCCTTCACTCAGAAATATAAGGTGACTAAGATTGTTCAGCCTTGGCAGAGCTTTGCAATCTCTTCACAACCTTCATGCTTAAGCAACACACAACCTTCATGGTCAAGTTGTTGTCTTGTAGTTTCTGTATAATGCCCAGTTTTGGATTATAAAAATTGCCTTCAAAAATTCCTGAATCCACATCTACATCCAGATCGACTCAAAAAGTAAATCACTTGTTTGGCCAAGGCACCATCTCTGGTAAGATTTTCACTCTGGTCTCTTTGTAACCTTCAGTAATCATTCTAACAAACAGACAAACTGAACCAGTCATATAACCTTGTTGGTAGAAGCAACAAGCAATCTGTCCGTTGTCATGTGGAGTTCAAGTCCTTGATAAGATGCCTAGTTTGTAAGACACCTTAGGTACAGTAGCTTGAGTCTAAAATGCAAGTCATGTGAAGGGATGAATAGAGTCCCTCCTTTTAAAGACATTTTAGAGACATTAAATTAAATTTGTGAAATTAGCTTTGATTTAAATTAATGGTCATCTTGGAACAGTTCTCCGAACATGTCCAAGGGAGAGTAAAGGAAAGCCTGGTTAATTAGGAGGCACCCAAGTGTGGGCTCATTTCCAGTACTGTCAGATACAAAGCTCAACATACTGAAAGCTGCTTAGTGAATTGGAAGCACAGTTTACAACTTTTCCCATAATGGTCATATGGAGGGTATATTGCAGAGTTCTTTAGGGTCCTAAAATTGAGTCTAAAATGCTATCAATCATCTAAAGTTTAAGCCTCTAAAATGTCTCATTTGACGGGTCATAAAAATGTATTGAAATTTGGAAGCTAATGTTGTAGAGAGTTGATTGCACATTCAGTCTTTTAAATGTTTTTTTTAAAATGTTATTGTAATGATTACACTAAAACGAAAATAGCAATATGGATGCAATAACGACGATTAAAAGTTGCGTGGCTTAGTCAGAACCTGCTGTAGTTTGTGTCAGAATCTGGTGTGTGGGCTGGCTCAATATCTCCTCCCATGAAACAAAAATAGCAAAAAAAGGATTAAAAAAGTAGAAGTTAAAAATCTTTTTGTTATGAGAGCATTCAACAAGAACAGTTGGAAAAACCCAGATTGCAAACTGTTCTTTTTTTTTTTTGCAAAAAAAAGAAACAGAGTTACTGTCAACAAGTCAGAAAGACTTGAAGTGGACAAAAGATGCCACCGATGTTTCCCATCGCCCAATAATGTTCTGTGTTTACATTAGGACCATTACCAAGTGCAACCCAGGTATAACTCACTCTGTAGCAACAATTTTAACTCTTATATCTTTCTTTGGGGATAATGTTTGAACACTAACACAAAGATCAGGGATGTTCTGGAGTTGGGACATGATGGCTTAACAGTGCTGATAGATGTCAACTGCTTTAACTCTTTCCCCCATAAAGATAAGACATTATTACAGAAACTACTCTGTTTGGGAAAGAGCTTCAATGGTTACTCCTAGTAGGGCTAATGAGTTAAACCATGCTGACCAATTCTGACTAGACAAATTCATTTGTTTACTCTTCAAGCCTCTCTGGGACTCCATTTTCCCTTTCTTACAACTATAGATGTGAATTAGGAGTTAAATAACATTCATAATGGTCTAAAGTAAACTTTCAGAAACCCTAATTATAATTAGACCTTTTACTTAGTTGAATAATGCTACAGTTGAATATTAATAATAAAAGTGAGATGAGACTGTAGCAGTCAGCTAAGGTTGCAGTTTGAAGTTAATTCTGATCTCATTAGCTTGCAGAGGATAAAGTGAGAACTTAGAACTTGAAAGAATGCCAGCCATGCTAAATGAAATGCCAGGTACAACACCAAAAGTACACAGCCCTACAGAGAAAAGTGCTGTGTTATATCCTGTTAACTTAATGGAGAAACTTTTGTGACTACAGCCTCACCGCATGCGTCCGCAGAGAGCCCTGAGCCTAAGGTTGAGCTCTGCTGCATTGCAGCAGCACATCTGGCTTATGACTGATTAGTCCCTCGGATGAATAACTGGAAGGAGAAGCAAACTACTCTTCTAGTTTTGTATTTTTGTAGCTTTAGTTGAAGTACTCCCTCTGGCCTTGCACATTACTGTTTTCCAGCCTGACAGAAATAAAACCTTGTTTTTTTCCTTGAGAACAGAGTAAGACAGTTCCACTTTTCAGCAGCGAGTGTCCAAACAGTTTTGTGGTCCCACTTGAGCCCTTATCGAGTCTCTCTTGGGTTTTTTACTCTGAACTGTTATTCTTTTCAGCGGAGAAGAGACTGAGAGTTTAGATTTTCATATTAAACTAAACCCAAACGTTTGTGCTTGTTGTATGTCAGATTATGTTAGAAGCTCATCTTGTGACAAGCCACGGTTTTCAATAACAGTAAAGTACTGGCTGCTAGATTACCAAGGTTTTAACTGTTATTTTACAATTTTCCTTTAAACAAGAACAACAGCTTCTTAATGTAAAGTACTGCAGTGGAGTATAATACTGTTATCTGTTGGTTTCTTTGGTTTTCTTACTGTAATCTCCATAAACATGACAGTAAAATGTATTAAAATAAGTTAGATCTATAGCTGCAAAAACAAAAACAGGGTAAACCAGGTGGCAATCTCCATGTTCTTATTAATTTACACTGAATTCAGTCCTTTATTTTCTTTTACTATCAGCTTTTATCTAAGGATGTAACAGTACCAGAAATGTAGTAGTTGGTGCTTATAGGATGTTATAGGACCTTAGCCTTCAGTATCTGGGCTGCCTGCTCAACCAAGTGGGAGCCTTATGTTTTTATTTTATCTCCAGTACCACTAGAAGAGCAGTTTAGCAAGATTTTGAGTTCGAAATAATCGTTCTTTACTTTGTACTGGGCTCATTTTATCGTCTCTGTTGTCTTTCCCATTAAGTCAGTTATGTTGGCAACCCTCAAAAAAACAAAAAAGGAGCAGTAGGTTGTTGCTACTGTTGTGCACACTGTTTACCTGAGATGAACATATTAGGCATATGTAGGGATATGCTCTGTATACAGAGCCAGACTCATTTGAAACTTTGCTCATGTTCATGTACGTCAAATATTGTAACCGTATATATAAAAGAAAATGAGGAAAATCCAAACAGGTCTACTTTAATCCATTTAGGTCCATTCACTCCTTATCATAAGAGTGTCCTCGATATGAATTGCACTCAGTTTAGTACAGTAGGGCTAATAGGAAATGATCATGCTCCCCTCAAAATGATCGATTTATGGAGAATTGTCCATAAATCGAGCAACTATGTCCTCTGATTACACAGCATATGTTTGAATTTCTTTGCAGTGCGTGCTAAATGAGTGATGATAGGGACTGAAGATGGATTATAAGCAGACTGAAGGCACAGAGTCTAAAACATGAGTGGGACTCTACTGCAAAAGAAAACATGGCACCATACAATGAAATGTTATAGCAGCTTGCTGTTACTATTTTTCTCCCTTGAGGCATCAACATGCTCAGTGTGTAACACTTTTCAGAAAAATCAGTACATTCCCTTTATTTTTTAAAGCATTTTTTTTTAACATTTGGAGTTTTAACTTAGTGGTCTGGTTATATTTTTTTCAGTAAACAGATATCTGCAATTTATTGGTCACCGATGCAAAACGTGCAGTACATTATTGGTTGCTATGGCAACTGCTGGGACAACCAGGGAGCCAAAGAGATCCTTTCACCCTATACTTTTGGTAACTGTCATATTAATGCTACAACAGCCTTGAGGAGGCTCTTTCCTCTAATTATGGGTACTTGGGTGTGTTGTTGATGATACTCAGCTGCAGCTTGTATTCATCACATCACTCCCGTATCTGTAATCCCGTAACCCCAGGGATCAATAAAGTATTCTGATTCTGATTCTAATTGTGAGAGAGCATCCTCTAGCTATTATCTGTGCAGGTGGCCTGCTGGGGATGTGAGACCCCAGAGGGAAAACCGTATAATTTGAAATTCTTTGGATATGCAGGGGACAACTGCAAGAGATCATTGAGGGATGCCGAAATTTAATGGAGCATGAGTATAGAAACATGCAGCCTCATCCAGAGAATAAAAATTGTGTTCAGACAGATACTGAAATGACCTCTTCTACTTAATCTGTATTTGTAATGCTCTTTAATTGCCTGGGCTGAAAGCACTCATGCAGGGTAGATGGAATACATTTGCACTCCAGTGCAGATTCATCCTCACTATGGTCTTAGGATATTCTAATGGGGGTACGACTAACAGAAATTATTGAATTCTACTTAATGGTTGTAGATATTAGTTGAAACTGGGGGATAGTAAAAACTTTTGCAGTGCAGTCCCTTCACTTAAGCAACCAAAGCACAGTCGCCTGATGGAAAGTGTCAGAATAAAAACACTCAATTGCAGAAAATGAAATAATGGGTATTACACAATACAGATGCAAATTCTTAATGTAATGTGTGTAAAAAAGCAAGCGTGGCATGTAGCATAAAGGTATACTGATGGTTGGAAACACTGCCAGCGAGCTATATTAATGCAGGCCATTATCCTGAAATAAGATTATTATAATATACACAGGCATTTGCCCCAAGTTCTGAAAAAGTATGCAGATGTGCAAAACTTACATAACTTAACCAGCACTTTAAAAACAAAATGTGCAATATTTCAACATATAAAATATTGACATTTATCATCATAAACAAGAGGGGAGCATCACACTCACACAGATAATGAAAGGGCACTACACAGAGCCTGGAAGAGTCCTAATGATTGATAATAATGGTACTCCTCTTTAAAATTAAAGAAGAGTCACTGCTGTCTCTTTCGGTCTTCCTCTCTTCTCCAGCCTCTTGTTCTCCATTTCAATTTAATTAGATATGGCACAGACTCTCAGTCTCTCCCTTTTCAACCACACATGCGTACACACACTCCCACGAACAAACAAAGATCTGGAGCATAAATGTTATCTGCAGACGGCTCTTTGAGAATTAAAAAGCTCTGCTTGTATACAACATACATGAGAAGAGACGCACAGAGGGAAGGCAAACAGACAGAAAGAGAAACAGACCTTATGCCCAAAAGTATGTGGACGGGCTACGGTCAGAGTCAAAGCTTTAATCAATCACAAACAGGATGCTGTCTTACGGGTAATTGGCGTATCCGTAATGCTCTTTAGCTACATTAACAAACAGCTCATCTCCCTCAGTGTGTGAGCTCCCGCTAGTTAGCAGTTTTAGAAACAGAAGTAGTCTGGTGCGAGGATAAAGAAGAGCTGGCATGGAAAAAAGAAGCTGTGTTGGTTCTTTGAGCACAATTTTGTTATATGTGATGCAGGATTAAGTTACAAGGTACGTAATTACTACAAGGGAGGGGGAAAAAAACCACATTAGGTTTGTTTCAGTATCTTCAAACAGCCACGTCACTTAATGTGCTGAATAGGGGCAAGTTAAGCAGAAATGCCCAGATCTCCCTCACTGCAGCCACCTCATCCACCTGTTCTGGGACACACACACACACACACACTCTAACATACACACACACACAAACACACACACACACACACAAACACATTGCAATCACAACTGAGAGATGTAATCTCTCCAGCGTGTCCTGGATCTGCCCTGGTGCCTCCTCCCTGTCTGGAACTCCTCACTTAGGAGGTGCCCGGGAAGCATCCTGGCCTATGGTGTCCTAGTGACATGCCTGTTCATGGACACCCTTATGTTCAAACATGGTTTTAGTTCTGGACAAACTGCCGTTAGCACAGAAGCATCAACAATAACAGAACACAACGTTGTGTTCAGGTTGGGCAGGCCATTCCTCCCAGTCACATTTTCGGTCTCACTGTCATTTCCCACGTGAGATTCCAAGTCCCTCAGTAGGACAGTGGAGTCACCAGATTGGGCATCTTTCATTACCCTTATCAGGGACCCCCAAGAAGGTTGGGTACTTTACACTGTACTTTAAACATACTGAAAACAGTCAGGACCCAGGCCTGTGTTCAGGTATTTGTGTGTTAGAGTAGGCCAGAAAAGGCATTGTCCACGTCCAGTTAGCTAGCCTCAGCAGCCAGAGATTGGACTGCCAAGGTCCAATCCTCACTGCACTGAACCCTTTGGCCCCTCCTCTTGGGTTCCAAATAAAAGCAGTGGGAAAAAAAGCTTTGAAAATGCTTTTTTTTCACTACTGAAAGAAAATGTCTACTTTGAAGATTTATATGTATTTGAGAAATACTCATTAGTGCATAAGACAGTTAATCCTGACATTGATTTTATGTGACAATGCCAGCCCTGTGGTCAGGTATTTGCATCCATTTGGTCATGTGTTGTATGTAGGCCTTTTCCAGTCACTGTTTTCCTCTCCACAGCTCTATTTCTGAACCTCTCCTTCTTATTACACTCCACCACGATATAGATGCCCCTTTGTGTATGTGTGCCTGCATGTGCATGCACTCAGATGATTGAGGAGCCATCAGAGTGGGTTATTATTAACACAGCTGAGTGGATGGTGTTATCAAGCTGCCTCTATTGAAACCTACCGCTTACTCCCATGTACACACACATACATGCACACACACAATCTTATAGCTCTCAGATTGCTTCTTTATGAAAATGGCCTATGCTTTCTGACTACCCACTCTGTACACACTGAGGTTCCACATGCGTACTCGTCATGTCTTATATGTTCAGTTTTACCTTCTTATAGCTTCTGCTGCACTGATGCTCAGCAGTTGTGCTTGTAATCTAGTTCTCTGTTTGGTTTTCAGGGAATACATTTCAAGTTTTGGATTGTGTCGAGCTGCCTCTGCTGTGAATGTGTGTTTGCATTTGTTTGTGTGTGTTTGAGAATATTGTGAGTTTTTGGATCTATATCTCAGCAGTGAGAATCATCACCCACTTGTGTTCCTGCTGGCACGAACATCAAAGAAATACACAACTAAAGAGCAAGAGCAAGACTCAGTGTTTATCGTTCCCATTTGATGAACAACAAGGATTTCAAAACTTTTCAGGAATACAGCAGCAAATTTTTAACTCCAAAGAAAAAATGGCTTTGAAATTTGTTTTAAAAATCAGGACCTCTTAGTCTCTTTTGTTTTCTTTAAAGACTGTTATTTTTTTACTTTACTTCTGATAACTTAAATTAGATGTCAAAAATATTTTTGAAGTCATATAAGAGGTCAGTAAGAAAAAACGAGCAGTGAAAAAATATAAATAGCTTTGCAATATTTATTAAACTTCTAAGTATTTATATAAATAATTAAAATTCTTGACCTTGTTTTTTCCCCGTCATCTTGACATATTATTGACTTATCTGTCAGAATGGGAAAAGAACAAAGCAGTACAATTGTTTCATACAGCAATATCACAAATTTCACAGTTGGTGCATTATTAGCTTACATGCTCACCAGCAATTATGTTAAGTACACGTATTCTGCTGCTTTTTAATGTCAATATCTAACCTGACAATCACATGGCAGCAACTTGGTGCGTTTAGGGATGTACACATGGTCAAGACCTGCTTAAGTTCAGTCTGATCATCAGAATGGAGAAGAAAGATGTTTCAAGCGACTCTGAATGTGGCATTGTTGTTTGTGTAATACAGGCTGGTCGGAATATAGAAACTGCTGAGCTACCGGGATTTTCCCCAAATAACTATCTGTAGGATTTATAGAGAATGGTCAAAAACAAGAGAAGATATCTAGTGAGTGGTAGTTCTGGGAGCAGAAACACCTTGTTGAAGCCAGAGGTCAAAGAAAGATGGTCAGACTGTTTTGAGCTTTTGAGGAGACAACAGTAACTCAAGTAACTTCTGTGAAGGTTCTCCAATAACTACTTGTTACAACCAAGGTATACCGAAGAGCATCTCTAAAAGCGCAACAAAGCAAAGCTAGAAGCAGCAGAAGACCACACCAGGTGCCTTTTCTGTTAGCTAAAAGCAGGATACCAAGCCTACAATTCACACAGGCTAACCAGAGTTGGACAATAAAAGATGGGAAATCATTGTCTGGTGACATTTTGGCCCTCCTGAGCATCATTTAACATCACTTTATGACCACAGTGTACCCATCTTCTGATGGCTGCTTTCAGCAGGATAATGTGCCATGTCATAAACCTCAAACTGGTTTCTTTAACTGTATTCAAATTGCCTCCACAGTCACATAGAGCATCTTTGGGATTTAGTTTAAGAAGAAATTCAAGTCATAGATGTGCAGCCCCCCCAAAAATTCCAGCAGCTAAAAAATTTTCCAGCAACAACACGATGCATTTGTGTCAATTTAGAGCAAAATCTCTGAGGAGTTTTTCCAGTACATTGTTGAATCTATGCCATGAAGAATTAAGGCAGTTCTGAAGTGACCAGGGAGTGTATATTTAGCTACATTTTCTTTCAATAGAATTTGTCATTGTGGAAGTTCTGTAGTTTTTCTTGTCTTTTCAGGAAAGTTTGGTTTCTGAGCTTTTACTGTTGAATAGAAAGATGTCCATTTCATTCCAGATCTAAACCCTCTTTTTATAAATATAATGTATTGGCTTTCTTTGTAGTGCTTCCTTAGTATTAAGCCCCTAGTTCTTGGTCTCGTCTTGGGATGCTTTTGAGTCTACAATTTAGAGTCAAGGTCAAGAAGTTCTATTGTGTTTAAAAATCCAGGGAAATATATAGACGGTCAAATGAATGCCTGTAAATTCTGCTTGATGGAAGATTTTTAATAGTGAACTTGGGGTGTTTGTGAGTGTCACCGGATGTCCTGTCTCTGGAAGATTCACAAGCATTTTTTTTACTGTCCGGATGAAAAATAGGCCAAAGAAATGTTTGTTTTTTCCAGTGACAAATTTAACCTCTTACTTTAATATGTAGACTCCTGCTGGGAAGGATCTGTATCACTATTAGTTTGCTAGTATGCAGTAATGAAGTGATGAAGTGCAAACAGCTCTTGGGTTCCAACGTGTGAAGATTTAAATGGTATACTTTATACATATTCATGCCAAAAGAAGAAAAGCAATTCAAGTTAATAAACATCTACCTAGAGAATATAACATTTGCAGGCTTGTCTAAGATGGAAAGTCACAAGGACACTTTCTGGTTTTTATGAGATATAGATATATATATATCTATCTATAGATAGATAGATAGATATAAAACTTTATTTATTTATTTATTTTTTTATGTATTTATTTTTTTCCCCTGACACTACATTTTGAGCTGCTGAGCTTTAAACTTTCCATGGAGCCGTGAGCTCTTCTGTGTTTTTAGCTGGGAGGCAGAGCAGATTGACAGGTGATGGCTAAGATATCAGTGTGCGCGACTGTGCGAGTGTAGATGGAAAGCTCAAGATGAGAAGACTTACTGTAGGTTATTTATCTTCCAAGATGCTGGCTTAGCTGAGCTGTCAGCAGCTTATAGTGTGTATGTGTGCGTGTCAGTGAGAGGAATAGCACACATTTTGCTAATATGCTTATTGATCCAGTCATCTGACACTACTCATGTTGTTAGAGCGTCCATCTACTGAGCCCTGACTGGAGTACTTAAGTAGCTGAAATGTAGCCAAGCTAAGATCAATTATTACTCTATTTTAAAGTTATTTTTGATTTATTTTTTTAATGTCATTGATCATCTAAGGGCAATTACTACTTGCAAGGGAAAAATGTGTGTTCTCTAGGGATGGGTACCGGTATCTGGTGCCATGATGGCACCGGTTCTGACATAAATGGTAGTAACCAGACCGAAAAGCAGCGCACATTTCGGTGCTTTATTTCGGTGCTTTTTTTTCCTGAGATGTGATACACTTTGAATTCTAGCCAATCATTTTACGTTTCCGAGAATAGTAGGTGGGTCCAGGTATGTACGTTCTTTTAGAGCAGAACTACAGAATAAAAATGCCCAATGCGAAGCGGTCAAAAGTCTGGCTGTACTTCACAGCAAAAGATGCAAACTCAGCAGCCTGCAACAAGTGCTTTAAGCTGATGCTGTGATACTGTCAAAGGAAGTAACACCTCAAATCCGATGAAACACCTGGCGACGCATAGCGTTTTTTTAAAAGCTGAGAAATGCACCGTATTTGATAGCTTGCTGCGAGACCTCACACCGAGCGCATCTACTGCGGGTGTGGTGCCTGTTATCGGACCCGGAGTTTGCAACATCCCCCAAAAACCGGAAGAGGAGAGTCCTGGCCCCTAGCCCTGCCAGTGTAGCAGAAATGATGACTGATGATGATGGCAGCAGCAGCCGTTCTTCTATGCGTGAGTAGCTTAATGTTGCTCATGTGTAATTTATGTTGAGTAGGCTAACCACGTTATTAAATTAATCCATGTAAGGTGAACTAGCAAACACCGTCGTAGTTACATGCAGCTGTCTTCTTGTTTGATGGCAGATACTCCCTTCACCCTGGCCAAAAAGGCTAAAATGACCAAAGAAAAAGTGGAAAACAGTTAAACATGAGAGGTTTTTGGACAAAGTTTGTGTTTTTTCCATTGTTTAAGCACTGCTTCCAGCCAAGAGTGATACCATATATGTCCCATAGCTGCAGAAAAGACTAACATTGTTATCTTTTTACAAAAAAAAACAGTTGAACATTTTTGGTTTTTGGACCAATTTTGTGTTCTTCATTCTTTAAGCACCGGTTTGAGCACCGTTTAAGCACCGGCACCGTTTCAAAAGTACCGGTTTGGCACCGGTATCGGATAAAACCTAAACAATACCCATCCCTAGTGTTCACTGCAGTATATATCTCTTTGTGACATGTTTTACCAACCTGTAGCAAACTCCAGCAACCATTTGCCAACCAGGTGGGAATACATTTTTTTCCTTTACAACTGGTCATTGCCAGAGGTCGGTCTTGTGATGAAAGCCTTAGTTGATGAAAAACATTTAAAAAAGAAGTTAAAACAAGCTTTAAAATATGCATGAATGCATTTAAGGCCTAGCTAACACAGCTAGCACAGATATTTTACATAGAAGGAAATTTAATCACTTCCTGCTAGAGAGCCATATTGCTGCTTCTTACAATATCTTTCAGCTCTAAAATATCTATATCTTCCCCTTGTACCCTCATGCACTAATGGTGGATGGGTTCTCTAAAGTGATTTCCAAATGCCATTTCATGATCGGCCTCAGTACAAGAAAACACTGACTACTGCCAACTCATTAATATGTAACTATAAATATCAGCCATGCATGCCATTGTCAGGATTTTACTGTACAACTTAACAGGTACATGAATATGTCTGTCAACTCTGCAGGATTCTTTTCTTTTTTTTTCCAACCTGCTGATTGTTTATATGAGACGCAATCATAACATCATACAAGTCTGCTCATAAAAAGCAAAAACATTGCCTTAATTAAATTCAGCTGCCTTAATTAAAGTCCCCTCCTTGGGTAGTACTGGAATACTTCCAGGGCTGCAGCAAGGAAGTGGAAGTCATGTTCCTATTTTGGGGAAGTGGATGAAGTCACAGCCAGGCATGCAGCACAGTTGGTGGCAAAAATTGTGTTGATGTGGCAAAAATTAAAAAAATAAATAAATCAGTTTTCTTTGTGCCAGCAGACAGTTTACGTGGTGCACTGCCCTCTGAGAGGATCCTGACCTGATGCACTTCAGGGCTGTTAGGAGAAAGAGTTGTGGCAGCGTTATTCGATAGGTGGGGAGTGCAGCATGTCTTGAACCTCCAGGGCAAAGTTGATGAATAACATCAGAGCTGCACACACACACTTAAACAACACCAAACAAAATGGTCCAAATGTGGCAATTTACCCTCCCCAATAGATCATGTCTCATTGCTATGGCAACTGCTGACAGCCAGCAGTCACTGTTGTCATGGGAACAGCTTGACAGGCTCCTAAAGAGAAGAGGAAAAGGGAGGCGGATGTAGGAGAGGGTTAGGGAAAAATGGAAACAAAGAAGGAACTAACACAGCAGCAAATTACACATGCTGTGTTTTTAAGCTCGTGTGTTGCATTAATGTGTTTCATAGTTTGACTTTTTTGTCCGCACAGTTTTTTGAGATCAATGTTGGCTCCTAGCTGACCGAATAAGCAAAATCTATTAGTTTATTGTGCACTTGGGGGTTACCTTTCAGATGGTGTGTCTAATAAATGGCAAAATTTAAACTGGAAAAAGAGAATGGTGCCAAGTGGAGCTATAAAAAGAGATTACTGTTTATTTATCTTATTTTACTTTAGTTTGTTTGTTCAGCTTGAACGTGTCCTCCACATCTCTTCTCGCTTCCTTCTTCCTTCATTTTCCACCCATATTTTCCCCTCTTTCATCTTCCTCCCCTCCTCCACTCCATACTCCTGTCCACCTCATGGAAAAGCTTTTAGATGATTAAAACACAACAGTGTATTCTGTTTTGCATTTCTTTTTTCCCCAGCATCATTATTATTCACCGTCATAATGCCTCTCTGACAGTTGATTCTCTTGAAATAAAGTATAGTGGGTCTTTAACATCAGGGGACTATGTTTTGTTGATTCTCAAAGGAGGAGAAAAACTTGGAATTAATGGCCAGGCAACAAAAACAACTGTTTATAATTATTTACAAGGTTTATTGAGTAGCTTTTGAAAAGAAAGTGACTGTCAATAGAGTCAAAGTCAAAAGGTGTAACAGATGGCAGCAATCACTTTGGACTACACATGAAATTACCATGTGTCGTACTGCACATGGGATTTTATATTGAGGTATAAGTATTATTATTGTAAGTTTATATATATATACAGTGGGGCAAAAAAGTATTTAGTCAGCCACCGATTGTGCAAGTTCCCCCACTTAAAATGATGACAGAGGTCAGTAATTTGCACCAGAGGTACACTTCAACTGTGAGAGACAGAATGTGAAAAAAAAATCCATGAATTCACATGGTAGGATTTGTAAAGAATTTATTCGTAAATCAGGGTGGAAAATAAGTATTTGGTCACCTCAAACAAGGAAAATCCCTGGCTCTCACAGACCTGTAACGTCTTCTGTAAGAAGCTTTTCTGTCCCCCACTCGTTACCTGTATGAATAGCACCTGTTTGACCTCATCATCTGTATAAAAGACACCTGTCCACAGCCTCAACCAGTCAGACTCCAAACTCCGCCATGGCCAAGACCAAAGAGCTTTCGAAGGACACCAGGAAAAGAATTGTAGACCTGCACCAGACTGGGAAGAGTGAATCTACAATAGGCAAGCAGCTTGGTGTGAAAAAATCAACTGTGGGAGCAATCATCAGAAAATGGAAGACATACAAGACCACTGATAATCTCCCTCGATCTGGGGCTCCACGCAAGATCTCATCCCGTGGGGTCAAAATGATCATGAGAACGGTGAGCAAAGATCCCAGAACCACACGGGGGGACCTGGTGAATGACCTGCAGAGAGCTGGGACCAAAGTAACAAAGGTCACCATGAGTAACACACTACAACGGCAGGGAATCAAATCCCGCAGTGCCAGACGTGTTCCGCTGCTGAAGCCAGTGCATGTCCAGGCCCGTCTGAAGTTTGCCAGAGAGCACATGGATGATACAGCAGAGGATTGGGAGAATGTCATGTGGTCAGATGAAACCAAAGTAGAACTTTTTGGTATAAACTCAACTTGTCGTGTTTGGAGGAAGAAGAATACTGAGTTGCATCCCAAGAACACCATACCTACTGTGAAGCATGGGGGTGGAAACATCATGCTATGGGGCTGTTTTTCTGCCAAGGGGACAGGACGACTGATCCGTGTTAAGGACAGAATGAATGGGGCCAAGTATCGTGAGATTTTGAGCCAAAACCTCCTTCCATCAGTGAGAACTTTGAAGATGAAATGAGGCTGGGTCTTCCAACATGACAATGATCCAAAACACACCGCCCGGGCAACAAAGGAGTGGCTCCGTAAGAAGCATTTGAAAGTCCTGGAGTGGCCTAGCCAGTCTCCAGACCTCAACCCCATAGAAAATCTGTGGCGGGAGTTGAAAGTCCGTGTTGCTCGGCGACAGCCCCAAAACATCACTGCTCTTGAGAAGATCTGCATGGAGGAATGGGCCAAAATACCAGCTACTGTGTGTGCAAACCTGGTAAAGACCTATAGTAAACGTTTGACCTCTGTTATTGCCAACAAAGGTTATGTTACAAAGTATTGAGTTGTATTTTTGTTATTGACCAAATACTTATTTTCCACCCTGATTTACGAATAAATTCTTTACAAATCCTACCATGTGAATTCATGGATTTTTTTTTTCACATTCTGTCTCTCACAGTTGAAGTGTACCTCTGGTGCAAATTACTGACCTCTGTCATCATTTTAAGTGGGGGAACTTGCACAATCGGTGGCTGACTAAATACTTTTTTGCCCCACTGTGTATATATATATATATATATATATATATACCTGACAGTCACCTGTTAGGTACGTATATCGCATCTTTGTGAAAGATGTTGCCATCAAAATACACAGAGATTTACATTAAACATAAATTCATATTGACTACTTACATTCAGATTCCAAACAAATTTGAAAAGGAAATTTCTCTACAAGTTGTGATGAACTTGCTACAGGATGGCAGCAGAATGTGTTTTTTTCTTCTTTCTTTTTATTCTTCTTGTCATCACAAGACTGTTGCAAGAAGGTCCAAACTTGGTGGCACCAGTTATTCGTCTGGAAAAACAACTCTTCACTTTCAAAATACTACTATATGCAGCATGGCATTCGTGTTCTTTTCCCTTCACTTTTTCATCATATGATTGAACTGGGAGTAGAAAGTTAATACAGGTCCCCTCTCATTATGCAGCACAGCACTCCTGGCAGCGAACATTATTACATGTTGAACCCCCCATTGAAAAGCTTCAGCTGGCATTTAAGCTATATTCACACAAGAAAATCACAGGCGGTATATCAGATGTTCCGGCACTAATGTGTAGCATCGCTCATATGCCAAATCAAAGTAGCCAATAATCCTCTAAAAATATGTGGCATACATACATGTGAGACTCACATTTCTCTGCATTCATAAATGCATACGTATTCTGGTGCATAAACATTACAGTCAAGTGTGTAAACACCTTAATCTATCCTCCTCTTTGCTCGCAGTATTTGCACCAGCAGAATTTTTGTGCTTCCCTAAACACAGTCTCATTTAAAAACCTTTATTTTTGCTCGCAGTACTGCTGTTGTGCTGCTGTTCCTCCGTTTTGAAGAGCATTCATTTAAAAAACAAAAAACCCACATTTCATCTCTTTTGCCGTCTATGATGCCTGGCAAGAAGAAATGAAAACATGTTTGCTCTCTGAATTCAGAGCATTAGAGGGAAAAACTGGGCTGCAGTGGAGAGTACTTGGATGACACTGAATGAAGGATGGGTCAGTGGATGAAAAAATGATTATTAGCACTATTGGCTTGTGGCTGCTCGGAGGATAGAGATTTCAACCGGAGCTGGGTTTTTTTCCTCTCTCTCTTTTTGTTAAAGACTTTACTCCAAATATGCTTCTATGCTGGGAATCCAATATGAGATCAACTGAGCCAGTGATGGTTTTTATGCATGCCTCACTCACACACACATGCATGTGCACATTCCTTACACAGGGTTGACAGATTGAAGAGGTGGAGCTTAAACTACCCAGTCCGACCCTGGCAACAACATCACGGTGATGCAACAGTACATGCACGTGTGTGTATGTGTGTCTAACTGATGACTCACTAGTAGCTAACGGTTTAAGATTTACTGAGGACCTGATTAAGGCTTACATATTTCCATTTTTTTTCCAGTTTATTTCTATGTAATTTGCAAAAACAAGCGCACACACACACACAAATGCACTCACTGCATTTAAACTGAGGCTGATGACTAACTGTGTACCATGTCCTGCTCCTTTCAAATGCCGCTGTCACATCCTGTAAATACGAGTGTACCATCTGTCCACCCGACTCTGCCTTTCTGCCTCGCTGCTGCTGCTCCTCAGCTGAACTCCTGAGTGAGCTGTTCAGATCACCAGAGATGATGTATTTTTCAGTATGTCCTCTGAAATTGAGATGAGTTTCCTATGAGGGAAACATAGGAAACATTATTTTGTTGCTGTTGTTTAGTTGGTGGAAAACACCAGCTATAAAAGCTGGAAGAAACTTTGAACTTTTTTTTGTATTTAAGATGTTGCAAAGGGTTTCATCACAGTCTTTTGAAATAATGTAGTAGTTTGACTTTTTAAAGAGCCTCTTCTCTCTAAGTGGCCTGTGATTTACTTCTTAATGGGCTTTTATGAGAGCAAAACATTAGTTGTGCTGCTTTACTTCAACTTTGTTTTTAGTACTAGCATTAGTCTTGTTTTCCTTTTTGTTGTTTTATCTGCAGTGTTAGCAGTTGACATCTCAAAAACTGCTGGTAAGTTGCTTGGCTAGTTCAGATTGATGCACTCCTTTGAGGTTGAAAGTTTTTTGTTGGATGTAGACAAAGCTTTTATTAAAATAATCTGGATAAAATGGGCCACTTTGCAGCCATCATACCACAGTAACACAGCTCGTGGTGAAGCCCATTCGCCTTTACCCAGTCACGACCTGCCATTTTTACTTTTAGAGCTTAAAATGTTAGTTAGGAGAATCACCTACATCAGTGTGATCAAATATATGATGAAAAGATATGCGTGCATACTCTCACCTGATCCCTTCGGATGATTGCACTGAACAACTCAATTTTACCAGTCAGAGTATCCGGTGGCTTCATATGGCAGTGATGATTATTATTTTTTATTATTAATCATTTATTTATTTTTAATTGTTTTTTGGTCTTTTACCTTTGTGAACAACAGACGTGGAAAAACAAGGCTGCTGGTGGCACCTTTGTACTTACCTCCAGTCTAAATCCCCCTTGGAAGTGAAGTGTATTTCAAAAGGTTCTATGGGGTCTCAGGACAGAGTGCCTACTTTCTTGAGAAAGGTCACCAGTAATTCAGGGAAGATTGCACCTCTCTTTCATGCCATCAGCTCTCGGGATTGTGTGCTGCCTTTCTACCTTGTCTTTAATATGTTTGCCACATGCATAAGTGAGCAGGCTTGAGAAGAGAGTTGAAGGCCTGTTGACACATGAGGCTATCTTACAGTCATTTTGACATTTTCTTTATTCACATTGTCAGCTTACATTTATGCAATTTCCATATAGAGTTGTTCATTCTTTGAGTGAAATACCACATGATGAACCGCCAGCCACTCTGCTAATGTTCAGATTGCCTATTACAGTTTCGAAATGCACTTTATGGATTGCTTCAAACAAATCATTCTAGTTGTAGTGGAAGGATGGTGTTCCTCTTACAATACATAGCAGCATTTTCAAGATGTATATGATACAATGGAAGAATCTGTGATAAGTGTTTTATTCCAAGAAATGCCAAACTTTTTCCAAAAACTGTGTTTGGGCTAATCTGGATAATCCATAGATTTTACTCTAAACAGACTTCAGTGAGAGCAGAGAATTTGTTCCAGTGACACTGCAAAGATTTGTTGGTTAAGGAGTAAATATATAATTATATAGGCAAAACTGTTTGGCCTCACTCACAATTGGGAAAACATGTACAATGGTGTAAAAAAGTGTTTGCCTGCTTCTTGATTTTTATTTTTTTGGAATGTTTAAAAGTTTCATATCATCAAACTAACTAGTCAAAGATAACACAAGTAAACACAAAATGCAGTTTCTAAATGAAGGTTTTTATTATTTAAAAAAAAAAAAATCCAAACCTACATTTATTAGATTAATTAAAAAAAAAAACTCTTGGTTTCCAAGTAATTTTAGACTTGATAACAAAATATCAGAAATTTAATTTAAGTCAAAGGTACAGGCTAAGAAGAAGGACAAATTGTGTTTTTGAAACCCTCCTGCTGACTCAGTTCTGCTATAATTTAAACAACTATGCTCATCATTTTTTAACAATTTAACAATGTGTGTAAGTGTTGTGTTTTCCCCAATACCTCACTATTGCAGTGGTGCCCAAGGCTTTCAAGTGTAACTGTAATCTGAGTCATCTGTCATGCTAAAATAAGATACCAAGCATTGTTCATCAGAAACACAGATGGGAAAAAAAAGACATAAACATAAACGTGGGATGGTAATCATGAACCAATTTTACCCAATCAGAACCCTTCAAGATTATCTATTTATTCTTTCAGCTTGTTTCGCAAAGTGTCAGAGGAAAGTGGCAGGACTGCAACAATAACAATAAAGCTGCTTGTTATAACTAAAGTATGCAGAAGAGGTTTTGTTAAATGCACAGCATATAGAACCTTTAGGTAGATGGACTACAACAGCAGAAGACCACACTGTGTGCCAGTCCTGTAAGTTAAGAACAGTAAACTATAGAGCAGGGTGATATGACCAAAAATATTTATCACGATATACATTTGAAAATTTGCGATAACGATATAACTGATGATATAACTGATGATATAACTGATGATATAACTGACACGAGACAAAATACTTTACAACTCCACAACTGTATTAGTGCAAAAAACCCCCATCAATGTATTTTCACTTAAACAAGCAGCTGTTTTTTATGTGCATTAAATTTATATAAACATTTAACAGTGCAAATGCAAATTCCTCGCTGACAGTTTAACCAAAAGGCATTTCCAGTGGAAACTGGCCGACATATCCTCAGCATAACCATGTATAATATCCACAAAACTTAAAAAGAGGTTATACACACACAATACGGTAATATTATGTTGAAGCACAGTACGTATCACTCCGCGAAGCTCCGCCTACGCTCCAACAATCCATCAAGCGGTGCGGCTTCGTAGCTTAGCAAAGTCGTACTAAAACATTTGACAGATTTTCGAGCGCCGTGTACATAAAATCGTTTCGAGGTCAGTAAACACAACCAGAATTCATACATAAGGCACACGGGATTATAAGGGGCTCTGTCGACTTTCAGAAAAATCAAAGGATTGATTTTAAAGTGTGCCGTATTTTCCAAACAACACGGCAATAACGACGGCCCGCTAGCATGCTCTACCAAAAATAGTGCTTTGTGTGTCTGACGGACGAAAGCTAAACCAGTTCCACACCACTGAAGCTGCAGCATTTTTACAAACCAGTTCTGGTTCATCTGTTTCATTCAACGATCCACTTTCGCTCTTCTCATTCTGCGTCGCCATGCTTTTTCCTTCCATGTGCGTATGTAAACAAAGGCACTGCGCACGCGCGTTTTACCCATACTCTATCGCCATATTTCATTTTCTTATCGTTGCCCAACATTATACCGGTATTACCGTGAACGGTATGATATGGCCCAGCCCTAGTAAACTAGGCTGCAATTTGCACAGGCCCACCAAATTTGGACAATAGAGAACTGGAAAAACATTGCTTGGTTTCATGAGTCTCAGCTTCTGCTGTCACATTAAGATGGTAGAGTTAGAATTTGGTGTAAACAACATGAAAGCATGGAGTCAGCCTGCCTTGTATCTACAGTCCAGGCTGGTGGTGGTGTAATGATGTGGAGGTATATTTTCTTGGCACACGTTGGGCCCCTTGGTACGAACTGAGCATCATTTAAACACCACCGCCTACCAGAGTATTGTTGCTGACCAGCTCTTTAAGATCACAGTGTACTTATATTCTGGTGGCTGCTTCCAGCATGATAATGTGCCATGTTACAAACTGACTGAGAAACTGAGAGTATGGTATTGACACGGCCTGATTAACAGCAGAGCAGATTTGTGAGAGCATTGGATTGATTTCTAGATTCTGCTGGAGGTAAAAGTGGAAAATATGTTGTTTTGAGTTTACTGACCTTGTGACCCATGAATAATATACCTTTTCTAGTAGCAAGGTGTATGTTGGTTTTAAAGAAAACATCAGTATTCAGCTTTGAAGAAATTTGATTTATTCCTGTCTATAAAGAAAATGACCAGAAAGCATCCAAAGGATTTGGAAGTCAGGTACCATGTGTGAAAGGGACTTTGTTAAACTTGGACATTAAGCTCGTAGAGCTGCTCAAGATTTAACACATTTCTTGTGATCTCAGTGTTTGCTCTAAAAAAGTTTTTTAAAAAAAAACAGTGCCGTGCAGGGAGTGCGGATGCACCTGCACGCCATCCTTAATCACGTCCGCCAAGTTAAAAACACGAGGACTCAGGGGTTGTGGTGTTGTGGTGTGAGGTGATGTAAATAAAATGGCTCAAAACACTGATCTCCGGACCTGCCGTGCCTTATTCACACCACAATGTCATTTTTATATCAGCCTACTGCATCTAGTAGCTTTAATCCAACGTCCATTCACACTTTGCTCTGTAGCACATCCAGTTCTGCGAAATGGCTTTTATATCATGACTTAGAGGCAGGTTTTCTATTACTTTTTTCCCTGTAACAAGTTCAATTTGACTGAATAATGGGAACATTCTTGCTGCCGCAACATTTCGGCACCAGTCTGCGTTTCACTCGAGCTTTCAGGAAGAATGGCCTTTGCTGAAAGACTGTAGTGCTGCACGAAGAGCTAAAGCCATCTCATCTCAGTCAGATCTTAATGCATTCAGAATTGCAGCTTTTCATCAGTGTTATGGAGGAAATTATAGGCAGACTGCTACAGCCCATTTCTTCTTGCGAAGCCTTACCTTAAGACTGTAAGATGCTCAGTGAAAACATACCCACACATACATAAACAGGAATGATGGTTATGAAGTCTTGATGATAGGCTGTCAAACTGTGGAGCGAACATGTGGGCTAACATTTATTTTTCTGTCTGTCTTTTTTCCCCCTCCCACTCTTTGACTCCTCGTTCTCTCTTCTTGCTTTTATTTGTCCTTCTTTCTCTCTCTCTCTCTCTGTTTCTGTGGGTCTGCCTTTTTAGTCCACTCCACTGCACCTGGCAGCAGGATACAACAGGGTGAGGATAGTTCAGTTGTTACTACAGCATGGAGCAGATGTTCACGCCAAGGACAAAGGGTATGTACAGAGAAAACGACAAGGGGAGTTTAAGTGGGGGGAAAAAGGCACTTGAATTCAGGATTTTCTTAAAAACTAAACATCTTAATGGTAACACATCATAACTGGGGTAGTGTTGCACTGCTATTTATGAGACATAATTATGAGATTTTGCTATAGCCAGTCTCCTTAATCCATCTCATTGGATCATAAGATTTAGGTGGGGATATATACACATTCTGTTGTTGGCGTGCACAGAGTATGATGCACTGCATTCTGCAGAAGCCCTTGAAGCTCTTTTCTGCAGTTTCTGTCATATTTCAGGCCTGCTTATAGAACAAAATGACTGGGCGTGCATAAAAAGTTAGTGAGGGTGGTCTCTGCTTATGCAGCCACACAAAAAACCTGGAAACCATTCGAATAGCTGTCAAACCACGACATTATTGATGTAAACTGAGATGTCAAAACTTGTCACTAGTGGTGCGGGGGAGGTTGTCAAATGTCATTTACGTTTTTTCCCCTTATAGACTCCAACCCTGAAGGTACTTAGATCTCACCTGATCGAGGTGGACACGAGAATGCACATGTGCAGTAGAGCTGGACTGGACTTTAAATGATCCTCAGTTCAAACAGTCTAAGCAAAGTAGATGAATGAGTGTCATTGCCTGCTGCACTTTCCACAAAAACCAAACTTATTATCCGGTAGCAAGAGCACGTCTGCTACCGTGGGCTCTGTGTGAGAAAGCCGTGAGACACCCTCAACCTTTTATGTAGTGCCGCTATGATGTTGACATCTGAGGCACTCGATGTGTAACACTGATTAGCAGGATGTCACCGTGCCAATGTGACCAAGATATCAAATGTGGTAAATGGTATTTTTACTGAACATCAGCATGTTAGTGTAAGTGTCACATTGTTGAACTCAGCACGCATTTTGTGTGTATTTAGAATTGTTAACACTGATATTTGTTTGTAATGAGAAGTCTTCTGGGTTTTTTGTTTTTTTTTCCAGGGGTCTGGTGCCGCTTCATAACGCCTGCTCTTATGGACACTATGAAGTTACTGAGCTGCTGCTAAAGGTACAAACACACATACATCCTGTTTCTGAATATACTGGGTCAGTGGACATAATTCATAATAAGAAGCTATAAATGACCTCCTAAGACCTGCTTTGTTAGTTCATTAAAAACATGACACATTCATTGTACACATGCGCCAGAGCCGATGGCATCATTCCCTTTTGAGCAATCCAGAATCAATAATGATAAAACTGCTGTCAGTAATCTCCTCTGTGCTTTTTCCACTATGTTTTTTCCTTCGTCAGCACGGAGCCTGTGTGAACGCCATGGATCTGTGGCAGTTCACCCCTCTACATGAAGCGGCATCTAAAAACCGAGTGGAGGTGTGCTCTCTGCTGCTGAGCCACGGGGCTGACCCAACCCTGCTCAACTGCCACAGCAAAAGCTCTGTGGACATGGCACCCACTCCCGAGCTGAAGGAGAGACTCACATGTGAGTGTGGCTCTTAATTTACATAAAGTGCAGCTGCAGAGTACAGCACGGCTAAATGAGTCATCGTGCCGATTTAATGAACAGTTTGTTTTAGAAAGGGCATATTTACACAGGCTATGTTTGGAACAGCTGATTTGAAATTATTTTGAACGTGGGAGTCTCAATCTTTTTTTTCTTTTTCTTTGACAGGGGATTGGTTGCCTTGGAAGCAAATAACAAAGGGATTATTAGTACAACAGAGAGATTGATATGATTATTTTGATAGCCAGCAGTCTGATGTAGAATTATTTCTTGAAAGAGCCTCATGTTCACCTGTTTCTTCATGTGGACTTGACTAGTGGAAAAGCCACAGATTACAAAAAACATGAAAGTCAGCTAGCGATGGCAATTGGACTCGATTCCCATCCCTAAAGTCATCCACGGTTCGAATTGTTACAGATTTCCTCGGTTATATAAAACATTTTATTGTGTTTATTCATGGTTTCAGGGTGCATTAATCCAATCCCTGCCTTTAAAATAGATTTTTCATTATAAAAAATGCCTTGAACCTGGACTACACAATTTGTGTTTTAACATGAACTACTTTAAATTTCCACAAACAAGCTTACTGGTTTTAAATTAGTTTCTTTTTTTTATTTTGGTTTGTTCACTATATTATAATATGTAAATAATCTGCTTATATACTCGTGTCCTTTATGAAATTAGCTGTTTTCTTTGTAGTTCGGTTCGCATTACACTGCAACTAATATTTGAATAGAGATCCGTGATATATTAATTAAATAGAGACTACATCATAATTAAGTTAATTTTCATCGTGCTTTCAGGATGCAGCCACCACAGAGTAAAAACGGGTTGGATAATCCTTTGTTTTTGCCAGAAAGCCCTCTGCAACTCGAGTTAATTAGCGGGTCAGCTCTCTTTTTCTTTCGCTGCACTTGTTGCCTCATCTCTGTAATGAAGCAGATCAAAACAAAAATCAAATGCCACGCGAATCATAAGCCATCAGAAATGTTTTCACAATTGCGGGGTGACGGTTCGTTTTTGATTATTTTATGTTGTCGAAAACACATCTCAGTCGGGCGTTTGCTGCAGACTCATCACAGGAATATAAAAATATAAAAACAAAGACTTCCTGGACAGATCTTATGTTGCCAGCTCCAGATATATTTTTTAAGCCAGTTGGTTAGTAGCTTACAAAGTACAGTTGTTATGAAGGGGAAAACTTACTATAAAAACATTAATGTGCTCAAGTTGGGCAAATCTACTTGGATCGCCTTGCTTTTGAAGCTTCTTTAAAGGGAACCAATCCAGGAACTTCAGTTTATGGCACTTAAGTGTTCAACTTACTGTCTGCTAAGCTTCCCATAAGTTACGGAGCTTCCCAGTTATACTTATGGTGCCTTTTGGAGCTTTTGTTTTAATTTAAGCTGACAAATAATGTGTGTTACGCTTTATTTGGTACTAATTATTGATATTTGTATGCCTGCACCTTGCCTCAGGGTCCAGAAAACAGCAGAAAAGGAAAATAAAACAGGATGGCAACAAACGCAGTGCTAAAAATGGTTTCAAAATGAGACAAACCAGTGGCTCTGTCCATCTTTTCTTAACAGTTTATAGATATGGTTACATATACAAAGAGCAAACGTGTAGTTCATCTCATGTTTTTCTTCTTTATCTGAATAAATTATTTAACCAGCACAGACTGTGAAAAGAGAATTATTTATTTACTTTTTACATTTATTTTAACATTTCATACACACTAATTAAGCCTTGTGGAAAGGCTGTCAAGTCCGAATCCTGAAATGTTGGCTGACATGTAGCCATTTCTTCATTTTAAGGGGTGGCAAACTTGATCATTCCAGAGTATCTGTGTATTTCTGACCAGCAACTATGAAAAATTTGTTTGGGTTTTGCAGAACAAAAATGCCATAACTCGCTACTGTTTCTCTTTCATCAGCTGTACTTTACGTCTTTAATTTTTTTTCTTTCTTAACCACGTGACCTTGAAGATTGCGCCATTTATCTCAACGTCTGATTAGAAATGCATGAATGCTGTTGGCTCGGTCCGTAGATAGGACGGGCTCCTTTTATTCAGCCTGAAATGCTTCTGAAGCAAAATAGTTTGTTGTTTGTAATTTCCAGACCTCGGGGGAATAATCGCTTCTTTCCGCTCCAACTCCACCACAGAGACTGTTGCATCATATGTCATTAGCTCTCTGGTTGGGGAAAAAAATGAAATTATCTTTCTGAAGTATTGTTATGCTGCAGGGTCATTGCAAGTAGAATAATATATTGTAACAGTGGCTGAGAACTTCATAATTCAGTTTTTGGGTGGCAAGCTACATCATTTGCAGCCTTTTGTTTCGTAGGAAGCCTCTCAATGACAATTGAAGCTGCTTTCTTTATAAAAATGTTGACATTTTCTGTGCGCGTATCTTCAGATGAGTTTAAGGGCCACTCGCTGCTTCAAGCTGCTCGAGAAGCTGACATGGCCAAGGCTAAGAAGACCCTGGCATTGGAGATCATCAACTTTAAACACCCACACACACACGAAACTGCCCTGGTAAGATTTGGATGCATTTTAAAACACTGGCTCTTATATTGGTGCAGACGTGTTGAGATGACGTGTCCATGTGTGCTTCATGTGCGTTTGTTAGCATTGTGCAGTAGCGTCGCCTCACCCCAAAAGGAAGCAGGTGACCGAGCTGCTGCTGAGGAAAGGTGCCAACGTCAACGAAAAGAATAAAGAGTGAGTATTGTTTTCCGCTGCATGCACGGCTCATAAACACAAAGTGAGAGCATTATGTTTGTCAAGGTGACTCCAGCAGTGGATTTATGTTAGAGGTGAACAACACAAATCACTTTGCTGATGTGAATTGCCATTGCAAGGCAAAGTGGTTGCATCACTGCTCAGAGACACTTCAGTAGGTGAACGCATCGTTGTTCACACGACCTGACAATCAGCGGCGACAGAAATTGTCCGCTCTTCAGACGCTCAGTCTGCTGCCAGCCTCGGGCTTCAGCTCAGTACAAAACTATCCTGAATAATTCCAGCGTTTAAAGCATAAAATATGACCTATTATGTTTATTTCCAGCTCCATATTTTCATTTTTGGACTTTTCTAAGATGGCTTAGATGGCTTTCCTGATTCATAGATCTCAATAATCCTTTTGATTATGATACGTTTTCTGTTCAAAATAGACTGGCTCCTGATTAAGTGTGATTGACTGACCATGTTTAGTAGCAGTGACCACTTGTAACAGTATATTTGCATGACAGAAACCAGGAAGAGTGCAGGAATCCACTTTAATAGCTTTCTAAGTGAGGTATCAGAATAAAGTACTGCTAAGCTGAAGTGATGTACTTAGTGACAAATGAGAACTGATTTGGTCAGTGGGCTTGGTGATTCACTGCTTTCTCTTTGGAAATTTCTTAGAAATGGGCCTCTTCACATGTTGGGCTCTCCAGCCCAGCTGCCCTTACAGCAGTGGGACTGAAGCTATTACATTTACAATAATAGCGGGCCATGCAACAAATGATGTCATACGAATGTGTCATATATATATAAATACATACATATAGATACCTTATAGTGAAATCAGAATAAACGCATTGCTGAATAGATGATACTGTAAATTTCTGTTTTGTTTTTTAACCCAGAAAAAATGCAGTACTATAGTACATGGAGTGCTGACTTCATCTCAGGGTTGATGACTTGTGATAATATCCAACCTCATTCTGAGAACGTTTGGGCACTGCATTCTGTTTTACAAGCAATCTGAACGATCTAAAGTTGAGCAGTTATATTTATTTCCTAATGCTCTCCCCTCCCCTCTGTAGTTTCATGACTCCTCTTCACGTGGCAGCTGAGCGGGCGCATAATGACATCATGGAGGTACTACAGAAACATGGGGCAAAGGTTTGTCTTACTCTTCTTCCTCCATGTATAGAGAGTGTATCAAAAAGAATCATCCAATTTCAAAGTGCTTTAATTTTGTGGTTGTTCACCGGTAATGTTAGATAGAGAGGATTGGTGAGTTTCTAATGTTTGGTGGCTGAAAATGCTCTGTTTTTCACACTAATCATCATAAAAAAATTTCTAAAAAGAAGCATTTTACTGTGTTACTGCCCAAAGTTCTGGGTAAATGTTTCTGCAAACTGAACAATCTGGTGTGAGATCCTCAAAACAATGGTGTTTTTCTAAAGATGGCATTTTTATTCAGCAGTCATACATTGTGAATTCAGTTTGGAGAAAGAACTGGATTTTAAGCAGCACTTGTGGTTGCGTCACGGTGAGAATGCTCTACAATCAAGGCGCTCAATGGTATATTTATGTGCATCAGTGTGATGCTGTACCTTGATTTGCTGTATTGCTCAAAAACATTTTTATCTATGAATAGTTTCTCATTTTCATACATACTGACTCTATTGCAATGCACAGAATAATATTGCACTCTTTATTATTTCACCCTGAATCCCACAAATAAGATCCAAGGTTGTTGTGGCATATTTTGTTATTCAGTTGTGCTGAGGCTTGTCACATAATTGTGTCAACATTATCATATTTATTTACATATTTCAATAATTAAACCAAAAAAAGTCTTGTTTTTGTATATTTTTCTGGACCTTTTGTGAGATGAGGTTAACGTACAGTTGTTTATTAGTGTCTCATTTGGAAATGAGCTGACCTTATTTGGAACATTATTATCTGAACATGACATAAATATGAGTAAACCTAAGCACTTCATCAGTAATAGGAGAGTCATAAAATTACAGATTCAGATTTTTTTTTTTTTGAATGACTGTAACATCAGACGTCCTTTCTGAATCATTATTCTGAGGTCTTTGTTCTTGCAGGTGAATGCCCTGGACACACTGGGTCAGACGGCATTGCATCGTGCTGCGTTGGCAGGCCACCTTCAGACCTGTAGGCTGTTGCTAGGATACGGGGCAGACGCCTCGCTGGTGTCGCTGCAGGGCTTCACCGCTGCTCAAATGGGAAACGAAGCTGTTCAGCAAATACTCAACGGTAGGCCACCCAGTTGTTTCTGTGGGGGCTGCTGAGTGGGTGGGTGGCTGTGCGTGCAGAAGCGTAGGTGATGTGTTTTGGTTGCTATGCACCAGTTGCAAATAGTGGGATTAACTGGAATTGTTTTTGTGAAGGCCAATATTGATATTTTCAGACTGAAGGCGCAGATTTTAACGCAGAGTGAGCCAACTCACCTGCTCAGATCTGGAAGAAACTTGGCATCACAGTATCTAACTCCAGGGTTTCCAGGTTAAAGGAAATCCATTTTTAATGGGGGACTAACCCTTGAAGCTCTTTTCTGAACTCAGTGGTTTCATTCATATTCCAGGCTTGCTTATAGAACAAAATGACTGCATCAGGATTTAGTGAGGATGGGCTCTGCTTGTGCAGCTACATTTGGGAAAACTGAAAAATATTCCAATGTTCGTCAAAGCACATCTTTATTGATGTATTCTGAACTGCCAAAGCTCATCTTTATGGATACAGAAGAAGTTTTCAGATGTCGTCTTCATCGGGGAAAGAATTAAAGCCAACAAATAAAACCAGACCAAACCACTTATTGGTCTGTACAGCTCCACATTCTTTATATTAAGCTGGACACCAAATCCATCAGTTATTACATAAGTACTTGAGTCCCCTTAAAGCAGGAATTTTCCACAGGCACTAAGAACCTTCGTAAAGACCCGGTATGGGGTGAATTAGCCTACCTGAAAGTGGAGCTTGCACTGCTGAACGTCTCTGATTGGTCATCAAATCTTTAGAAAATTTTCTGCTCTACTTATTTTCTGTAAAATATACTACGGTCCAAAGTCTGGACATATTATGATTGCTTTGAAATGTGTATCAAAAAGGCCTGTCCACATACCTTCAGGCCTTTTTTCGCATATTGGAATATGAGGCAATATTTTAACAGAAGTATCTCTAAGTCCATTTACGATAAAAGCCTGAAATTTTCACTGGACTTTTCCGTCATAAATTTGAATCAATATCTGTAATTTCAGGCTGATACATTTAAAAAAAAAAAAAAAAGTCTGCATATTGGCTAGCTAACATATTTAGTATATTTTCCAGTTTTTTAGTTTTAAGTTTTTTTTAAATAAATGTCTGGAATTTTTTTTTGATATATGAAGCTAAAGTTTCCCCGCAATAATTTTATACCTCCACATTTTGGACCATAAGTGAAAGGAGAACACCTGCAGTGATTTAAGATGGAATAGTGACCCATCGGTCAGTCTTACAGTCATCTCTGCAGCAGCTAAAAAGCAAAAATTGTCAATTCTAATCTGTAATTGTAACATTCAAACTTGGCTTCACATGCCTGTTTCAATTACAGGTCAAGCTTACACATTTTAAATGAAACGAAAGCAAGGACAAAGCAAAAAAAAGCAGAAATTCAAAGAATGTAAAGCTTCTGATTTCACAGAGTAGTGGAAATTGGGACAAAAAATGGTCTAAAGCTTTCTTTAAACTGACAATGACTGCACGACCAATGAAGATTCACAGCACACGGTTATCTCATAGAAAATATTGTGTGTTTGGTTGCTTCTAAGGCAACTCTGGAAATCTAGATTTATGTTGTATCTCATCCTCTAGCCGTATGCATAACTACTGATTTGTTTTTTAAATGACAACGAGTGAATTGAATACGGCATCTGTAGCTGCATTAATTGTAGCAGCTGTGTCACCACAGTTGGTTTATCTGCAGCAACCAGTAGACACACACTCTCATAAAGGCCTAATATGTTACTTTTGTTTCCTGTTGGTTTGCACTGCATTGCAATTATCAAAGAACAAGTATGACTCATTCTTTTCAGTTTTTGCTTTGGTGCAAAACAACAAAAATAAGTCTTACAAATGTCACCTGGAAGCTTTTCGAAACGGCTGTCTTAAAGTGCACGATGTCTTCCATTAAACATGGCCGCAAATTGACGTCCATATATAGGATAAAGTGAATAACGGCAGGATAACGCCAGCTTTATGTTGTTGTGTTACAGTCAGCCTTTCATTAATGTTCTTCCAAAGCATGTGCAGGCTGTTTTTGCTGTCTTCATGATTCTTCTGTGTTTGCTGCTCTGTAGAGAACGTCCCAGTGAGAAACTCGGATGTAGACTACAGACTTCTCGAAGCTGCTAAAGCCGGTGACTTGGACACTGTCAAGGTAGATGACACTTTGAAAATGACAATTTGACATTGTTGCCGGTGGGGTGTTATGCTGCAATCACAGGAAAATGCTGGAGACTGTAGCATGACCAGCATGATGTTATTGTGACTGTTTGCAATCGTGTGAGATGGTTGTTTCGAAGATGAGGACCAGGACTGTGACCGTTTGCTGTCGGTTGCCATCTTCCAAACAACTTCAGTTCATCAGAATTGTGAACAAATGGAAGTGGAGTCAGTCTGCCATCAGTCTGGGATTAAATGGGGTCAAGTTGGCACTCTGTAATAATATGGTGATTAAGTGATAAATACCAGATCTGTTGCCGTCTACCTATTCATACATTCACAGTCTGAGCACCTAGAAACTCTCCACAAATACTGACATAGTTGCTGCAGGGTGGCAATTTGACTGTCAAATGACATAGGCGCGCTGCAGCTTTGCTTTTATATAGCAATATAGCCAGAATAAAACCAGCTCAACCTGTTGAGTCGATTTTCTTTTTTTAAAAGAGATTCGGAGAAGTTGCACTGATCGCCTCACGATGATTTCAATTGAATGCAATGTGTTGGCATTCTGTCTGCATTTATAAATTAGATGAAAAATATTTGAAGCCAGACCCCACTTGTTTGAAGACAGGTTGCATCCCACCAGGCAACCTGTGAAATTACCTTGCGATCAAAAGTGGTTGCTCAGGGGTTAAACGTATTGAACGCTCACAGAGGTCAGTGTAAATATGGCAAATGCAAGGATCAGTCAACCTACTTGTCTACCTATCTTCATACTGTGCCTACCTACCTTTTTTACTTTAGTTTGACTGAGTGATTACATTTACTTTAGCCATTGTGATCATTTGGGTGAAGGTCATCATGATAAGCTGCATGCCAGTAACACTGGATACTGTATATTACATCTGTGTTTGATAAAGTAATAAATCCTTAAAATATTTCTGTCCAAATGAATTCCAAACCCAATGGTCTAACAGTTGAAAACAGCTCATTTTTTGAGGGTTAAATTACGAAAAGCCAGTGACCCGTTCTTCTCCTAACAATCAATACTGCCTTAATAAGAAAAATGGAAAAAGCTGATATGGAAGGACGTTGATTTAGCAGCTTCAGTGTGTTTAATGACACTGATCATGGAGGGATTATTTGCTCTGAGGGAGCAGAAATATTTTTAATTGCTCCATTATGGTTTGGTGCTAACGAGGAGTCTGAGAAAAGCCATGTGAAACTGGACTAGCTGCTTTTGGCCAAAAGCAGTAGGTTCTGCAGCCACAGTGTGGTCGGTAATGAAAACTGAAGACAAGTTAGATCTGTTGTCCTTAAGTTTGTATATTTCATTAGAATGGATCAAGAATGGAGGCCTTTATCAATAAACTGCAGGGCTCGCAAAATTTCAAAATCCCTGGTAGCCCTTTGGGCAGGGACTCTTCAGTTTTTGGTAGCCCAAAATAAATTTAAGTAGCCTGAATAAAAAAGAGAACAATTTTTTGATTGATGTTTTGTTTCCTATTTGTTTCCGTTACAATATTATACATTAAAGTATAATATTGTAACGGAAACAAAACATTAATCAAAAAATTGTTGAAACACAAATTACAACATTGTATAAAAATTACAATCATCAACTCAAATACTTGGTTCTAATTGAACAGACATTTCTTTGAACTTGTAAGAACTGTGTAGAACATGAATCAGTCTGTGTCAGATCCTGAATTTGAAATTTCCACTGAAGTCACGGGTAAGAGGCAAATGGAAACAAGATCTAGGCCATTTGCTTTTTGAAGCTTGCAAAGACTGCTAAATTGTGCCAATGGTAGTTCACTCTTTGCAACATAGTACGCTGTTCTAAACAGGTTTTTCAGGTTTATTTTTAGTATGTTATTTGCAATTGGTGTTTGTTCTGGGAAAGATATTGCAGACTGAGCAATAATGCATTTCTTGCATTTCTCATGGGTTCTAATGGGGGCCTTTCTTAAAATGACTGGTCCCAGTAACAAAGGCGCTTGTCGACTCAGTCGAGGGAAAACCAACAACACACCTGGCAGAACATTATGTTATTTACACGGGTGCACATAAGTGGTCCGCATGTGCGCATTCGCTGTCCAAATAAAAGACGCGCACCAGATAAGAAGTTGCAACGCGCGTTTGCGTCCATTTAAAGGCAGTGTTTTTGTCCGCTAGAGTGGGATTTTGACGGCACATTCTGCACCATATCTCTGTGCGTTCATCATTTGTTTGAAGCCAGCTCACCTCCTGCAACCACTTTTCCGAGAATACGCGCTTCTTTTGTGGTTTGGACTCCTTCTGACATTTCTTTGGAGGTGGAGGAACATCACAGTAATTGCTTAAAGGAGCTTCTTCGACATCTTTAAGAGTTCTAAACAAATGTCTGTCCTCCTCCTGAAAATCTTATGTACGCAAACACGTGTTGCAACTTCTTATCTTGTGCGCGTTTTTTTATTTTGACAGCGAATGCGCACCTGCGGACCACTTATGTGCAGCCCTGGTTATTTAGCTCGTCATATTGCAGCCACAGAAATTCTTTTGTCCATGAAACCATAAAGCTGCACTTTCTTTTTGCCTTATAGTCTGATTTGTCATAACTTTTCTGTTTTGTGGTAAGCTTTTCTTTGGCTGTCACTTCTTCACGCTGACCTTATTTGGCTCAGCAGAACTAAAATATATATCCTGCTGCTTTTACACACGCACTCACATAACGCTCAGCGATTCTCTGCGCAATCAACCTCTCACATGTTTAAGCTGCAGGAGATTTCACTTGTCATGTTTGCATAGTAAGCTAACGATTGCTAAGACGATGTCAGAGGAATTGGTGCGCAAATTATCATCACTCACCAATCAGTGCTGTCGCTCTCTATACATAGTTCGCGCGATTGCAAAGTGAAAGCAAAAAACAAAGCACAAGCAAACACAAGCAAATTCAAACGCGATTTCAATATGTCACATATTGACAGTGGCTCACCGATGCCAATGACATAATTACCCAGCTACATTTCCGAAAGAATGCAAAAGCATTGACATATATTTTTCCTTCCTACGATAGGCCGACGGGCAGGGCAGAGATAGATTTTGGTAGCCTGACTGGAAAAATCGCTAGCCCCGGGACGTCAGGCTAGCGATTTTGCGAGCCCTGAACCATAAGGAGAGATGCAGAAGAGAAACTGTTGAGCTAATGTTGCATCTCTGTGGGAGAATTTGATGTCCACAAACACAGGTTTTAATTAAAAAAGTCCTGACCTTTGTGACTGTTCCTGTTGGTCTCACTGAGTTAAAGTCTTAGTGATTTCTGTTAAAGGTCAGTTGGATGTTTTCTGTATTTGTATTTGCATTATTCCCCTTATTGATCTTTGATTATAAATAAAGAAAAAAGACAAAAACTTTATCCCTGATAAAGGCCACATTTTACATCTCATAAGATTTCCACAGAGACCCTCTGCTGCAATTGGTATCTGGCCCACTCACGTTTAAAATGTCAAGACCTGGTAACATCCGCCCAACCGTCTGACAGAAGTTTTTTTTTTTTTTCTGATTGAAATATTTTGATTTAAAGTGAAATGTGCTGTCTTTCCCCGCACAGACAGACAGTAATGGGGTTATGTCAATGAAGAGGGTCCGGGGGTGCCTGAAATGTGATGCTTTGACAGGCTGGCAGAAGATTGTAGTGGAAAAGGAGATGAGCTCAGGTCGGGCTTTCTCTCAGCCTCTTGTTTCCTGACACACAGACAAATCAGGATTAATAGTCTCGCCAAGTAGCTGATTGGCATTGTTAAAAAATCGTGGGCCGATTCCTGTCATCTGATCAAATGTTCGGGAGGTTCACACTGAAGTGTGATATTCTGCTAGATGATGAAACTGGACAGAGGCAAATTCTGTCATTCAGGAACATTTTGTACTTCAGTCAGAGCTCTAACCATTGTGACAGTTTGTGTAGTTATTTTTTGCTCTATAATATACGTTTCCCAGCCACTTCATTAGATACACAAAAAGCTTGAGCGCTTCATCTGCGCCACTGACAACTTTGTTCCAAGGGTAATTGAAAATCTTGGCCCCATTTTATCTTCAGTTCTCCCAGCTGTGAGAAATCTGGGAGTTACTTTTGATCAGGCATTCGGTTTTGATAAGCATGCTGTTCCAGAATTTTGCTGCAAGGCTTTTCGCCGGCTCCTCTAAAAGCTCTCATGTGGCACTGATTCTGACACTGGCTTCCCTTATCAACGGTGATCACTTGCAGAGAACTTCATAATCAGATGCCTCCAGATATTAGTGAACTGCAACATCCATACATAACTAATAGGTCACTGATGTCAGCTAATCAGTGCTTGTTGGTGATACAAAAGTATGCAGGACAAAAGGAGACCGTGGTTTTGAGTTTGTGGCTCCCATCTTGTGGAAGTTACTTCCCAAGGACTTGAGGTCTATGGACTCTATTGATGCCTTTAAAAATAACGCCCACCTGTGAAAGTTTGCTTTTGTTTAGTTCTTTTTTTTTTTTTCATTTTAATTGTTATACCTAATTTTAGATTTCAGAGCACTTTTCTTCAAGTGCCATATGAATAACCTTTATTTACTTGTAACTTTTTAACTGCTCATTAACTCAAATCTAATCAGCCAATCACATGGCATGAATTTAGGCACATAGACATGGTCAAGATAATCTTTTTAAGTTCAAATCAAGCATCAGAATGGCAAAACAAGGTGATTTAAGTGATTCTGAGCATTTGTCTGAGTATTTAAGAAACGGTTGGCAGTTCTCTGGGTCAAAATGCCTTTTTGATGTCAGAGGAGACCAGGCTGCTTTGAGCTGCTTTGAAGGTAGCAGTAACTAATTTTTACAACTGAGTTATGCAGAAGAGCATCTGTGAAAGCACAAGTAGTCAGACTTCGAAGCACATGGTACACAACAGCAGAAGACCACGCTGGGTGCCACTCCTGTCAGCTAAACTGAGGATACAGTGGACCCAGGATCACCAAAATTGGACAACAGAACGGTCTGATGAGTCTCAATTTCAGGTGTAACATTTGGATGATGGGGTCAGAATCTGGTGTAAACATGAAAACATGGATCCATCCATCCTTATATGAGTGGCTCAGCCTTATGATGATAGTATAATGGTGTGGGGGATATTTTCTTAGCATCTGTGTGATATTATCTGATCAGTACGGACCAAAATCTGTTTCGAGCACCTTGTTTCATCTATGTGATGAAGATTTGAGGCATGTTGGCAGTAATTGTTGGTTGTGAGCTCAGGTTTTATAATCAGAACCCAAACTTAATCAAGCATTCGATTTATTATATATTATATTAATTTTTCAGAATGGCAGGAACAGAAAAAAAATGAGGAAATATTTGAGAATGAGTTTTGTTGATACTACAGTAAACAGAATAAGCCCAAAAACATTTGGGCAGTGACACCATTTTCAACATTTCAAGCTTTGAACAATTTGTTTTTTCCCAGGAGTTTAAAAAACTTCATACAAAGTCTCTCGATTTTCATAGGTTCAAAATAAAATAATAATAAAATGTAGAATATGAATAAATTTTATATTTTCTCTTGAGGAACCAATGAATCAATCCACCAATCGCCCACTCTTTAAACTGTGTTCCTGTGTGCTAACCAGGTTTTCACATTTATTTCATGCTTTTCATGTTTTGTAGAACTCGTGATCTGCTCAAGGGGCTAATAAAAAAAACTTCTGAAGAGAAGGTTAATGTGGAATTTAGTGCCAGCAGGATTTCAATTTATCTCCTGTAAAATAAGATGCCAGGATAGTAGAAGAAACCTGTAAAATAAGCCCCCACCAAGCCCATCTTTACTGCTGAACTAAGGCGTAATTGAGTTTGAAATCACAGCAAAGCACAAAAGTAGCGGCATTACCCACTGTGAACAGACACACAGTAATATTGATATTATAAGGTTTTATAGCATTATTCGCAATTAGCCGGAAGTATACAGTGTGTTTTTATTGCTAATCCAAAATTCCACATACCATTTTTTTCAGTTACTTTTTCTGTCGGTTTCGCACATCATGTTAACATAACGTTTCTGTTGGACCAATCGCGGAGCAATTAGAGACAGTTACAAGACTCGTGCATCTGGGGAGCATCTTTAGCTTTGTAACAATCATTAACTAAATTCTCAGGCAAAAAGAATTTAATTAGATAATATGAAATTAAGTAATACCTGAGTTTTTATAATTGTTACAGGACTCATACATGCACAAAACTCATGGAATTCTATCTAATGGTTGTGGAAACATTCCTGCTGTCGTACTAGAAAATTTAAAAATGAATATTTCTGTGAAACCTCTTGAAATCATTTAATCTTAAAAAAAATCATGAATATATAAAAAATGGAATAAGATAAAAAGAAATCCTGGTTGTTTTTGAGCTGCACCTTAATTTGACTTTGAATTATTTTAATCTTCTTTTTCCTCCGCGTGTCTCTGCAGTCCCTGTGCACGGCTCAGAATGTGAATTGCAGAGATCTGGAGGGACGGCACTCTACCCCTCTTCACTTCGCTGCCGGCTACAACAGAGTGTCCGTGGTGGAGTATCTCCTGCACCATGGGGCGGACGTGCACGCCAAGGACAAAGGGTGAGACACTTGTGTTGGGGTGTGACTTTGGTGTGATTTTGAGCCAAGTTTGTTTCCGGCACCCATCAGAGAGTCTTGGAATAAAGTCGTGGAGTAAAATGACTGTCTCCCTCTGCAGCGGTCTGGTTCCCCTTCATAACGCCTGTTCGTACGGTCACTTTGAGGTGGCCGAGCTGCTGGTCAGACACGGAGCCTCGGTCAACGTGGCAGACTTGTGGAAGTTTACGCCGCTCCATGAAGCTGCAGCAAAGGGCAAATACGAGATCTGCAAACTGCTGCTTAAGGTTTGGCTCTTTCTTAACACCATGCTGATGTTCCTATACATTTAAAGCAGACTCAGTTTAAGATAAGACGGCCCAGTGTTTTTGCACCAAGTTTGAATTAGAGGAGAAAATCACCTCCAGAACCACCAAGCGTGGTAAGATCTTCATTGGATCTCATTGGATGTCAGGTTTCTGATATTTATGGCCCATGTGAAAAGAAATCCAACTCTCTGAACCTGAATGCAACATCAACAGACCCCTTGAGAGAACTAAATGTTCAGGAGTGTTTATCCAGTGAATGGTCGTTGGCACAAGTGCAAAACGGCTTGCCCTCGAGTTGCAATAATCACACGAGTGCCGCAGTTCTCTCTGTCACTGTCTCCCATGGGTATGTCTGAATGAAGCCATGAGCCATTAATTTCTTAATGACCGAATGCCACTTCTGTGACACATACCATGTCTGAGAAGGGCTTAATTGTGCCATTTGCTGTGACCTCACATTGCTACTTTTCATACTGAAGCCTGTTGGATAGAAATATTTAATTTTTGATGCAGCTTTAATGTTCTGTAAACAAGCACTTTATCCTTCTCCAGACAAGTTCACCAAACAGTGTTTACAAGACGCGGTGAGCTCAGCAAAACTCAGAAATCAGTCATGTCTACGGAAGCAAGAGCTGGCAATGAAATGATAGCACATCTGTTACTAATGCAGTTAATGGCATCTGGTGCTGTGAATGCCATGTGAATAATGGGTGTAAGTCAGCATGTACAAATCAACGTTATGGAGCCGAGGTTTTTCCGGGATTGGCATTTGGAAAATTGGGTGCAAACCCTCACTGAAAGGTATGACTTGTGCTCTGTGCGAGTTTTGAACCCGGCCGGGATCAACTCCGACCAATCCAATTACAAAGCTGAAAATATCTGTTGTGTAACACTGAATTGTCACATCTCTTTGAGGCTAAATGAATCCTGTGAAATGTTGCCGTTTCACAGCTGAATGCGTTTTTGTTTTTCCTATCACAAACACCTCCAGACAAGGTTACGTCACCGCTTTGCCGTTGCCATATGGGGCAGCATAAATTATTAGATGAACACAGTTGAATTCACACACACACACACACACACACACACACACACACACAACGCAGCACACGGAAAAACAAGAGAAATTCATTACTTTATTCATAATTACATATTGACTGTTTAAAGTAGTTTGTAACAGATGTACTTAGGAGTATTAAAGGATGATTAAAAATAAATGGAAAAGAAAACAATGAATTATGAGCTAAATGTCCTACACAGCTTGTACAAGGTAGTGACACAGTTGTGTGAGCAGACAGCAGCGAAGAAGTGTAAGATTGTCGTGGTCAGGCTGTGAAACTAGTACACAGCAGTGTTCACTGAAAACTTTGGGACTAAGAGGTGCGACAGTGCAGCAGAGGTATCAGTGATGGTGGAGGGGAGTGGCTGTTGTGTGGAGTATTAGGGAAGGTGACAGCTCTGGGGAAAAATTAGCTTGTCGGTCTGGCTGTGCAGGAGTACAGAGAGGTGCAGATTAAATATGCACTGCCTGGTGCAGTGTGAGAAATGGTGAATGATTTCCTTCCTAGGGGCGGTGGCGTTTATCGGTTTGCATTATATTGAATAAACTGACCTCGCTTGCGATAAAAACTTGTTTAAGTAATTAATTTAACAAAAAAGGCCAAATTAGCTGGTTCCAGAAGAATGAGCGCTTCTCCATATATCAGTTTATGAAATGTTTTTGTGTTTGGTGTCCAGCAAAACAAGCAATGAAAAAAAAAAAAAAGATGTTTACTTTTACCACTGAGCATTAATTGTGAATACTAAGGAAAAAAGTATGAGAAACGGCACTTTATTTTCCCAGGTTTTGGGGAGCCAACAATTTGATCCTATCTCAGCTGCATAATCTGCAGATTTAAGCCATGTATGAGAAGGAGAGAAGACCCAGAATGCTTCCCTGTGGTGCTCCTTTTGCTTGAAATTACGGAAAGCAGAGGATTGAGTTCTTAGCCACTAGCTGGTCACTCTGCGATCTGCTGATTAAGAGTCCAAACCAGTGTACACTCTTGTGTTTTTAGGGCCAAATTACAGAGGCTGCTTTGCTCAAAAAACTGTGATAATGGTGAAGTATTCTTACACACTGATATTACGTCACAATATTTCAGACCTTTAGCAGTTCACAGCTTCACTTGACTGAGGATGAGTTGCGAATTAAATGAAAAACCTTCGGCCCGCAGGTCAGGGGGCAGAGGCATCAATAGAGAGTTTTTGATTATTTCCAGCCAGCCCAATGTTTACTGCACCTCATTCCTCTGCTCCCCACACTTCTCCTTACTAATGAGGGCAAAATACCAAAAAATAGCATGAAAGAAGAAAGTGGAGGAAAAACGGCAATAATTGAGCTACAGGTTACACAATACAGAAAGAAATTCTATATCACACACCAGTTGAACACTTTCAGTGCTCTTCAATGTCATTATTGGAATTGTGAGTTGAGATTTGAAGCTGTCCTGAGCTTAAAGCACAAAGAAACTTTATGCTGTGTTCACTCAATTTTCCATCTGCTGTGCAGCTCTAACTCCAGGTAAAGACGTTTAAGACCAGCGCTGCTGCAGTTGATCAGCACATGTCCAGGAACACCATCTGCTTCAGCAGCTTTATTTATGTTCAGCCACCATAAGGTTTTCTTTTGTCTTCGTGGGAGTTTATTAGAAGTGATTGTTCTTTTTGTCTGTTGTAAATTCAGTGATGGAGGCTTTTTTTTCTTCAGCAGAGATGTTTTGTTGGGGTTTTTTTCCCCGCTATATATTAAAGTGAGGTTTTCTTTACGGCTTATTAAAGGCTGTTGCTTTTATCGTTAGACTCATTATTAGATATGCAGCACCAAATGAAATGCTTTTCTCACTTGTAAGTGTGAAGCCTCGCACAGACTCGTGTGTAGACAAGTCCCAGTCAGCTCAAAAAGCAAATGGAGTTCAGAGATACAGCATATCCCTCAGGCCACACTTCTTTTCTTTTTTTCCCCCCTGATCTCATGGTTGGTCTTTGGCTTTGGAGGCAGGGGTTAGAGACACACAAACGGATGATTGATTATAGGAGGTTCGTATTGTTTTTCCCACTCTGGTTAGAAGCATTCTCATAGTGGCGAATTTCAGCATGTTGTTGCGTTTCTTGTTTACACATGTTAGTACTCTCGACTTTCCCTTTAACACACTTGTGCACAGAAGTAAGACAGTGTTCCCGCACTTTGGTGTTAATCTGCCGAGGCCTCAGGATTTGATTGTTCTCTGTTGTGGAGTTCAACACTAGATTTGTCCTTTGTCTTCTCTGTTTGTTGTTAACTTTCTATTATCCTCCTTGTGTGCAGGATTTGTGCTCAAATTAAAACTCCGCTGCTTCCTCCCTGTACCCAGATAGTTTCTGAGGAATGGATCTTGTAAGACATGCAAAATGCACATTAGCATCATCGTTGTTGGTGAAGACGTGTGAGAGGATAATGAATTTCAGCTCAATTTAAGTATAATCTGCTTCATTAGCACTTGGCATGCAGTTTGTGAATTCGAGTGAGTTATGATCTGGCTGAAGGTCTGATGCTAATATGCAACATCATTTTGGAAAAGACCAACTGTCAGTCAGGCTGGGACATTTTTATGCTTGGAGTTTCCTTTGATGATAATCGAGTTCTTTAAGGATGTCCTCTTATTCAGTCGTGATTGCTTTTGTAATAAACCAAGTATTTGTAGCCTCGGGTCACATTTCTGAAGCTGGAGAGCTGTTCCTCTGACCTTGGTTGTTCATGGGATTTTAAGTCAGAATGTGAAAGCACCAAAAAATATTCCTCCACGCAATTAAATCACCAGCCTGAACTGTTGATATAAGAATGGATGGATTTCTGCTTTGATGTTGTATATGCCAAATTCTGTTCCTACAATCTGAATGTCACAGAAGAAATTGAGACTTATCTGATCAGGCAGTCTTGTTTTTTCCTCTATCATCCAATTTTGGTAAAACTGTGCCAACCATAGCCTCAGTTTTGGCCTCAACTGTCAGGAGGCACTTGCATTGAAGGTTCAACGCTCCTCTGCATACTTTAGCTGTAATGAATGGTTATTTTTTTTAAGTAAGTGTTGCCTTTTATGCCAGCTCAAAGCAGTCTGGCCATTTCCCTCTGAATTCTGGTATCGACAAAGCATTTCCGTCCGGTTAATTGACTGGATATTTTCTATTTTTGGACCATTCACTGTAAACCATAGAGATGGTTGTTAAAGAGAAAAATCCCAGTGGGTCAGCAGTTTCTGAAATATTCAGACCAGTCTGTCTGGCACCAACACCCATGTCACGCTCAAAATCACAGTTCTTCCCCACTCTGATGCTGGTTTGAACCTCAGCAGGTCGTCGTAACCATGTGTACATGCCTAAATGTAGTGAGTAGCTGCCATGTGATTGGCTGATTAGCTATTTGGGGTACTGGGTAGTATAATAATTGGTTGGAAAGTTCAGTGACAATGATGTTAAATAACCAGGCAAAGAAACAGAGATAAGAATCACAGACAGTAGCTGTAGACAACAGTTTCTGTTGTTCTTTCAGAGTTAATTTAACTTCACTTAAAAGAAGCTCTTTGTCTTTTCTGACTTGTGTGATGTGCTTTAACATGTGTCTACAAAGACTACCAAGCAGATTCTTGCCAGGAGCTTTTGGTGGCTTAATTAAGCCAAGCCTTCACGAAAAAAACTACAAAAAAAATCTTCTAAATGTTCCTGTAGCTACACAATAGTTAATATTTCATACAAATCCCGACATATATTGGATGCTGTAATTACAATTTTACCTTCAAGGACTTGTAATAATGTAGCCAGCAACATTTTACTTTAAATGCTCAGTTGATTTCATTTGATGTCCCAATCCAAGCCTGTTAGCAGACTACACCGTGGCAATCAACTTGTTAAAATCACACCTGCTGAAATGGGCTTGTTTTTGGACATTTTTGAGAACACTGGAGCTTCAATAAGCTGCTAGTATAGCGTTTCATGTGTAAGCAGATACGAAAAATTGCAAATTGCATTTCCTATGAGAAAGATAATGGTTCTTGAAAGGTCGACTATCTTTTTTCCCTTTTTGTATCTATGTAAATGTCCCCAATTATTTCTAGTCTAATTTTCCTGAGAGTGTGAGTGAGTGACAGCAGTGAAGAGATAATGGAAATTGAGGAGCAGGAGAGAAAAAAACTCATGAGAGGGAAAGGTTCAGACTACTTTGAATAGAGGGATAGAGAGCCATGAGAGAGATTTCTATAAAGGACCGTTTCAGACCAGCAGTGGATACCCAGGGGAGTGGTCCCACAACATCCAATTTTAATGAGCGGATTTCAAAACTTACAATGAAATGACAAGTTGAGCCACAACCTAGGAGACAGCTGAGCGATGAAAATGTCTGCTTTCCCCTCGTCCCCCGGGGTATGTGGTGTTTTCCACTTCACTGGGTGTCCTGTCCTCACCTCTCTCTACCTCCCTTTCGTTTCCACCTCCTCTCTTCTGCTCTCCGGTGAATTACCTTCATCCATCCTCTTCTCACTCGTCACTTGTCATCATTTCTTACTCGTCTAAGTGAAACGCTTCCAGCGGGTTCAGATTGTTCAGAGTGTGGAGGACTGTTTCTTCTTGTTTGTTTAATGTCCATGTAAAAGAAAAGTATCTAATCAGTATAGCAGTATTCAGTCTCTTAATTGTGGTGTTGTCATGAGACTTGAATCCTCTACAATTCTTATCTATTTTGTTGTCTTTGTTGTGAGCTTTAACAGCTTTTTATTGGAGATGGATCCGATTTTTCCATTTATTTGCCCATCAAACAAACAACGTTTTTTTCCAGTGTTTTCTTTAATAATTAGGGTATACTTAAAAAAATGACAATTGACAATCGCAGATCAGTTGTCCTCTCATGATGATGGGGTGGGGGGTTGTCTGCACTCAGTGTCATGGCAACCAAGCGTACGTTATAAATATCTTCATCTTTAGCCGTGAGTTTGCCCAGATACAATGTGACAAATTAATATCTCCGTTCCAAACATGCTGCTCATTTCCTTAGAAATCACTTGCCAGAACGAATTAAAGGGCAAGCGTGCACTGTATTAAAATGGCCTGTCATTGATTAACCACACAGCCTCCAACATTCATCCTGGCCCCCGACTGCAGCCGCCGTCTTGTTTAATGATGTCGGCGTGCACTTCCACACACCGGATAAATATCTCTAGAACATATCTGCCTGTATTTTTCCCCATCTTTCTTTTCCTTGTGTAACTCCACCCTTTTATGGCCTCCTCTCTCCAGCACGGAGCAGACCCCACTAAGAAGAACAGGGATGGCAACACGCCTCTGGACCTGGTGAAGGACGGGGACACGGACATCCAGGACCTGCTCAGAGGAGACGCGGCGCTGCTGGACGCTGCTAAGAAAGGCTGCTTGGCTAGGGTTCAAAAGTTATGCAGCCCCGACAACATTAACTGTCGGGACACGCAGGGACGCAACTCGACTCCGTTGCACCTTGCAGGTAAAAAAGCCACTCAGCCCACAGACATTTTTTTTTAAACCTTTTTATCTATAATTACGTCTTACTTTTATCGGTAGAGCGAAACACCACATTTTGATAGCACAACTAGCTCGAGCAGTTGACCTACAATGACCTCGTAATTACATTACTCGCATAATACGGTTTTTAAAGTCTTGATAGCACAGACAGCGTTTGTCCCCTTAAAGGTAGACAAACTATTATGTATATTATTCAAGGTGTGCAATCATTGTGACATCAGTTTCAGAGATAACAGCTGATACACCATCCTGCTAAAGCCCCTCATGGGGATAAACACACACACACAAATGCCTAATGAGATTCACGCTGATCTAATCATCCATAAATTTACATTAAAAATTCACCTTTTAATACAAACCACAGACGATGTCCTGAATTATGAAAACACATTATAGATGCAAAAATTGAGTTTAGTTTAACTCTTTTACATTATGGGTCATACTTTAGAGGTTGCTTTTATCCTGCTTTTGTTCAATTTGGTGCCCTAAAATGTGCATAATTGTGTCAGGAAAGTTTAAAGACCAAAAACTGCTTCCTGTTTCTCCTGCGAATTTCCACACGTACTCCTCATCAAACTGATTTATTCCCAGACCTTTCTATTATGGATTTTTTGTGTCTTAATGTATATATAAACACACGTCTTGCTGCGTGATGATGCAGTATATTTAAATAGAGGTTTTGCTGCATGACTGGCACTTCAGAAGTTAAGAAACTGCTGGAAAACACTTTAAAGGTCTGAATAAATCTGACCACTTAGACACACGCCCACGCACCCTCTGTGTTGATGTACTTTCTTGTAAAAGGAAAAGATGATTATATGTGCCGTCCCGCTGCCGTGAACGTAGGCTGACATTCACTCTGTCTTTATCATTATTTTGTCTTCTCTCATTAGCTGAATGCATTTTTATATCTTCCTCACTCATCTTTCTTTCTGTCCTGCTGCGTGGAATCGTCGCCTGTGGCGCTCTCTAGCCGGCTATAACAACTTGGAGGTAGCCGAGTATCTGCTGGAGCATGGAGCCGATGTGAATGCGCAGGACAAAGGAGGGCTGATACCGTTACACAATGCCGCTTCTTATGGGGTAAGACACAAACATGACGCTTGCCTTTTTTGCTACCTGTTCATAGTTTCTTTAAAAAGTCTTTTATCTCCTTTAACATTCAAATTACTCACTTAAATACTTGAGGCCAGCTGTATATTTATAGGGCATGTGTTTATTTTTTTTATTTATTGTATTCGACTTTTAGAGTAGCAAGACTGACTTACTTCATACTCAGCGCAAAACTGATGGAAATGAATCAAGTTAATTTTTGCATAAAAATGATTGAAAATCTTTATCGTAAACCTTTTTTAGAATATCGTTCATGGATAAAGGTGTAAATGTATGATGAACATAGATTGATAGATAACCACACTTGGGTATTTTAATCAATAAAACAGCTCAGTTGCTTATAATCTTTCTATATGCTTCCCTTCACTATATTGTTTTACATACACTAAATTTAAAATACACTATTATTACAATACTTCACTTACTATATGATTTTTATTGTGATTTTTAACATTTTGCAATATGCTCAGTATTGCATATATTGCAGTTTATTACCTTTTTTCAACTGCACATTAAGTCCTCAATGCAGTTAAGTCAAAATCATCTCAAGAGGTTGTTGTAAAGTTTGACAAATATGCATATTTTGGATGTTTAGAAAATGTGTAGCACACAGTGTGTGATGTTTAACTGTGATGCTGGAGCTTACTTACCTAAACAGCAATAATAATGACTATCATCTTTAACATGGGGGGGATATTCGACTGTTGAAGGTTTACATTTGTGCTTTTTCCCTTCATCTTTGGTGGCACAGCGCTCGTAGCTTGTCAGCAGTCTTCTGCTAAAAGAGTCATGAAACACGTGTTTGCATGAAAGCTTGATGAGCTCTGCATTTTGGAAACGCACACACAAACAGTTATACACACTCAAGCATCCCTGAGTGTTACTGCAAAACAAGCTACATTCTGTTTGACACCAAGACACGAGCCGTAGACAGACGACGAGGGAATGAGGGAGACGAGCGGGAAAAGCAGGAGAGGAAGGACCGGAGGGAAAAGAAAAATCATGACAGATTTAATAATTCACACGTTTTCTGTTTCACACAATCCTGCAATCCGTTTTTACATGTTTTTTTTCCCCTGATCTTAATTTTGTGGCACTCATTCAGCAGCACTTCACACATTTGCTCTTGTTAAATGCTTTTATTCGTGCTGCCCTCGCCTCCCCCAGACACCTCCTCACTCATCTGCTCTCATTTTCTGCCGTTTTAATTTCTCTCCTTCGCTTTCCTGTTTTTTCTTCTTTATGTCTCCCCGCTACTTCCTCTCCTCTGTCCAGCACGTGGACATAGCTGCTCTGCTGATCAAGTACAACACGTGTGTCAATGCAACCGACAAGTGGGCATTTACTCCCCTGCATGAAGCAGCCCAGAAAGGGAGGACTCAGCTCTGCGCGCTGTTGCTCGCCCATGGAGCCGATCCCACTATGAAGAACCAGGAGGGGCAGACGCCGCTGGACTTGGCCACGGTATGAAAGGATTTCTTGTGGAACTTTTTTTGGTATCTGTCCTAATTTCTTCCCATAACAGTCTTCATACTTATGAGTCAGCACATTGACTTAAAAGACGTTCAGATGGTTATGGTTAACTATTCAGAGAGTTGAGCGCCATAAGGAGAGTTTGCAGAAGTTTAGATGGTGGAACAGACAGCTTTCTAACTCCTCACACCCTAATGAGGTTTCCTAATGAGCTTCCTTACGCGTTTCCTTGTTTGACTGTAAGTACCAAACTTTGAGAGCCTCCTTTGGAAAACAGCACATCACTGCTGCTGACATCTACAGGCTTGTAACTCTGCTAGAGATAAGAGGAAACAGAGGCATTTGCTGCTCTGCTCACACTATGCATTCAGTTTATTTATTGACCATTGGATGAAGTCATTAATGGATATAGCAGTCCCAGGGAAAGCCTGGAAAATTTGGCTTGCTCTCATGAAGCTTCATGACAGTTTGATCCTGTAATGAAAACGTCACACGTGCCATTTTCTAGTTTAGTCCAGATTAGCTTTGGGATAACTTCACAAAGCGTGGCCTCTGACCTTGATTGAGTGAAGCTTCTTAGTCATTTTCAAGGCATTACACAAAAAAATACAAACAAACATACACAACTAATTCAGAGGTGTCTACATGTTGTGTCTTTGTTGCAGGCTGATGACATCAGAGCACTTTTGATTGATGCCATGCCGCCAGACGCCCTGCCAAGTTGTTTAAAACCACAGGCCACTGTGGTGAGTGTCTGCACACAGTATAGGCACAGATGCTGTCTCTGTGTTGAATCAGATGAAGTGTTAATAGCAGAATTCATGCAGTTTTTAATCTTAAGCTCAATGTAAAGAAAAACGTGCTTTGATTTAAACCTAAACGAAACACCCAACGGACCAGATGTGTGAACATTTTTACATTTCCATATTTAAACAGACGTCTCACTGACAGAAGTCTTCATTCGAGAGCTGCATGTGAATTTATGTTGTCACATAATTACCAAAATGTGCAAAATCTAGGTTCTGTTTGCAGATCAGTTAACCAAACATTAATTACCAAACCCAGACAAGGTCAGTGCACAGCGTTTAAATAGAAGCTGATTAACTAAAAAAGTGAGCAACGTGAAGGGCGATCAGAGAGGGCATCCTCTGCCAATTTCAGTTGCTCTGGATCTGCTCCAAAATTTAATGAGTTCTTCTTGTGCCCATTGCTCCACCCCACGAACGAGTGTTATGACAGAAAAGTTTCACCTCAGCTGTCAGGGCAGAGGAACAGGGAAGGGTATCGTCTCTGCCCAACCCGCTCTCTGAAACACTTTTTCTTAAATCAGTTTTTTTAGTTTGTAGATGAGCCTTTTTTTCCTCTGCTAATTACGCCACTGCAAAACATGTTGCATATATAAATACTGATTTTAAGAAAAATACAATTTTATTCTTTTATCCACTTTTTCATACTGTGCAGGAGCCCTAAACAGATAAAAGTAACTGACATGTTACTCAAGGTGACCCAAAGTGCATTAGAGACAGGCACATTCACAATCCAGGTCTCCAAAAACCCGGTTTCATAGCACATGAAAAACTGAAAAGTGTGTTTTGTTGCCTTGAGTAATTATAGTGGAAAGTAAAAAGCACAGTGATTAAGTGTTCATTAAAATGTGGCCATTAAGAAGCTGTCTCGTATATAAGCTGTCTTTATAGGTTAAAAGTATTGGTATCTGTATTGGAATAAGCAATATATTTCCTTGGTATCAGATCAATACCAAAATTTGTAGTGTCTCACAGCACTAAACTGAAGGCTTTCTTTATATTAGCTGGCTCAAGAAACCCTAAAGCCCCAGTCAGAGATGGCGGGTTTTACAATGATGGTTATCGACTTTCTCTGTTAAGCCCACTTTTTGTTTCAGGCTCTGTACTCGCTCATGTAGAAAAGGGATGTTTCACACATTATGTGACAATCCTCGTGCATAAAATAATTCCTTTGAGTACTGCCTGCTCTGATCAGAGACGTTATGAAATAATGATTCAATGGTGATTAAAAAACATAAAAATATAACAATAAATAAGAGAAGAGATCCATGGTGAAGAGTACTAAAATGTTAAACAAGCATTTTGGTTCCAGTTATTTATTTTTGTATCAAAGTGTGTTCCCAGTGCAGCTTTTTCCCCTTTATAGCTGTTATATTTACAGGACAGTTAAAGCTCTGAAACCCTACTGTCCCACAGCCAAACAAAGGAGATGTAAAAACCAGTTTATTTTTCATCATCAAAGTGAAATTATTCTTACTGACTGAACAGGTGTTCATGTGTGTGCGTAACTGCTATTCCAGAGGTGTAAAAGAGACTTAGCAGCTTGCTTCTTTACTTAGGATCAATTATAAAAATATATACGTGTTATGCATCACATGCACTTTCCACTCCCAATGCAACTAACAGTTTGCTCAGCTGTAACTTCATGATATAAATAAAAGAATTGGTGAAAATGAGGCACTTCCAGCTGAATTTAAAGTGACACATGCAACATAAGCTGCTCCCAGACAGATTGTGGGTTTAAGTTACCATGGTGATTTAGCCAGGTAAAAAAGAGCCACAAAAAAATTGACGTCTCGCTAACGTTTCACACTACACTGCTCTGAAGTTTCTGATGAATGGTCCCCTAGGTAACCTGACCTCACAGTTAGTTTGATTACGATACACCATAACTGCACGCCCTTGTGAAACCCTACATCATAACCTTGCGTGCATCTCCCTTGAAATGTAACTACACATCAAGACAATCAACATCCATCGTCGCTTCAAGTGGCTGAATGTCACTGATTTTCTATGGTGTCTGGTTGCCATGTCGCTAGCTTTTTCAATTCACCTCAAGAGATGAAAGCTCAAACACTCAAAATTGGTGACTAAAGAAAATTTCTATAAAGTCTTACTAAGTCAAAGCAAACCTTCTCCTTCTTACTTTTAGGTAAGTGCCAATGTGGTGAGCACAGGAGCGACAGGGGGTGTGGTCATCTCTCCGTCTCCGTCCCCTTCGTGCCTGTCAGCGGCCAGCAGCATAGACAACCTGGCCGCTCCTCTGAGTGACATCACGGCGGCCGGGGCCACCGGTCCCGCAGATGGAGCGACTGGCTCCGACAGGAAAGAAGGAGAATGTGGGTGAACGCACAAGAGCGCCTGAGTCATGCGCTCATGTTGTACCACGAGTCAAAACTTGTGAAAACCCTGCTGACATCACTTTGTCTCTGCAGCTCTTCTTGACATGACCATCAACCAGTTCTTAAAGAGCCTGGGGCTGGAACACCTCCGAGACATCTTTCAGCGGGAACAGGTACACAAACAGCCTTTCTGATGTGTCAGACTTTTAAAGCGTGAAATAGGAGGAAAAAGAAGGAGGAAGAGAGGCTGCCGTAAATCCAATCCTGTTTCTAAGCAAAACAACTTCATTGGTCTCCCTCTTTTTGTTGTTGTTACTTGTTGTGTGTGGATCTAAAGATGGCAGGATCTGTCTGCATCCTGTGGTCCACCACTGTTATCCTGACTGTAGTATCACAATTGACATAAAACTTGATGCACACATTTAATGTAGCTGTGGACCAAGTTTGGCCACATACAGCACCACTTTGATCTTATGTGAGTCGAACAAGTGAAACTCCTCTTTCTGTCAGTCTTGATATAAGAAAAAGAAGCCAAATTTCAACAGTATGTCTCACTTTTATCATGACAAAGAAAGCCCCTGTAGTAAATGAAAGAAATCTCTCAGGATTACTTTTTGGGCTTATGCTGTAAGAACTAAATGTGTAAAATAATCTATCATTTAATTACTTTAGTGGAGTATGAATGGTCACAGGCGAGGTCTTTATCAGTAGGAAAAGCTGTAAAAAGTTAAAAGTCCAAAATGTCTTTGAGTCTTTGGCTACGTCCACACTAGCCCGGATGAATTTGAAAATGGCGTTTTTGTCTGAAAACACTCCGCGTCCACACTGTCGTTTTCAGCCGTTTTCACAGAGTTGTGTGTTCACATTGAAACGGCCAAAAACGCTTACGTTCCAGTCCTGCGCACGCGTGAAACGCAAGACGATTCGGCCTGCCTCATTTCTGTCTGCCGTTTATTTACTTTCCGGCTCTTTGAAACATCGCAGCAAAATGTTGAGGAAAAGCATCGAGTTAACAATGAGGTGGAGTTGTTGCTGCGAGTAACACAAAAGTACAAAGTTGCAAAAGCGAGTGAGAATTAAAGAATTTGAAGAAAAGTGATCTGGAGCATGTACAAACTGATATTAATCTTTAATAGGGCTGCCAAAATTGAGAGCAAACAAAACTACTCCTGTATAATGCCCTCCGCTACCTTAGTTTAATTGGTCACATGACTGCATCACATGACTAAAATGTGTCATCGTTTTCGAAAAGGCTCCGGGTTCGCTGTCCACACTGCAATGCGAAAACAGCGTTTTCAAATGTATCCACTTTGGAGAGCGTTTTCAAAACGTCAGTGTGGACGGAGGCCAAAACGGAGAGACAAAGATGCGTCGCAGAATAATGGTTTGAATTTTGCACTCTTTGAAGCTTCTTCCTTGTCAAGCCTCACTGTTAACTAGCTTGATGTAAAGGAAGACGTTCAGAGGTGGTTTGCCCGGGGCCTTAATAATGTCTGAGGTCAGCACCTTAAAGAATAAAAGTAGATGTGAAGTTCTCACGCGAGAAGCAGTTTGAATTCTAGTGCATAAACGAAATCGTATTAGTGTGGACATGGCCTTTGCCAGGCCGATCTTGGCTCCCGGGCCTTATGTTTGACACCGCTGCTGTGAGCTGTGATTTATTTTTTTCTTTTAAGTAGCTCATTCAGAATTTTAATTTGTCTGGTAATTTTGTCGTCTGTAATTGTTTGATTTATGGTTGCGTATCTTGCAGACCTTCCCATCAGCATTGCGTATTATTAGCCAGTCAATTAGCAAACACCACAAACATCTGCTTAGCACGCCGGCTTTAGCATTCAGCTCAGAGCATTACCAAATTTGCAAATCTTGGTGCTGAAAACTGTGGAAAACAAGCAGATGTATAGAGAGTAAAGAACACAAAGGGAGGCGAAGATCTCCACAGAAGACGGAGAAGAAGGCAAATCAAGACAAAGGGGAGGAAAGAGAGAAAGGTGCTTGAATGGATGAAGATAAAAGAAAAGAGAAGCAGAGACAGAACAGTGAAGGAGATGAAAGAGGTCACAGAACAGACAGTGAAATAAAGTAACACTGAAAGGTGACAGCTGGTAAAAGGCAGGGTGGAAGCATTGTGGGAGATTCTGTGTGCAGTTAAATGTATTCTTGCCCCCCTCCCCTCCTAAAGGGAAACAAGCCTTCATCAATATTCAAATTGAGAGTGATGCAGAGTGATGTCGGGGTAAGAGTCAGCTGTGTCTGCGTTTCTACTTCAGAATGACATGAACAAGAACTCAGAGGTGTGACAAAGAAACAAACATTGCTTCAGCTGACCTGTCACTCGTTATAGGCGCCTTTAATTTAGCTGCAGACTTTGCACTTTGCTGCCGTTCAGTGTTCTTGATGAATCGCAGAATAATGGTTTGAACTTTGCACTCTTTGAAGCTTCTTCCTTGTCAAGCCTCACTGTTAACTAGCTTGATGTAAAGGAAGACGTTCAGAGGAGGTTTGCCCAGGGCCTTAATAATGTCTGAGGTCAGCACCTTAAAGAATAAAAATAGATGTGAAGTTCTCACACAAGAAGCAGTTTGAATTCTAGTGTTTTTCAAACAGTTTTTTTTATTTCACCAGTTTTTGGTCCTTTCTTCAAATTGTTTTATTCTGTTAGGGAGATCTGCAAAAGTCAAACGCTATAGTTTACCCCTCCGCGGTGTGACAGGTTTCTGCTTAGCTTATTTCTCTGTGGTGCACGTCGCAGTAAACTCCCAGCAGACTACTCAAGCTGTGATGATTTACACCTGTATCAGTGATCAAGGCAGCGCGGAGGGAAAGTTATCTCTGCCTCAAGGATGAATCTCATTTCTGCTCACCCTGAACAAATTCAGGAGAGCGGCGATGACTTCACCGTCGTCAATTTGCATATCAACTGGCTTGATTACTGCCATCCATTCATTGACCTTTTCTTTGTGCGGCTGCTGTTTTTCATGAATATTTGTCAGACCTATTTTCTCCGCGGTACATAGATCACTGAACTCATCACTCTTTACAGCAGACAGTTCAGATTATCAGCTTGTAGCATGACCTGCTGCCACTATCAGCACATGACTTACTGTTAAATACATTAAGGCATTGCTAAATCAATTTTTTATTACTGTATAACTGGAGGCAATGGGAAAAATAACAAGTGCACTCTTTTTTCTTCTGTTTTTTTTGCCATCTCTGGGCAGATTTCACTGGATGTGCTGGCAGACATGGGTCACGAAGAGCTGAAGGAGATCGGCATCAACGCCTACGGTCACAGACACAAACTCATCAAGGGCATTGAGAGACTGCTGGGAGGCCAGCAAGGTCAGTATACTCGAAGAGAACAGCGCACTGAGTGTAACTGAGTGGAAAAGCATTCAAAGGAAGAGGGGGGGTTAATAAAACTTCCCAATAAATATTGAAAACAATCAGTTAGACGTATTTCACAATCAATAACATTATATTCTACTAATGTTCAGATATGTTATCCAGGAAATGTGACTCATATTTTATATCTACATGTCAAACACTTGGATTAGATACAACAAGTAGTTTGTGCCTTGCTGTCTTACACTAATGAAGGTTTCTCCTATCACAGAGGTTGGCAGTGATTCGTGATACCTGCTCAAGAGTGTTTTTGACTTGACAAGATGTTGTGAAGTAGTTTTTCCTAACCATGAAAGTAACTCTGATCATCCACTTTGGTTATCGTCTCCTAAACTCTTTGGTTTCTCAACTGATAGGTTTACATTTGTTTTTTTCAACCTAATGATGGGCTCTTCACTTGCATCAGCACCTCTTTGGACTTCATCAATTTCTTGGAATCAACTCAGGATTTTTTATTTGATTAATATGTCATTAACTAACATGAAGCCATGAAACTGATTGTCAGTCAAGTCGAGTATCTGTGTGTAAAAATGACTGTCGTTCCTGAACAATATAATTTGTATAATTTTCCTTTACCTTTTTAATTAAAATTTAGTTGAATTAAACATCTTGATCTGTATTGCAAATATTTGCTCATAGGTGCAAACCCATACCTGACGTTCCACTGCTCCAGCCAGGGCACCATGTTGATCGACCTGCAACCGGATGACAAGGAATTCCAGTCTGTGGAGGAGGAGGTACGCAAACGCCCCTTTAAGCACATGTAACCTACACACGACACTGACCACATTTAAATTCATAGCACCTTTTTTTTTTTTAACCTTACCACCTGCATGAATTTCTTTCAGTGTGGAACAACATTTATTCATTTGCTTGAACAGTAATTTCAACCATGCGCCTAAAGACACATCACGCAGTGTCACAGCAGCCAGCTGAACGAGAGGTTTCATATCTGTGGAGCTGCTCCACCGCCTGCATTGCTCTCGTAATTGAGAAGCCGCGATTGAACGAGACAGCCGATATCAGTGTGAATGAGCTGAAATTAATGAGAACCGTCACATGTTAAAAGAAATTTAACAGGTAATTTCATCTGTAATTCTTCCTCGACAACTTGACAAATGACAGTCATGAAGTCTGGACTGATTTGTTTTTTTAAATACCAGAAAAAAAGCAGATGAAATATTTTTACCTACAATTATTTTGCACACATTATTTTTGCTGTATTATGCCACATTTCCCCACAGGCATTGTGAAGGCATCTACTCTCGATTGAATGACCTGCTTCTTTCCTCTCACACTTTATAGTAATTTTAACTTTTCACATCGAGTTAACAATGAGGTGGAGTTGTTGCTGCGAGTAACACAAAAGTACAAAGTTGCAAAAGCGAGTGAGAATTAAAGAATTTGAAGAAAAGCTATCTGGAGCATGTACAAGCTGATATTAATCTTTAATAAGGCTGTAAAAATTGAGAGCAAACAAAACTACTGCTGTATAATGCCCTCCGCTACCTTAGTTTAATTGGTCACATGACTGCATCACATGACTAAAATATGTCATCGTTTTCGAAAAGGCTCTGGGTTCGCTGTCCACACTGCAATGCGAAAACAGCGTTTTCAAATGTATCCATGTGAAAAGTGTCACTGGCACTTTTCACATCCACATCTGATGCTTACCTCCCATCCGATGTGGACACCGGATCAGCTGGAGGCACAATCGAAGATTGCAGCGGTCCCAGATCAGCTGCACACACTGGAATACTCTCCCATGTTGCTTGTGTTTATTGTGCTATGGTGTGTTGATATCTGTGTATTCCTGTATTATCCTTTTGTGTTACACATTTCGATGTTTTTTTCCTCGCTACCTAGCCTGACCTGTCTCCCCAATGTGATGTTTGTGTATTGTATGTACGGTCGGCAAGGTCTGTCATCTCGGCAACAGAAATCTAAGGGAAAAAAAGTTTAGTGTTTATGATGATTCATTGTTGTTATGTTTGATGATTTCCTCCTCAGCTACAGAGCACGATCAGAGAGCACCGCGACGGAGGCAACGCAGGCGGGGTCTTCAGCCGCTACAACATCATTAAAGTATGACCTAAAAAACACATCACACTGTACAAATACAGAAATAAGTTATGTTTATTTTCTTCCCTCCTTTAAAGCAAAAAAAGAAAAAGCAATCTTGACATATATTAAGCATTTTATGTGTGCTGTTTCCCTCCTCTCTTTCCTCTGACTGCAGATTCAGAAGGTTGTGAATAAGAAGCTGCGGGAAAGATACACACACAGACAAAAGGAAATTGCAGATGAGAATCACAACCACCACAACGAGCGCATGCTCTTTCACGGTAAATAAACACTGTGCATATGGTAAAATATGAAAGCATGCTGAGCTTCTTTAAATATAGTCCTGCTGATTTACAGAGATTTAACACCTTTTTTATGCTGAAATGCTCTGACAAACATTTGCACTCCTGTAATGAATATTTGTGAAATACATTTGACTCATTTACCAAACATCTGAAAAGGAATTAACTCTTCCAACAAACACAGCTAAGCACACTAATCCAAAATTGGATTATCTCAGTATAAGACAGTTAAACTTAGTATTACTCTTGCTGTGAATCCATCATCAAGTGGACTAGAAAAAAAAACCAATTCATCCCCAAAAAGGGGAGTAGTTTTGAATTTTACTCTAGTTAACGGTGTTGTCAGTGCCCTGCTGGGTGGGCAGGGAGTGTGGACAACCAACTTTGTGAATACGATACCATACATGTACCTACTGGGAGGCTGAGACAGCTACCAGTATTTTTTTTTCCTTTTATTAATGTTTTTGGAACTTTTGGTATCATGAGATGGTACCTGCACCCCATTCAAATTGCATAGATAGTCCAGCCCATACATGCCATCACAAGATGGTCTGCTGTGTCTTCCAGCACAAGTCTCAGGAGTGTGTTGGAGATACCAAGAGACAGGTTTTAACACAAGGAGAGCTGCAGGACTACTGTCTGCTCTTTTGATCGATGAGAAACAGAAGAAGAACCACTAGAGCCCCACAGAATGACCTCCAGATGGCCACCCATAAGCATATTTATCACATTATCTGTCAGAAACTGACTTCATGAGCGGGGCCCAACATCCTTTTTTGGAAGGGGTAATCACAGCTCAGTGCAGCTCAGTTGTCATAGTCTGGCTGTGCTGGACTCTGAGCTCGTCCCAGTAAAGGATGTCGGGTCCTCGTGCCGTGCTCGTGGCATTCTGATGTTATGGGGGTCAGAAACACCCACGAGTAGCCCGTTGGACATCTTGTCGTAGGGCTCTGGCAACGCTCCTCCCTTTCTTCCTCACATAGTATTGGACCGTGAAAGTGCTTATTATTGATTGTGTGATAACTCTGCTGCAGTCTGACACATCCACGTCGGCGCTGCGGCATTGACTACAAACATTACACCAGATCCGTTTAACCTGCAGCGTTTAACTGTCATACAGCATTTTGGAGAATAGGAGCACGCATACCATTCAGTTTTGGATGATTTCTACAGACACAGAGGCTAACATGGTGGCAGGTTTAACCACGAGGTTAAAATTTAGACAGCATAAAAAAGGTCCATAGGTTCAACTCTACATGAGTTCCTGCAAAGACTTAAAAGAACTGCACCGCTCAAAGGTATCCGACAGCTCCTGATATCTACTTTAAAATCAGTACATGAGCTGATGTGGTGAATCAGTCGATGCACCTTAAATATCTGTGACAGCTTTGGCTGTCAGCATGCCGTCCTCTAAAGCTCAAAAAGATGAATTAACCGGAGTATGTGAAATGCATAAATTCTGTTTCCTTACATGGAGGGAAAGTAAGGAAGCGCTGCACTCTGCACTTCCTCCTTTCTCTCCTAGTTTCATAGTTGTCTTGAGGACTAAGGTGCTTTGTGATTAACTGTAATTTTATCTTTCCTACAATTTAGTTATAAAAAAAGCATTTCTATACATAATTTTTTTATTTCACCACAAAATGTGATTATTCCTACGGTGGAGATTCAGTCCACATACAAAGCAACTGCGTCTTCTGTAATCATGATGTTTCAACCATTTGTGTGCACCGTCATTAACGCCTTGGCGCGTCGCTGCTGTTATTCTTGCAGTCTGGCTGAAGGAAACTCCTTAATCTTCCATCCTCTTTCCAACCACAAGCTTTTCTCCGTTAACTGCCGTAGAGTGGAATCCTCCCAGTTTCTTAGCTCAGTTTCCAGTACGCAGTACGCTACCTTTTCTGGCATCTTCAGAGTCTGCTGTGATCTTTTATGTATTACTCTTGTATCTGAAGACATTTCTGATGCAGGCATCACTGTCAGGACAGACATGCTCACAGTGGAGGCAGCTGAATATTTTGTGTCATTTCTCACTTTTCGGGCCTTCCAGGTTCTCCCTTCATCAACGCAATCATCCATAAGGGCTTTGATGAGCGTCATGCATACATCGGAGGCATGTTTGGCGCTGGCATCTATTTTGCCGAGAACTCCTCCAAGAGCAATCAGTACGTGTATGGGATCGGCGGAGGAACAGGTTGTCCAACCCACAAAGACCGCTCCTGCTACATATGTCACAGGTGGGTGCTCACATCGGCCTGAGCAGCTTTAGCGAGATCTTTTTAGCTTCTTAAAATATTCTTGAAATAAAAATTGCCTTACCGAAAGATCAAATAAACTGATTTTATTGATTCCATGGTGTGCGTCTGTGTGTTTGTGTGTTTGTGTGCGTTTGCAGACAGATGCTGTTCTGTCGGGTGACACTCGGTAAATCATTCCTTCAGTTTAGTGCAATGAAAATGGCCCACGCCCCTCCTGGTCACCACTCCGTAATAGGACGACCCAGTGTCAATGGTCTGGCGTATGCAGAGTATGTCATCTACAGAGGGGAGCAGGTTGGTACACACAGAAAAACTTTTTTGCCTTCCAAATTTCAACGTACTTGGAAGTTTGAGTTACCACGTCCAACTTTTGAAATTTGGACGTAATAACTCATGCAAAAAATGTATGTATTTATTCATGTTTTCTCAGCGGCAGAAACAAGCTTTTAGTGAGTAGTGGTAAGTCTTTGCAGACATTTGGCATCTTCCATGCAAACTGTTTGCACAATTGTGACCAAAGTAATCGTAAGGACCTTGTCGATGCAGCACCACAGCCAATTTCACCCAGTAACGGCAAGCAACCCGAACTACTCACTCACCAGCCTTTCAGGGAATACACATTATTACTGTCATTCCCAATGGGAACACTGACCAGTCTCTAGCACGGATGTCACAATACCAGGAATTTACTAATTGGTACCAGTACCAGTAGAATTACATGATTCTTGATACCAAACCTATAAGGGCAGCAGCACCAGTTGCCATCTTCTCATTCTGCATATAGCCACTTGTAGCTGTATGCTGCCCCCTACAGTTGTACCTCAGTACATACACTGCGTGGTACCCATGGTACCAAGTAAGAACTGTCATGTTTTCAGAATTGTGGTATGAAATGGTGACCATGTGACTGGGGCTTTAGCAACCAATTGTAAGCACTCAGAGAATCATAATTTTTTTCCTAGCGAATGGAGGTTGCCAGACAGTCGCCAGCTGGTCTCTAGGCCTGTGTGACTGGGTGTTTAAATCCTCAAAAGGACAACACTGTAAATTCCAAAAATCCTCAGCATACACACATTTGAAATACTTACCCAGCCTTCAAAAGATCATACTTAATTTACTTTGTCTTTCTTGTAGTAAGCCACTGAAATCATAACAGTTTGTTTGACTTTAATGTATTCTTTGTCCTCAGGCTTACCCAGAGTACTTGATCACCTACCAGATTGTGAAACCAGAGAGTCTGGCCACGCCTGCTGCCACTGCTGAGCAAAAGTCCTAAAGCACAGCTGGGTGCCAAGTTAGCCAGACTGTAGTGGACAAATCTCTAAGAGGACCAGAACTGAACAGTAAGGAGTTTCAAACCTCAGACCTTCAAAGTCTCTGGAGCTGGGGGTGGGTGACACGAAGCATCGGCTGGCCAGGAGTCAGATGACCCTCAAACGTGGAAATACGGAAGAAGAAGAGACGGTGTCTTTCAGTTTTTTGGGGTTGTAATACAGGTTCAGTCCAAAAGGAGCAGACAGTAATAATTAATCATTTGAGGAGAAAATGAAAACTGTTTCATCAGTATTAGTGGAAGCTGTTTTTGAAGGCCCTGTGGCTTGATCTCAAAATGAAAGCAATTACCACAAAAAAAAAAACTATCTAAAACAAACAAAAAGCTGTTTTGTTTTTTGTTTTTTTTGGGCACCTTTGCACTGCTCCTGTATTCTAGCCCCAGGCTTTAATGTGTTTTTATATTATGTCCTCTTTTTGCTTTGCGCACACACCCACAACATCAAAACAATGCTCCAACGCCACCTCCAGATGCATCGAGAGAACGGAAATTCAGCACATTTCTGTGTTGTCGCATTTTCACCAGAGGCCGATGTAAACGAGAAGCCACAGGAGGAGAATATGAAATGAGATGAAACGCAGAGAAGCAAGAGAATCATTGATATCAAAAAGCAAATAAAGCTGCTGACGGGACCTACTGCAGACTTTCCACTACAGTCCACACCGGGACCAACCGCCACCTTACACCCGCAAGTCAGTCAGACCAAACCTGCTCATTTCAGATCCGCAACATATCAAGCACATACACTGAAAACCACATGCAGGCTCAGCAAAATATAAAATTGGGATCTTAGCTGTCCGGGAAGTTAAGTTATAAGAAGCATGACAGGCTGGGACACCTGTGACAAGCCAGCTAACCTAAACATACCTCTTATTTTTCTCAAATATGCCACCAAGAATCTCGTTTCAAGAACTGATTGCTGCCTTTGTAGTATCACAGGAAATCTGCAGTCGTTATAGGAACTGCATCCAGAACTGCCGTGTTGTTTCAGCCCAGTTCTGACTAAAACCAGTCAGAGCCATGAGGATCACAGACGATTAAGGCTATCATACGCATAAACTACTCTCACCTGCCAGTTTATTAGGCGCATCTAGCCAGTAAAAAGTGCTCAAATGAAATCCTGCTTTCTGTTACACCCATATTGTTTCATACCTTTAAGTGGTACTGTCATTTTTCTGGGCACACCTGCTAACCTGCAAACTCAGTGTGTTGCAAACAAATTTGTGCATAAGCTTCATTTCCAGTTCATTTGGGTTAAACTTCACTCAGCATTCAATAACAAGACAGATAAAGGATGAATTTGTGTCTGCAGGTGGCACGCTTGCTTTCTGCTGCTGTCCAGTTTTGTTATTTCAGTCACTGGAAAAGTTGAATGTATGCAGTAGAAGAGATGTGGCGTTCTTTAAAGTCTCACTTTAAGCAAGCCTGATGGTTTGGGTAATTTTTGTTTTGTTTTTTGTTTTTGTTTTTTTTGGGGGGGGGGGGGGGGGATTTCAGCTAATCACACAATACTACTGTCACTGAAGTATCTTAATGTCACTGATACGTTCCCACATGTGGTCATTCCAGTTCCTTTCCATTCCAACTTTTACTGTTGATGCCCTCTAGTGGTGAAACAGACAAATTGCCAGCTTGCAGTACTGTGTTAAAGGCTATCAGAGAGGCATTTATTTTTGATTCTGTTTAAAAGTACCTTTTCCCACCCAGTTTCAGGCAGTTCTTTGTTTGTTTGAAAGACTTCATGCTCCTCTGTTTACACTCCTCAAATGTGAAAGTGTCACTGTACTGTAAACTGTTTTCACACTTCAACCCTGAACTTTTTCTAGTCTACACTAGAGTGTCTGCTGCAGTTGGATTGGATATTAAGCGTGTATTTAACTTGCCGGCATGACGTCAGATTGCATCAATGTGTGACTGGGGGCAGGGTGGAGGAGTTAGAGCCGGTGATCTTCCTGCCTCCTGCATACTCCACCCCAGGCTGCTGGCTGGCCTTAATCACATCACACAGAGCAGTTCCAGTAGTGAGGACACAACTGAACCTGATTGTGCTGATATTTTCTGGCATTCCTGTGTAGAAACAACTTAATGAGGCGTCAGCAGCTGGAGCCTGCAAAAAGAGTCTTTTTATATGATGATGAGGCTGATGGATACGTTTTATGTCAGGATGAAGTATGACGCTCATGACTAAACACCAACATGTTACCATTTCTCTCAGAAAGTACTATAAGCTCAAGGTTTTCCTTTTTTGTTTTTGTTTTTTTTAAACTGCAGTGACTATGTGTTTTTCTGTTAACGGGTCTTTATTTATAACCTTTAAATTCCCTATAGATCATGGGGAGGGACCACACATGAATGTAGCTGTATGCTTTTATTCACCTCTGGTCACGTCAGGTGAAACGCAGCAGGGCTGATGGTCTTTGAAATTTAATGCCTTTAATGAGACGGTGATTCTGACCATTATGGAGTTCACCTCAATCAGGAGAGATGGTTTATGTCTCCTGACCTCTGTTAGTGGTAAATTTGAGGGTAAAACAAATGAATGTTAAAGTGGTCCTATTGTGCTTAATGCTGTTACAGTGCTGGATGGGCAAAGTTTCGAATAATGGAGGTCAACATATGTGCAAGTAGGAGCGCACAGCTTTGGTTATGAACAGAGAAGCTCCACCCACTGGCTGTATAAACCTTCTGTTAGTGAGGGGCTGCCAATCAGAAGAAAGGTTGCTTGGCTTGTTTTAGATGATGGATGAACTCAAGTGCTACACCTAGGCTCAATATAAGATCAATAAAATTACTTTGAACTGTCAATCACATGAGGTAACACTATTAAAGTCCAAGAATATAATAAAAATAAGCACAATAGGACCACTTTTATTTCAGATTTTTCTTTTTTTTGACTTGCAAGCCTGAATTAACTCAGTTGAACTAAACACACTGTAGCTGACCCTCAGAATAACAAATGAAACCTTTTTTGGATGTCCTCTTTCAAGTTGTGACTTATTGACTAATTGATAGCGTAGATAGATCATCACAGTAGAAGAAATTATTTGTGTAACTGCGAATTATGAAAATGAAAATGAAATGACTAAAAATGGGGAAAATGGAATGAGGAGATTGAAGAAAAGATGACTCAAGCAGAAATGAGGAAAACATTTCAAAAAACCTGAAATTAAACTGAAGTGAAAAGATGTTTTCAGTGGAGAATTGAGGTTGCTTCGCTGGAACAAAATGAAAGGCCCTTGTGTAAAGCCTGTTTTTTGTACTTCCACCAGAAGCTCAATTAAAGTTTGAGTGAGGTGTCGGTAGTACACAGTTTTTAGATAAAACGGCAGCATCGCTGTCGGCTGTCTTGGTACTGACCTCATTAAGGCCGGAAGATGTTAATTGCTGTGGGCATTGCTTGAAATTGGAATGTAAATAAACTAAATTCAGATGCACCTTTTAGCGGGTCTTTCCTGATTGAATTTTAGTTTATTTTTCCCTCCTTTTTTATGTCATAACCTTTTGAATTTTAATTTTAGCTGGTCTCTGTTCAGTGACCAACCTTGCTGTAAATAGATTGGAGCGGGGGGGGGGGCTTCTCTTCAGTCAGTCAGGTGTTGTCTAGCTGTCTGAGCTGCCTTCTACCAGAAGCCACTGGTTTCATTATCATTTCATTCTGTTAGATTTGACCTCCTGTTGTACAGACGGTTGTACAGATGTGCTGCTGACCAGCTAACATGTGGAACAGAGAAACTCCTTCATGACTGTACAGAAGAAAAATCCTTAATAAAAGAATATAAAGTGTCCTTTTGTTTTTATTTCATTGTGAGCTTGAGTTCAGTTTGATACTAAACTGCATGGTAACACAAATATCTAATTAGTCAATCACATGGCACCAACTTAGTGCATTTAGGTATGTAGACATGGTCAAGACGACCTGCTGAAGTTCAAACTTGGCAACAAAACGACTTTGTTGTTGTTGCTAGATTGACTGGTCTAGCAAAACTGCTAATTTACATCTAGTTTCAGCAAAGATTACATAATGGTTTAATATCAGAGACACACAAATATACAGCAAAAAAGAAACGCAACTAACAAATCGGACAAAAAAACTCAAGTGTGTGTTATTCCAGAATGGAAGGGTGGTTAAATGAGGATGGCAAAAAAAGTTATGTTGACTGGTGATTCTATGGATTTATTGTTTCCCATGTTAATGAACAAGTGTAGAAAATCAGTGTAGAAACATTCTAGCTGCATTGTCCATAAGGAAAGCTGAATTTGCCTAAAATTCTGTAGCTTTTTACTGTGACATTTAAATGTTATGGAGTCCAAAGTGAGCCCAAGATATTGGCGGAACACAGAGTGTGTCAACTCAGCCTAAGAAGAGAAAACTGAGGCTGTATTCACACAGGTTCATTAAAATGAGCTCATTGTCTCAAACTGGTTTCTTGAAAAAAGACTTTGAGTTGACTGGACTTAAACTGGGAGTGGAGCTAACAAATCTGCAGCAACTTCATGATCCTATCATATCTTTATGGACCAAAATCTCTGAATGTTTCCAAAACGAAGAATGAAGGTAGGCGTGAAGGAACAACAACAACAAAAAAAACAAAACAGGCCTGACCTGCCATTAACAAAGTGTAACTAATAAAGTGTCGAGTGCTGACACACCAGGACTGAGCACGATCTCTAAATCTCAAATGTTTTGAAGTTAAATCGACCTTGTATCATTTCTAAATCACCAAGAAAAGAAGAAGAAAGCAAGAATACTGATGAAAATACAGGCTTCAAAGTGGTAATTAGCTAAATGACTCATCACATCCACATTCACCATATTTACCCCCCCCCCCCCCCCCCCCAAAAAAAAAAAAAACAACAACAACAAAAAAACAAACCAACAACAACATTACCCAGAAAACTACTTGAGTTAAGGTCCTTCAAATTTGGGGAGTAAATACTTGGTACTATGTACCAATACCTTGCAGTGGTAAATGTATCGTTCGAGACATGAGATTTTGTGCAAATTAGTATTTAATTTCTTTTTTTAAATTATTTTATCAGTGCGTGGCATTTATGGCTTTATGGCATTTTATTTGATGGGTCAAGCTTTAAAGGGTGAAAGAAAAAAATGTACCTTCCTTGTATACAAGAAGATGTAAATAAAACATCAGACCCCTTCTTTCAAAATTGTGATTTCTGCAGGCCTCCAAATATTTTAGGCAACTGAAGCATCCATCATTCTATGTTCAGCTGTGCCACAATCCTGAGGGTACCAGATATTCAACTATAAACATTTTGAAGGACCTAGGACAATTCATTTTTTTTATTTAAAAAGATGTTTGAAAAATGTTTAAAAACAGCCCTACCTTCATTTCTTGAGACATATTTAAGAAAATAAATTTCATTAATGAAAGAGGTGTATCTTTTTTTTCCCCTCCCGTTTTGTCACTTAAATCTGAGTCAGGGGAAAAGTGATGATCTGACATGGAGGGATCCTAAAGGCATGGCATCACAAATTCCTCATTTTGAACCTATGGGCTGTATCTGTCTGCAGGATGACTCCACATAAACGAACGAAGTAGCCATCCTACTGCTTCAGACAGTACACTACTTGCATAATCAAGCTCAGAAAGATAGACATGCAGATTTGGCACGGCGGTTACGAGTGGAGCTCAGTCAGTGTGAAGGAGATTGCTCAGCGTCTGCCTCCATGGACAGAGTCCAAACAAAAGACCTTTCTTGCTCTTCAGCACAAAAACTGCAAATTAATACGAAAAGAAGCCTGGTGACTATCTGAAGCACAATCTTTTGGCAAATGGGGTCCAGCATTTTTGACGTGATTCTCCCCAGGACTGCCACAGTTAATGTTTAGGCCCAATGCTGAATCGCAGAGGTGAGAGTCACAGGATGTGAGCAGCTATTGTGCAAAATGAGAGGAAGAGAGGACTTTGAATGCCAGAGGACAAAAGGGATATTCCAAAATGATAATGATCCAAAACACGCTGCCAAAATCACTATGACATCACCAAATATTTGCGTAACATCTATCATCATAAATAAAGGTCAATGTCAAAAGTATCGAAAAAGTAAATGATTTTTATCATACATAAGATCAGCTCAAAGGTGATAACATCTAGAAAGTGCAATAAAACTCAACCACATAAACTATCACGCCTTTAAATGACAACAAAGTTGAATCAACATTATTGATCACCTGACATTTTATTGCAGGGCTGTTTCATTGGTAATAATTCAGAATCAGAATACTTTACAAATCCAAGAGGAAATTATGCACATTTCAGTTTCAAAGTGCATACTGTATACCTCCCTAAAGCCCCAGCTGGATTATTTGTTTCACACTTCTTATGTGCCACTGCACCATTTTACAGCCCGCTTTAATGAACGTAACACTAAATCAGAGTCCCAAACATAGACTGTATATAAAAGGTGGATGTGGGCACTGCGGTTTCTCGTGTAAAGTCATGCATACATTGCTTTGGAGTTGTCCACCATACTAGATGTGATACAACCATTGGTTGCCAGGGGAAAACTACATATTCCCTGATTGGTTGGCAGTGGTTCCTGGAGGTTGTAAAGTCAAGTTCAAGGTAAACGTTATTATCCCCAAGAGGCAATTTGTGGTACAGCCAGCTGCAAACATGCACACACTACCTAAAGTCAAACAGACACGAACATGCAAAAGCAACAACATTCTCATTCAAAACACCAATAGCAGCAGTGACAAAAGAATAAGTACTAGATTAGTGGCAACACATTTTTTAAAAAGTGTAAATGGAGAAGGTTCACCCTCAAAGTTAATGGTATGTTGTTAGTGACCACATGTGTGGAAAACCTCAATAAGAAGGTAAAGCCAATACAGAAGTGCATGCATTTTTTCTAATGGCCAGCAGGGGGCAAAAACAGTCTGGTTGTACAGAAGCCTGTTTAAATTGACCCCTACTTCTCACTTGACCTTTGACCTCAGTGAACAATTTTCTGGTGAGTGTTTGGGCTCAGTTGCTAGCTTCATGTCTGATGATCACAATCCGGTCTTTAAGTCTGACGTCACTAGCCGTGTCTGGGCTCAAACTCCGCTGCAGGTCCATAAATCAAACGATCACTGTGGCATCACTGAGAGTTGAAAAACTGTCTAAAGTCTTTCGACTGTAATAAAATGATCAGCGTTCTGCTCTACCAGGTGTAACAATTGAGTTTAACATCCAGGCATCGATGAAAACGAAATTTATGACATTTAACGGAGTTAGAAATTAGCAGGAAGTTAGCTCGCTAGCTTCCTTCTAAATACAATATAGCATGTCCTGACTGAGGGATTTTGGAAACAAATTCAAGCGTAAAGCACTGCTATCACTTCCAACATAAATGAAGACAGAAAACTAAACAGCAGTGACGTTTGTAGGGTTACTGAAGTTTGGCTAGCTGGTATATAACGGTGTGCTACGTGGCCGCTAGCGACACAGCTATGTGAGCATAATATAAACACGCTAACTTTTTTCCACTCTATAAAAGTTAACGTGAGGATTCTCAGGAACAAATTAACAACACAAAAGCCATATTAAACGCAGACTACTTTAGGCCCAGAAGCAGGATTCGTCACATCATCACTTAAAGACCGGATAAGTTGATAAGCTCATCTGGTCAAGTCACTGTCACTGAGAGTGCAGTGTCCCTTTGTCTTGCAGTCAGATGTTTGCTCATCATATCTGGTTTCAAAATAACACAGCAACAGCCAAGATGTTGAGCTCAAGGCCTCATGCGGTCTTCAGAAACCAGTGGCTGACAGCCATCTTTTATTTACAGTCTGTATACAATTGTATGTTCTTCCCTGAGATTAGGAAAGCTCCATTTTGCTTACCGTACTGATTTTACTTGTTTTCTTTACTTGTATTAGGAGATAAATGACCATGGGGGTTTAATCATTTGGCAGCATCAGTGTAAGTAGATAAGTAAGCACAGCAATTTATCAAGAAAATGTTCCCCGGGAAGGATGGCGAGAAAAAAAGAATAATCACCAGTAACCCACACAGATAACAGTGAGAAGTATTATGTAATACTCCATCATCATTTGTGGTTAAGGTAAAACGCCAACACAGGGTTCAGACTGGAACCAGCTTAAGAGCACTCAGACTGTTGTGTAATATTAAAAATAAACCATTTCCGCCTGTGCTCACACAGTGTATTTAATAAGAGTACTTTTAAATGTTTTAAAATCAATAATTACTCTTGAAATGTAAATTTAAAAAAAGAGTACCTGAACACAAAACACAGGGGTGAGCTGTTACTGTGATAGCAAACCATTACTATGCATTTTGGTAAACACACAAATGGTTTGTGTTGGATTTTGTACTTGCTTCTTAGCTTATCTAAATAACACAAGGGCTACTAACGTCAAGCTACTAGCTAATCACATGGCAGCCACTCAGCTCATTTAGACAATTAGACACGGTCAAGACGACCCGCTGAAGTTCAAACTGAGCGTCAAAAAGGAAATTTAAGCAACTCTGAACGTGGCATGGTTGCTGGTGCCACACAGGCTGGTCTGAGTATTTTAAAAACTGCTAAACTACTACTGGGATTTTTCCTGCACAACCACCACTGGGGTTTTACAGGGAGTGATCCAAAAAAGAGAAAATAAGTACATTTGTTTATTATAGGACTTTTTAAGACAAGGAACAGTCACAAAGCACTTTACCAAGGTATCAATAAAAGCCAGACCACACCAAAGGCAAAATGGACACACATTTAAACATTTTTCTTGTAAAACACAGGGGGCCCAGCAAAAAAAAGTTTGGGAACCACTGAATTAGATGCTTTAGATAGATGGGAAAATAGTCCACTACGATAATCCAAGCGTGTTCGCTTTTTGAGACAACGGTCCTGAGTTTAGTTATATTTCTTACATGAAAAGAGCAAAAACAAAACAAGAGCAGGTCAGAAGGTTGATGTGAGGATCAAATCTTAAAGACTGATTGAAAATAATCCCAGGGTTCTGCACATTAGCTTCTATGTTCGGTGAACAGGAAAAAAGCCCAAACGTTGTCTGATTTGGGCAGTAATGCTCTCAGGGACAATAATTAGATACTGTCTTTTCTGAGTTAAGCTGAAAAAAGTTATAGGCCGAGCTTATAGACCAACAGGTATCAGGCCTAACATTGGTCCAAAGGAAATTGCATTATTTGACAGGGTTTTCGTGGAGTGATTGGAACCATTAAATGTCTAACCTTTGAGATCTGATTGTATATATTTTGTATAGATGGGTACTAGTCCCAGCAGTTTTACCTTCATAACCTGTTTGTGTACCGTCACTGGTTCATAATCTTTCACAGTGTACTGCATCCCGTCAGTGTGAATCAGTGTTCTCAGCAGTAGGTGGCACTGCAAGATCATTTTCACACCAGTTTAACAAGTGAAGGGGTAAACAATGAAGAATACATGCAGCTCTCATTTATTGCTCTCATTTTTTATACATTTAGACAAGTTTACTGACTAAACTTGATCTGAGTTTAACTGATCGTCATCATGTCTCATTAACAGAAGAATTTAAACACCATGGCAGTAACAATGGACTGTATCACATTAGATTTACAAGAACCTACTAGTGTTCTGGTTCCCTTTCACTTTCTCGCTCTAATAGTTTAAAGCAAGTTTAGAGGTTCAACAGTGTCATCAATATGTGTTTATGACAATTAGTTACTGATATCACCCCTTTGCTAAGTCATTGCTGCCCTTACACCTGTGTATATGCATTCATTCCTGTTCTTACATACTCTAGAGTGCTTCCCAACTTTTTTCATCTGACCAACATCTAAAGCCCTCTGGAATCAAAAATCCCTTCATCAACACCCTCTTTGGTTTTCATTTAGCTTTATCAGTCAGTGTCACTGAACCTTCTCAGTCATTTAGCCGTAACCACTGGCAACCATTTGTCCACTAATGACTTACTACTACATTTAACAGCTATGCATTCAGTTAAATGTATATAGCACCACATAACAACAACAAGTCGAGGTGCTTTATGCAATAATAGAGAGAAAACCCCAATAATCAGACGACCCCCTGTGAGCAAGCGCTTGCCAGCTGTGGGAAAGTACTGATATGGCACCGTGAGGTCTTTAATGATATGATGGAGCCTGATTATTCAAGACCTTGTATGTAGGGAGAAGGATTTTCAATTTCATTTTGAATTTAACAGTGAAGAAAAGACAGCATGTGAGAAATATGCTCTCGCTTTCTAATGCCTGTCAGTAATCTCGCTGCAGCATTTCGGATTAACTGAAAGGTAAGCCTGATAAAAGTCCAGTCCAGTTCAATAAATGCTTGAACTAGATTTTTTAGCATCACTCTGAGACAGGATGTTTTCTAATTTTAGAGATATTCCACAAATGCAGGAAAGTAGTCCTACATATTTGTTTGATATGCGTACTAAAGGAATTATGCTTGTCAAAAATGACTCCAACGTTCCTCACGTTCAAAGAAATCTCCCTGCGCACCTTTCAACCTCTTAGTGGAAATCTCAATATGCCCCCTGGCACCAACATGAGCTGTCTTGCCCATCCAGGCAGTGGAAAAAGATAATCTCTAACATCGGATTTGGTGGGCAGCCCACCTCCAAAGTCTTCCACTGCCCACCGTCTCAATACGCTGAGGCTGAAGAAACTGACTGCTCTGTCTCCATGAGCACACCAATGAGTCATATGTTGTTCAGGACATTTTCTGTGTGTAAGTCTCTCTCCCTCCCTGTTTGGCTAACAAGTTTCTTAAAAATAAGCAATTAAAAAAACTCCTGTGTTTTTAGTATCAGAGTTCAGATCATTCTCTTTGACTGTTCACAGCCGGACTTTACAGTCTCATCTGAAAACTGCTCGTCTTGACCAGAAATGATCCTTCACACAAAATTTGCTGATGTTTCCTCTCTGAACAAGCGTGAAGGGCCGCGGTGAAATCGCAGAGCTAAACACTGTCGGGACAGGAAGCAGAAGTTGACTTCAAATGTGAGATCAGTCAAACACATGAAAATATTTTGACGGCTCCTTTTTTTCTATTTTTTTTAAATCATCTGTAAATTTGCTTTTACATGCCTGTTTCTACTTTTTATCCATTATTTTTAATCAAGTTTTAACTTTTCTGCTCAAGCCTGTTCCGGTCCACTTAATTCCTAGATTACATAATAATTTCTGCCTTTTCTGAACACTAATTAACTAAGATAATCTCTCAACCTGCACCCTCTGGAGTACAACCTTTGGTTGGAAATTAACACACTAAAATGCCAAGTACAGTAAGGTTGTTATAATTAACCAAAACTAAACTAAAAACTAAAACTAGATGTGAAAAAACATTTTACCCATGTAAAATATTTATAAAACTACAGTTTGGGGAAAACTAATTATATATTTCCTCTATTTTAAATTTTTTTTAAATTAGTTTTAGTATTGCTAATTTGGTCAAATTTATTATCCCAACTTGCCTTATGAAGCTTTGATGGACATGTTTTCAAGTCAAAGTCAAAATGAAATAAAAATAAAAAGCAACTACAAAATATAAAACACAAACCAATAATAAATTTCACCATAAGCTGCTACAAATGCTAAGTGGCAAATTGTATGCTTGAATAGATTGGAGATTATAGTAGTTAATTCCATCATTAAAAAACCCACAAAACTTTAATTAAGAACATTATTTATTCAACAGTGAAGCTTCAGTAATAAATAAATGCACAGATCATTTATTCCACAATAAAACCAAAGGAAATTTGTTTTGCTTTATATATAAGGATTGATATTGCCATTATGAGTGAACAGCATTGACCAGAGACAATCAAGACAAGACACTTAACACAGAGAGGCGTACAGACAGACAGATGTGTATGGATTACACAGATGTGTACAAAGTATTGCATTTTTCACTGATTGGCTGTTTTCTTTCTCTCTCTCTTTCTCTCTCTTCACAGTCTAGTCAGTTGAGCATCGCCATGATGTGCAAATCAGTCAAAGATTACAAATACAGTATTGCATCATTTCAAAGTGCTACAGAGATAAGTGTCGACAATCTATTGAAACAGACCAAATTTTCTTTTCTTTTTTTTTGGTTTCTTCTGGTGACTGTAGTTGGATTTGGATTTTTTTGCCTTTGCTTGTCTGGCACAGTGTAGAGCAAACATAATATAAAATATTATCTCAAATCGTGATATAATAAAGCTCTAAAATTTTAAAAAAAAAAGAGGCAAATTTTATGTTTATTATAAAATATATAAATAAATCAAACGAATAAGTAGTTTTTTAAAACCTGGATTCTACTTTTTATGATCTTCAATGGTGAGTGGAAAAAGCACCCGTGGTTTAATGTCCTACCTTTAACATTTCTCCCATTGTCATCATTGTGTTGTCCATTCAAGTACCCATTCAAGCATGTTTGCATGTTTTTGTGGATTGGGAAATCTTTTGCACATATAAATCTACTTGTGTGTTTTTGTGTGTGTGCTTGTGTGAGTCTGGCAAATGATGAACGGAGACAGTTTTGCTTTTTCGATGCTGCGGCGTAAGAGTGAACAGAAAACAATGCTCCACTGGCAAATCCATAGGATACCCTTGTGAACAAGGCACAAACATCTCAAAGGACCATTTGGTGATGATGCACATTTTAGCCTGTTATATAAACAAACAACAGCTTCCCAAAATACCTCATATGAGGCGGTGTTCGCTTTATTTCAGTACTCTATAAAAAAAAAAATACTGAGAAGGTTAGAAGCCAGTGTCTTGTGTATGTTTTGGAAAATTATCAGTAGTAAAAAATTCATGACAAATGATGGTTTAAAAAAGTACAAAACCACCACGATGGCCCTTTAAGTCTCTGTCGTCCAAAACTACTATGCTCTAAAATCTGCACTCTGATCTAAAAGGAGACTCCAGGAAATTTGGAAGATGTTGCCACAAAATGTCCCAAAAAGCGTGTATGTATGGGACCAGTAGAGGGGTTTCCCCAGTCTATTTACACAGACCCTGGCCTTTTCATTTATTTGGCATCTTATTACATTTATTTAGCCTCTCCAGTGTTAAGATAAAGGGCGGATGAGGGGGGTGGGGGCAGACGGGAGAGGGCGAGATGAGAGAGGAGAAGGATGGAAGGAGTGGGCAATATAAAAGGATGAAAAGGAAAGGAGAGGAAGGTGTGGGGAGGGGGAGAGACAGGGAGAGGAAGAGGACGTATGAAAGACAGGAAGCTCCGGTCGGAACGCCGGCAGAGCACCTGTCACTGAAGAGGCTCCTGCTTTCTATCACCGTCTCCTCCCCTCGTTTTTTTCATCTATCTCTTTTGTCTGGCAGAAGGAGGGACACCCAAAGGGGGAAAGAGCGGGTGCTTAAAATTCTTCCTTCCTTCCTGTGTCCATCTCCTCTCCTAAAGACCTGTCGTCTCCATAGCAACAGACCCTGTCTTCATACTGAGCTTATTCAGTTGGCAGTCATGAATGTGTGTGTGTGTGCGTGTGTGTGGGAGAGACGTAGAGAGAGGGGCAGAAAAAGAGAGAGAAAGACAGTTTTGCTGCTGTTCATGCCTCTCTGTGTCAGGGTTGTGTGTCAGTGTGCCTCTGTCGGCGTGATTGTTTTTTTTTTTTTTTTTTTCCAAGGACGAGTTTGTATCTTTAGTAAACATCAGTCCAACACTCCATCTGAACTCAAAAGCCAGTTCATTTTTGGTTGATTTAAATAAATGTCAATGACATGAAAGGAGCATTGGCTGGTTTTTAAACTGTAAAAACAGTTTCAGTCTTTGAGTTCTGAATCAGGCACCATGACGCTTCTCACCTCCGTGCTCTGAAGCATACTACCAACGGCAGCCCCAGTCTGTGCTCGCTTTGTATTGAGGGAAGGCTTGGATTGTCTGTCTATCAGCAGCCGGGGGAGGTCGTGATGGGGCTGTGGTGCAGGTAAGCGGGGTTCACAACAGAAACTGGAAAGTTGAAAATGAACGGCGAGGTGGGCGTGGCTGCCGTTGAGGTGGTGGTTGTCGTGGTCTTGGGTCCGAGCAGCGGGCTTGCCGTGGCGGCGGCTTCGGCGGCGCACGAGGTGGCGAGGAGCTGCGACTCGAACTGCAGCAGTTGGCCCATGAAGCTGAAGTTGGGGGAGATGATGCTGCGGCGCCGCCGTACAAACTCGAACGCTTCATCCAAACGTACCCGCTTTCGCTTCATCAGGTAGGCCAGGCAGATGGTGGCAGAGCGGGAGATGCCTGCTTGACAGTGCACCAGCACTCGCCCACTGGAGTCCCGTACTGAATCTGAGAAGACAAAGGAGAGCGGGTCAGCAAGGTCAGTAAAAAATAAAAGATTATTTTTTAAGTGAATACATAAAAGACTGAAATCTCTTGACAACTGTGAGAGGGATTGCCGTGGAATCTGTGAAGATGTCCATAGTTTTCATAGAATGACTGTTATGGACCCAGTTAAATGTCTCAACAAGTACTGAATGAATTGGAAATATCCAGCAAACAGTTCAATGTTGACTAATCACTGGCCGGTGGACTTTTATCAACATCTATTCATGGTTGAAAAATAGTTGCAAATGGCAAGGACTTCCCTGGATATTCTTGTAAGCTTTCTACTAAGATAAAGTATGTGCTCAACAATTATTTTTTTTACTGTCTTGAGGCTTTCTGGTCCAACTTTATTTTCTAGTGAGCTAGCCATGGCCCTGGGTTTGTGATGCTGACAAAGAGGCAACGTTTATATTAGTCTGACACTTTATGTTAACTATGCTCAGATAAGACAGAAATTAGACAGAAACATAAATGGCTTAAAAATGTTATTTTTTTGTACAAAAAAAATATGTGGCCTTCTATTCAATATCATGTTCTAACCAAATTAGTCATTGTTTTAAAAAAGCAGATTTAATTTCTTCGTTGTCACAATATGATTAATATGTCTCACTTTGTAAAGAAATATTGCTTAGACCTCTATTCTACATGGGGATAATGTCAACATCTGTTCCTCTATAAATTAGTTTTCACAGTCTTACCATTGTCAGTTTTGACCAGGGATATGATGCCAGAGTTTCAGGGATGTTTGCTGGGTAAGTTTATACAGGCCTAAGTAATTAACAAGCATGTACCCTAAGATGAAGCATCAGTCTCTGAACCCTTTTTTAGTGTAAGCATGAGGTCATGTTTAATTTGTTTTTATTGAATTGGTATTTAGGAAAACTAAGCATTAAATGTTAACAATGTTTTCAATATTTTGTAATATATTAACAAGGTAACGTTGTCAATCTGCACATGCTAGCACGCTATCACCAAGCTAGCTTAGTAGCACACTTTTTGTTTTGTTTTGTTTTGTTTTGTTTGTTTGTTTGTTTGTTTGGTTTTTTTTGGGGGGGGGGGGTGATATAAATTCAATTACCTATATTGTTCTGTTTTTATTTTTATCTGAGCACTAAGCTTGTGTAATTTGTTGTAGCTAATTTAAGTTTGAGCTTTCCATCTTTCTATTTAGTTTACTGGCCCTAATTAGCATTCAAGAGTCAAATAATGTAGTTTTAAATAAGCTACATTTACATTTTATAACATATTAACATTATGCCATGTTTGATGTAACATAATACTTAGATTATCACTAATGTAATCATGATTTTTCTATAGTAATTTTGTATTTATCTGGAAAAGTTAGTTACCAAGTTATGACCAAATACAACACTGTGTTTATGTGTAGCTAAACTTGCTTGAATGATTCTGTTGTAATGACACTTTTATGATTTTAAGTTGTAAGTGCTTGTGGAATCTGTAGCACTTTATTTAAGAGTGAGCTTTCCATCCTATTATTTAGGTGACTGGTTAGCAATGAGATAATGTAAATCTAATTTTACATTACAAATAAAAGAAATGTCACTAGTTCCTTCTGAATAGAATTAGCACTTTCAACATAAAGTTTATCAGCAACAATTTGATATTTTAATAATTTTTTAAAGAAAAATTGCAAAAATCAAAAGGTCTCCAATTCTCAAATACACATTTTTTTCTCTCTCATTACTGTAAAAACAATATATTTTGGTTTTAAACAAGACATAAGAGAAAATTATGACATGTTGTGCTTTTTGTAAGCTGAATTATTATCAACTGATTAGAAAAAAATATTTTATTCATGATTTATAATGAAGAAAATGAAATAACTATCAGTCACTAATCATCACTTAGTACATACACTGTGAACAAAGTGCCACATGAATCTACATTTTGTTTACAGCCACCAAGTATTTTTAAACACAGCAGATGTACAGTGAGGCTTTGCCTGTTTTCATTTCCTGTCCTCCACACTTTAACGCCTTCTCCTCGCTGCACAGTCAAACCGATAACTAACCTCAAAGTGAGAAAGCAGCGAATCACATTTTACTGACACGCACAAGTGCAAAATTTGAGTCATCAGCCTTTCTTTCACACTTCCTCCCCCAACCTATTTCTGCTTCTACTTCTTGAAGTATGTTTAGATGCGTGCCATTACTCCATTAAGGAGAATAACCAGATTTAGGTAACAATTTAAGCCAAGCATTTACAGTTTCTCCTCTCCCCTAAAGCCTCAGTTAGTGTGAATAGTGGGACATCGTGTTAATTCCTGTATAATGTGTATGGCTACCTCCAGGAAGTCAGATGCACAGTATGAGAAGAAAACAGAGTGAATTTATGTAATGTGTTGTTTTTTATGTTTAATCTAATCTAATATCCTGAGTTCTCACTCCACAAGCTCTTGGGCACATGAGCAGAATTACACAACATCAGATGTTTACTGGCCTTTCTTTAAATGCATAGATTGCCTGATTGCTAACAACCAGCTTCCTGATCTCTCACATCAAATATCTAATTTTTCTCCCTCAGTTATTCACACACAGACAGACTTCAGGTAACTCCACCACAGTGCCTGTTCACTCAGTAACACTGGATGAGTCAGACTCGACTCTGGTCCCACAGCATCTAACTATGACGCATACCAGCACCTACACAAACACACGCTCACAACACAGAAATCACACACACAGTGCCTTATGCACAGCATGGATATGCCAAGGAAAAGCAAAGCTTAGACTCGCCTATAACACACACACAAAACAAGATTATGGCGCAGAGAAATTACTGATGGTAATATTTCATCATTCCAAATAATCTGTCTTATCTCTCAGTGCTTCTGCAGTGTCTGCTGAGATGTATACGATTAACCTGGAAATAACAATTGGTGACAGAGTCCCATGAATAAATGTCTGAATTGTCATCATCATCATCATCGCTGGAGCTTAAAAGCTTTTCCATGACAGGTCTCTGAACAAATAAAAGCTCCTTTAAGGGAAAAAATTCTCAAACTCTAGACAAGAAGTGATGTTTTAGATAAAGAGGAAAGGAGAACTGCATCAGCATGAACAGTGAAAAGCCACCATTTTCCGGATACTCTTAACTACTGAATCCACAAAGAAAGAAGGAACATCACAGTCCAACCCACACTGCTCGATGGAGGAGGAATACTGGTTAAAAATGCCAGCTCAGTCTACTTAAAGTAGACATGTAATATGTTGACCTGCAACTATTCTGATGTTCTATTAGTCTTTTCCTATAGCTTTAGACACATTATCAGAAAAATAACAAGTGCATTAATCAATAATGAGAACAAATCTTTAACGTGTATCAGCAAACACTGCAAAAACTCATACGACAAAATATTCACCCAAAATAAACAAAACTCTTCTCATGCATACGACACACTTACACACTGACCTATGAACTCGATAGCCTCCAGGAACCAGGAGCTGATTTCTTCCTTGTGGTTGTCCTCCACAGGGATACATTTGTACTGGTAAGCCCCCTCGAAGTGGTTGGGACAGTCAGCTGACACGTTCAGCAAGGCAGAGATCCCTATACTATCCAAAACCTCCTTCTTCGAGGCGTGAAGGGCGCTGCCAAGGTAAAGGAAGGGAAGGATCTCAACCGGGCCACCCTGGAAAAAAAGGACAACGGCAAGTTGATCATTTATTATCCATCCATCCATGCGTTTTCTTCCGCTTATTCAATTCAGGGGTCGCAGGAGGGTGCTGGAGCCTATCCCAGCTGTCCTAGGGCGAGAGGCGGGGTACACCCTGGATAGGTCGCCAGCCTGTCGCAGGGCCATCATTTATTATTATATTTTAATAATCAGCAGTAAAGGCAAAGATTTACTGTTATGAGGCAGCTTGTAGGAACATTTCCTGACCCGAGCAGCATGTGGAGCTACACTGGAGAATTGTCCTTAGGTGAAAGCCAGTGTGCATGGCAAGACAAAGAATTCATTGTCTCGGTAAGTCGCAGAGGCCAGATACCGGATGACTTCAGTATAAGCGTGACCGCCCTTAAATATTTTGTTAATCACATTAGCCATGCTTCTCAGCTTAATATCTGTGTGAATAATGCGAAACTCATTTGATATGGGCCATTTAGTTTGTCACTTTCTCTCTTCAGCTGATTTATATTTTCACATCTGGAGACAGAGTTTACTGTTGGAGCTGAGCGTCTCATCGACTGGCTTATAATTATGAGCACAAAACCACCGAATTCAACGTGAATGTCTGTGCGTCTTCATTGTATCAGCATATGGGAAACCTTCTTTCAGAAGCTCTACTGGGGAAAAACATGCTCCGCGACAGCATTTTCACAGAATGTGATTCTGTAAGCACAAACGTGTGAAAAAATGTGAAACAGACAATTAAGCACACGAAAAAAATCGTTCAAGGAAAACAGGCAATTTCGCTGTGATTGACACTGCACTGGTGCAAGTTACATGCACGCATATCGCACATTTAATAACACGTATATTCCCAGTTTAGAGCCAGATTATGTCACTGCTCAGCCACATCTCAGAGGACATGTTAAAGTAAGAGCTGACGTGCTGTTTCCCCTTTTACTGGATCTGAAAGGTCAGCTGATCAGCAGTCTATACTGGCGCTTATTGACAAGAGCTGCGGCTGTTTGTGTCAGTGCTGCTGACGAACTCGGTAGTGACACAGCGTCAGGAAATGATCGATACTGCTAAGAGGTGTAATGTGAGGAGGGGGATGTTTGTGGTGGTGGCGAGCAGCCCGCTAAATCTATACTGCCGCTGCTGCTCGTGCAGGAAGTGGAAGCATTTCTTGAATTAAAAATGCATCTGATGGTTGAGGAGAGACTATCAGACGTTTTTCTTATAAAACACACAGAGGCTGGCTTGTCTGTGCCGCTCCCCTCGTGGGTTCCAGGGGAATTAAACCCTGACCACATGTGACTGTGAGCATTGCGTAAACTCTGCAGACTCGAACAACAGCTTACTAACCAGCAAAACAAGGCCAACCAGGTCACAGGAAGTGCTACAGAGGTGAATCAATGCCCATCTATGACATCCAGGCCAGCGTGTTATTATGCGCCAAAAGACTTATTTAAATAACAAGAAGATATTCAATTTTTGTGTTCATAATTATTATTTTCTCTTGTGTTGTTTTCTGGCAGTCAGAATGGCAGCTGACCTGCCCCTGAGCAAAGCAAATAACTGTCAAGGTGCTCTGTGTCAGTGTGATACATAAAAAAGGACGTTTTCTTCTTCATGTTTTTATAAACTGAATGCTGAAACACATTAACATGCACACTACTTGCAGCACAGAGAGGACTTCCATCAGTCTGACACTGGCGGATGTTAATCATGTTATTACAGGCAGATGTTATTTTAAAGGCGAGGTGGGTTTAACACTTTTTCTGTGTCGTGTTGCATTTTACCTGGTCATTGTGTGGCGTTCCACACGACGAGCAGGCAGAGTCGATGCTCGACTGGCTGGTGAGGGACGGTAAGGATTTGGCCTTCAAACAAAACTCTGGATACTCTGTGAAAAATCTGTCATATCCCCCTATAACATACAAAAACAACAAAATACATAATGTCACAATCGCATATGCAGTGCTTTGCTGTAGGACATTAATAAGTGGTGCAAAATAGTACGCAAAACATGTAAGAATGAGCACCACGGGAAAATATTACAGAAATAGCAGCTTCCTTTTTTAGGGGTGGGGGTGGGGGGTTGTTTACTTCTCAAAACACACCACAGATGCACATATGAGGACAAACGAAGCCTGCATTCACATCACAGCACAATCTACAGCAGGATTTCTAGTCTGCATTCAGGTAGCTTGACGCAAAGTCTATTAAACCCCTCACGGGCTGTCCAGTGTCTGCTTGCTGTGGATTTGAAAACAGTTTCATCACTCTTTTGTTTTGTTTTTTTTCATATATCTGTAGGCAGTATGTCGCTCTCTGCACCTCAAGGATCAAATCAGATCAACTGAAATGTGTCAGATTTACAAGCTGCAAGCATACATTTATGTTCTTCGAGGCATCAGCATCAAGAGGATGCACAAAAAAAGAAAGAGCGAAAAAAGAATACGCCACAGCTTTCAACAGCCTCAAGATTTTTCAGCAGTCTATATATAGGGTGTGTAAATCAAATGCTGATTTTAATATTTCGCTGCTTCCTGTGGGTGATTTACCCGAAGCGGACTCTGTGTAAAAAGATTATGTGTGTGTCCTGTAAGTCCCTCCGGTTTGATGTGGCTTCTACGCATCAGCATTACCTCATTCACTCAGCTCACAGCCATTGGTCTGTGTGTGAATGTGTGTAGATGTGAATGAGTGAGTGAGAGTGTGTGTTGTTTAAAAAAAAAAAATACACCAGTGCATTTGAAGGGAGAACACACTGAGCAGGATATTTCTAGTTTATTGAATAACAAATAGTTACACACATACAATTTTTAAATATCCAATATCTCTAAGAACTGATGAAAAATAAAATATCTGGTGGCCTAGAGAGGATTGTAGGTTAGCCACTGGAATATAGCAATTCATTAAAATGTGGTAATTATTATTATTAATAGATGTCAGTACATATATTCCAATTATTATCTTATTTTACTGTTTTTTAAAAACCAATTGTTAAAAAAAATATAATTTATTGCTAAGCATAATGCCTACTGCTTACACATGTATCAGTTATTATAATTACTATACCCAGCCATTCATCAGTTACATTGCATTTACTGCTCTAATTGAAATTAATAATTAATGTCAGTCATTAAATTTTATGATGTAACTGGCGCTGCTACACATCACAGGCTAGGATTAAAGAGTAAACGACATAATTTACCTTTGAGCAGGTATATGCGCGTGCCGGAGGAGTCCCTGCACAGCGCGTGGAGCACCAGCGTCAAGGTGCTGTCCTCCTTCACCGTTTCCGAGTCCGGCGTCCTCTCGTCGTACAGCACTGCGGCGGAGTACATCCCGGAACGCAGGCGGACTCGGACCTCCTCGTCCCCGGCCAGGATCTGGTCCAAGCTCAGCACGGAGCCCTTCGCCCTGCGGCGGACGATGGTGTTGCAGCGGGCGTTGACGGCGCCCCGTATGTGCCCCGCGCTAAAGGCGAGGAAAGAGCGGCAGTCCAGCAGCAGACACTTGGCATTGTCCTCCTTCAGGAGCCGCTTCAGCACCGTGCAGTCCATCTCGTATAGCTCCTCCATTGGCACGTCGTTTCGGGCTGTTAGGCTGTGCTTCACGGTCGTTAAATCTCCTCTCTCGCTCTTTCTAAGCCCCCTCCCGACCACCGGACCCCTCGGAACCCGGAGAAGGCGCACGGATCCTGCGGTGGATTCCCCTTGCGCTTCTCCTCTATTTGCGCATCAACACCGTCATGATCATCATCATCATCATCGTTGTAACCGCACTACTTCTTAAGCTCAGTCCGGTCACTTCTGTCTCTTTCTCCTCTCTGCCTCTCCGAGTATTTTCTCCACAGGACTCTTTCTCTTTTTTCCTGTTTTTATGAATGGGTGCATCGCGTCACGGCGGAGGTGACGTCAACCAACCAGCAGCCTATTGCAAAGCGTCCAGTTTCCCGTGCCCTTTCCTCCTCTACCGTTCATTCATAAAAAAAACACACACACACACACACACACACATCAATGAAACGAGAGGCCATGGGACCGAAGATTAAGCGCAGGAGAGTTTGGCTTCATACCATAACAAGCTTTTCTTCATAACTTAAGGATAATTTTTTAGGTAAAAAATAAATAAATAGGAAATTAAAGATATTTTAAAAGTGTGTGTCAAAGTATAAGCAAAGCAGTACAAATAAATGTAAGTGTTATAGAAGTAAATTTGAACTATATATATATATATATTTTTTTATATCTGACTGATATTTTACAGTTTAGACTTACTAATGATTTTTTTTTCATAATCAAATGAACCAAATAAGACTCATAATTTGTAAAGGATATCATTTGTCATCACAAATGTAGGCTACTATAAGCTGTATTATATTCAGTCTACAAGTTTAAGGTCATAAAATAAATTAATCTAAATTTCAGGTTTTCGCATGTGTTGGAATTCAACTGACTGCATATGTCAGACTTGAAAATCCTCAGCTCAGTTTCATTTTATTCAAGGCTCAGTGTTAGAAATGCTGCTGGTGGACTGCAGGTGGGTGTGCGCTTACGTACAAGGGTCCGTGTGTGCGTGTGCATACGTCTGGGTGTGCATCTGTGTGTGTGGGTGTGTGTAATCCTACAAGCGGATGCAATTTGCATCTTCTATCGCGCAGCCTTGGCGAGCGTGCTCAGGTATTTGCATGTTGATCTCATTTCCATGGTTACGAGAGGAAAGAGAGCAGCACGGCGGCGGATGACAGGAGGAAAATGCAGACACCCTGACACAAACAGGTGGAGAGAAGACATCTGAAAGAGACAAACAAACAGACAGCAGGGAAAAATGTTTAACACTTTTATGGGTGGGCTGCTGTGGGAGAAAATAATGTGTTTGAGTTCCCGTGAGTGTTTGGATCTATGTTGTGGAGGCTGTCTCTTTCATTTTCATGACTTTATCTGTTCACTATAAGTAAAATCTGATGGTAAAGTCGAACAAACCCTTGAATAATCCTTACCGCTATACTGCTTGTTAAAAACGAGGTTGTCTCGGTGCAGTACCATAGCAATTTGGTACTATGGCAACTTCCTCAACAGACAGAAAGGTATAGGCAGTGATGGAGCAAAGGCTGACTTTTATCCATAAACTGATGCCCACGTTTCCCACAATGCAGCCGAACACGACTCCCTTTTTTAGTACAACAGGAAGAATAGTAATGCCCAGGATTCAAAAATGATCTGTAATTGCCTCACTGGGTGATGTTGGAAGATCCCAAAACTGTGCCTTTAAAGATGGATGACAGGAAGCAAATAATGAAGACAAATGGACTTCAGGCCTCACTCATTATTTCTGTAGTGATTATATGATAGAATATGGTCATTCTCACTCCTGGTATTTGCTGTAGTTGCTCTTTAGTATTCACCTGACAGGGGATATATCCGTGGTTTGATTCCAGGAGAAGACAGAAATCCCTTTGGGGTTGCACGAGGAAGGCCATCTGATGTAAAATTGTGACAAACGTCATTGTTTGCCAATTTTCTACCAAGGTTTTTCCTCTTTATTTGTCACCTTATCAGACTTGATACTTTACATCTGATTTGCCCATTTTATATATAAAAAGAAACCGAGAGTTGGAACACCATGTTTAGCGTATGTGTATGGACTACAATGGGCAAATAGCAGGAAAAAATGAATGAAAGGACTGTGACTGTTAAGCCGGAGAGTTGACAGAAGGTGAGATGGAAGCTGACACAAAGAAAGGCAGGGTGGGAAGGAAAACGGAGAAGGTGAGGAAGAGGAGGAGGAGGGCGGGAGGTAGAAGAACAAAAGAAGAGGTGTCTACTTGTGCTGGACTGCAGCCTCTGGCATCCCATATAAACACAGACACACACGCACAACACCGCACATTACTATCAAGCCTAAACAATGCCTCCAACAGACGGGATGGTGCTGCTGCCGTAGCAACAAGGGAGAGGTGTGGGAAGGCGGAGACAGAAGCCAGGGGGGCTGCGAGGGGATTGGCCGGAAATCAGTTCTGTGCTGATGTCATCCTCCCCTCCCTCCCTTTGCGCTCTCATGTCCACCCATTCATCCCCTCACATCACATCCCTCGCTGGCATGCCGTCATCTGTCAATACAGCAGACGGGAGAGAGACAGAAACACAAAGAGGGAGGATATCTCCCGCTTCTGTTTACTCCGTTTCCATCTCACACATCTGACTCTGCCCATTCCACGTTTAATTTTTGCTTATTCACAAGCTCTCCTTGTGAATAAGCTCAGGAGGACAACAGGGCTGTGAAAGCAGCAGAGGCAACCAAAGGGTTATTTATTTACCCTTGTTTTTAATTGTGCACTAAGTAACAACAATGCAATAATAATAAATGTCAGTGTAAATTATATATTCACATACACAGCACAAGTATACTGTTGACTGATAGCAAGATTACAACAGCATATAAGAACAAGGCACAAAAAAGGTCGCCTCTCACAGGCCCAGCTCCTTATGCCTGGATATCAAAGTGCCTTTGAGCAAAACACTGATTCCTTCTTTAGTGACCGTTTAGGTTCTGGAAAATTATTCATGGTCTTTCCTTGTCAATTCTGTGTGATATAATAAACTGGAATGTAGAGACCAGAAAATTAAGGAACACAGAAAAGAGTTTACATAAGAATGAAATAACTGAGTGTTTCAGAACAAACAAGTGGATAATGGCAATAAGACCGGTGACATTAGAGGAAAAAAGAGTAGGAAAATTGTGGAATCAAAGATTTACAGAGTCTGTCTATGTGTGCAGCACTGATGAGTCAAATATCCAAATGTCAAAGGCCACTATGTATCTGTAAAATACACAAAAGCATTTGTGTTATAGTGCAGATCATTCAGAAAGTTGTGAGCAATTCTAGTCTCGTAGCAAAACGTTTTTGTGTTTATTAATTATCACCGACATTCAAAATGATGCTTAAAGTTCCCGGTTGGTTCAAGTTTTCATTTTAAGCTACCATGTACATCCTGAGACCAAAAGTTCTTTGGTTTGGTTGTGGAGACTTGCACAGACAGACATGCAGCTAAGTGATGAAACCAACATATCTACATGTTATAGTATTCAGGGTAATTGATGAAACTCCACACTACAGGTGAAATGTTATCATATCGAGCGACCATACACAGGTGCAGAATGTAAATATCTTGGAAATCAGTTATTGTAATTGACACATATTTGAAATCCAGAACAACTAGCACATTTTTAGCAAATTTGTAATTAATTGCATGAATGGACAAAAAAAACGCTCTGTCTGGAAACAAAAACGACACATCAAAGCTTTCCAAATATCTGTGAACCTAGCATGCTAACCACTTTTATACACAATCTATGACCCTAACACAAAGCTAGCAGACAAAGAACTCTGGACCTAACATGACGGGTGCGCAACCAAGCAGCTAGAACTCAATTTACAACAACAGCAGAAATGAAAAAGGCTTGTGGGATTGTACATGTCTGCCTGTAGTCTTTCCTACACTACAATCACTATCACCAAATTTGTTGTGACCTGCACTATGGCTTGTTTTTCTCTGACTTTGTGCCCAAACGATATTGTGCGACGTATCGAGTGATTTAAAAGTGTTGCTATTTTGAGATTACATTTTTTATTGCATGTACATGCATGCTATGAGTAGTCAGCCATCGATGAGAGTGTGCTGAATTTCCCCATATATAGAATACAAAGTCCAAGATATGAGATAACTTAAACACCAGCATACTATAAAAAAACAACACACACACACACACACACACACACACACACACACACACACACACACCCAAATCCATGCCTCCCTTTAATCCCATAATCCAGTGGTTAAGCCTTGACTGAGTGCTGCTACGTTCTCATGAATGAGTTCGTGTTTTCTCATGTGTGACTTTGACAGAGGCAGAGAGGCAGATGTATGTGCTTTTTTGAGAGTGAAAGTAACATGTAAAGAAAAAAAATGTCAAAAAAAAAAAGCACGAGGAAGCAATAAAGAAAGCAAAAGAATAAAGTAAAGAGAAAGGGTGAGGGAGAGAGATGGCATGATTTAAGCAGCGGAAGTGGGCAAGCGATGAGGTGGGGGTTGTTCCTGTTTGCAGCTGATCTATTTTTTCTCTCAGAGACATGTTGATGCTTATGCAGTGGAGATATCGCTTTTTTTAGCTACTAAGAAATTTAACCTTTCCAGAGGAATGTTTAAAAATGCTGATTTTTAAATCAGTCATAAAGTAGCGCCCCACCAAATAATGGCAGCAGTTTCAGAGGCCTAAAGGGGTAAATTATTTACTCATCACAAGAGCAAATGGAAACTGTCTTGCTATGTAGGAGAATATTTCTTCTCTTTTGTAACCAGTAGTACCAACTCTGGCCTGAGTTTGTGATCGGCAATGAGTGAAGTGAAGAATTATCTCCAAATCTACATTTTAGTATTTAGAAAAGCTAAAAATGCAGTCTTGATTTTAAGAAACTGTTCTAATAAACCCATATTTTATAGGTTTGAACTATTTTAAGAAAAATATTGAGCGTATTTTAAATTTGATGGCAGCAACACGTCTCAAAAAAGTTAAGATGGGGCAACAAAAAGTTGGAAAAGTTAGTGGTACTAAAACAAAACAGCAGGTGGAACTGGCAAAAGGTAAGTAAAATGATTGGGTATAACAATTTCACAATAATGTTTCACAATTAATATATGTCAAGGAGTGCAGTGTGGCAGGCAGGGGTAGGACCCAAAATTTTTTGTGATGCCGTGCCATCCACAACTGCAGGTTACAGCTCTATCATGCACAGAAGAAGGCATATGTGAACATAATCCAGAAACATCATCATCTTCTCGGGCTCATCAAAGCTCATTCAACATGAAATGAGGCAAAGTGGGAAACTGACCTATGGTCATATGAATCAACATGGATGCCACTTTCCCCACAATGAAGAAGAGAGGGACCATCCAGCTCGTTCACAGGTTTCAGTTCAAAACCCTGCATGGTACGGGGGTGTGTTAGTGCCTATGAAATTGGCATCTACATATCTAAAAGGCACATCAATTCTGGGAAGTATATACAGGTTTTAAAGCCACATATGTTCCTATCTTTTAGGCCATATTTTATTACTGCATCTATTCCAACAGCATGCATCGCAGTGGAAGAGTCCAGATGCTGAAGTTGCGTGCCTGCAGTCCAGACCTTTCATCAGCTGAAAATATTCGGTAAATCATGAAATGAAAAACATAACAAAGAAGACCCAGAACTGTTGGAAAAGAAAACCTTTGTGAAAAGAATGTGAATAAGATGTTGGGTTTCTGAGATTTACAAATGGTTGGATTCTGTTTGTATTTGCATTTTACACAGCAACCCAACTTTCTCAGGGTTGGGTTTGTATATTATAGATTTATCTGCATTTCTCTTGCTTGTCTGTCACAGACAACAAATGTTGCTTTTATACTTTCATTCTTCGTGATGGAGTTCAATGGTGAAATGCTTTGGGCTTGTTTTCGTGCCAGTGTAATGTTTGCCCAGACCTGTTTGTGGAGACTGCATGCGTTAATGAGTAATACATCTAACAGGTCACCAGCTACTTATCCCCATTTCAATGCAACTTAGCGGGGGCACACATACACACACACACACACACACACACACACACACACACACACACACACACTCACACACACACACACACACACACACACACACACACACACACACACACACACACACACCAGTTTCCTTATTTGTTTTTTTTTCTTGGCCACTTCCTTCTTAGCCTTAAGCACAAACAGCCTGACTTCTCCCATGAATGAGCCTCAGTTTGTGGAAACTATTTGTGCAATTTTCAGTTTTATCCTAAAGGCTGTTACTTTTAATTGAATGCAAAAAAAACCCCCAAACAATAAATACGATAACCACAGAAAATATAATAGAAGTAAAATTGTAGTTTTCAAAAGATTCATAAAGAAATTGAACCCTTTTTGTAAAGTATCTTTGGACAGAGCCAAGCTTTGTTTAGCTGCTGAGCTCACTATCTCTGGTCATTGCTCCAGATTCACTGACAAGATGAGAAAGTGGTGACAAACAACTAAATGTTTTTTTCTTTTTTTCTAAGACGCTAAAAAAATTAACCTGTGTGAGGAGCACTATGAATACCTGCAATCCACATTACAGTGTGAATCAGCTTGGTTTCCCCTTGGTCTCTATCCCTTTCTCTCTCTGTCTTTCTCTCTCTCTCTCACACACACACACATAGAAAAACTCACTCGTCATTCAAATATCACTGCATATTTTGAATAGTCAAAGCAGCACAGGATGAAACAGTGAGATCATATTCAAAGCTATTCACATTGTGTATGACTACAGCGTTCAAACTACGTTTTTTAAATTACCGCATTAAGACAAATATTGTTTCAGTTGATGTGAACACGATTACGATTGTGGCCAGGATGAAGCTATTGCTCTTTTGTGGTACCTTCCTGTCATAAATACTGTCTCACAGCCTGGGCATGAGTCCAGAATGCTTTAATATTTGGCATTTGGCATAATATAAACAGTCTAGTGCGGAGGGGTGTACAGACAGTTGGACTGCCAAAGAGCAATGACGATAGGCAGTCATCATGTAGTGGAAGATATTAAACAGTGCCCACCAGAGTTTTGCATCACTTACTGTTAATGCTTACGTTCTATTGGAAGCTTTTCTCCTGTACTGAATACTTGCACTTGTTGTGCGTGAATGGGCTGTTACCTGACGTCAAAACTGAAGCCTTCTCCCACACCAAACAGTCCATTTGACTGTTTTTGTACGAATAGCTTGGGTTAAATGCACCAACAGAGACATTAATGAATGCCCCGGTGACACTAGAGTGAAAACAGGAAAATCTATGGTTGCCTGTGGATTGCATTGATTTATTTTGCTAATGGAGAACAATTAAAAATAGTTGTGGTTACCAACTGGTTGCTCAGAGGTTGGCCATGCAAAACCCTCAACCTCTAAGCAACCATCTTTTGATCGTAATACGATTGCACAGGTCGCCTGGTGGGGGGCAGCCTATTTCCAAACAGAAGGGAAGAGAGTTCCAACAGATTGTTCTGACTCAACTGGATGCCAAATATTGCATGATACTAACCCCAGGTTGTTCTGCGGTGCATCCTTCTGAGTGTGAACGTTAGATAGAAAGCACTTACGTAGAAAGAGCATAGAAAGAAAGTGCTTGGGTGAATGAGGCAAGTTGTGTAAAGCGCTTTGAGTGCTCAGAGTAGAAAAGCACTATGTAAGAACCAGTCCATTTACCATTTAGTTGTCAGCTTGAACCAAACTGATAGCAGACTGACTCTGTCTGACTGATAGACCAAAATTGCCCTGAAGATGATAAGTGGTCACAGACCTAGTCCCTGTCTTTGAAGCAACCATTTCAAAGACAAAGAGACCGCAAGTTCATGGCGGCCATAGCTTTTATTGTGCCATAGTTTCTAACCATTATTTTCCCCAAAGTGACTGCAGCATAATTTTACGAGTAACTTTAATGACGGCAACTTTTCAATAGCATTAAACTCAGACACACAGTTCGCACAACAAGAGAAACTAATCTGACTTCAGAAAGCTAACTGCAAGTTGTTCGTCAGCTAGCTGCTAAGCTAGGTAGCTTGACTGCTTATGCTCCACATAAGCAGACAAGCTTCTCTCTGCTAAAATTTGCCAGAAGAACGAGTTAGGTCATGTGACATCTAGCGATGCCGGAATGTGACCAAAAAATGCAAAAAATCAAGTTCAACATCCGCAGGTCATTCAGTTCATGGAGGAAGCTTTATTTTGGTCTGCAGATCAAAAGAGTTCCCATAATCTTAAGTCAAATAATAAGGGATAAATAAACACTCACTGTCAACATGACTTACTATTGGTACACAGCATGAGTTTGCCATTCAAAGTTCACCAGTCTTGATTGAGTCAATCTACTGGAATAAACTGCCTTTTACCTAGATTTGACACTTGATATCCACCTATTTAAGACAATAAAATAAAATTAAACGAAATATACAGCATACAATAAACACTTGAATGTGTGCACAAAGTAAACCGTTTAACAACCGTTAAAAACCTTTACATTGTAATGGTTCATCTTCTTCTTCTTCTTTTTGTGACTGACTCATCCACAGTGTATTTGTGAATGAATGACTGTGAGGATTATCTGCAGGTCAAAAACAGGGAGGACTAACGCGTGACATGCCCGCATGTGTGTATGTGAGTGTGTGTGTGTCTGACATGTGGCAGTGTAAGCAGAACACAGACGCAGGGATTAAAGACAGGAAACAGCTTGCCGTTGAAACCCTTTCGACATCTGCACAACAACACACACGCGCACACACACACACACACACACACACACAGTTGGCTGTTTACGTGTCACTCTCTTGTAGTTTGTTTGTAAACGGTGCAATTAATTTGGAAATCTGTATGCAAAAGTTGTAAATTTTCCTACTGCACACAGACAAAGACACACACAACCAGGCACCACTCTCTGTGTTATGTGGCAGAGGTGCATCCGACCTGACACAGGTTGACGTCATTAGTCTGTCATATTTTTTTGTCTGAGAGTGTGACAGAGCAAGAAACTGTGGTTACTAAGGCAACGACTGGGTGGAGTAGCAAGTATGACCAGAAATGACAGGTAGAGGCGCAAAAATACGTATTTGTACATAGGTCCTCAAATGGATTTATAAAGAAAAGCAAACTACGCTGAACTCACACTGACCTGTGTCTCCTATGACGTCCTGTTTATTTTCCTAGAAAACAACAAGAAGGCCAGCTGACCATGATAGAGGATATAGGAGAAGGGGAGACAGGGGTAGGACAGGAGGAAGTGGAGTGTCCTTGTTAATGTGACATTGTCACGTTTAAGTGACTAGATTTCCTGCGTGTGACTGTGTGTGTTTGTGTATGAGTGCAGTGAGTCAACTGCCCAATTGCTTGACAGCCAACATGACCAACACACAAGTGAAAATCTCCCTCCCCGCCTCCCTGGTGGCTCCTTGGTGGCTCAGAATGAAACTCTGGGTTTGAGGTGTTATCACAATCTGCCGCAGTACAGCATCGCTGAATCACTCTATGTACTGTCTGTGGTAAGATCTGACAAGCTATCATTTCCTGTCTGTTTCCTACAGTACTCATGTGTCTCCCTCAGCAGTAAAAATAAGCACCAACAAAGTCACGATGAAATGTAAGGTTTTAGTTGTTTCCACACTTTTATTCAAACTCTGTGGTGCCCCATGAGATTTAAAGAATAAAGCCGTTAACTGTTAAAACTAATGTCGCTTTTTAACATTTTTTTTTTTGTTTGTTTGTTTTTTGGGTTTGTTTGTTTTTTTTTTTTTTTTTTTTGCTGTAGTCTGCAGTGTGGGAAGATTTCTTTTCACCTACACTTCTTCCAAATGAATTCAAGACCTGCAGATTTGAAAATTTGGTTGTATTATGCAATCATGTCAAAGTTTGGTTTAGTTCCAGTTAGTTTCCACTGTGGGTTTGTTTGGAACAATTATCACATTACAGACACAACATATAATCTGTAGCCAGCCACAAAAATACATGTACATCAATGGGTCCTAGAACATGTTGGGTTAAAAGATTTAACAACACTGACAAAGACTAAAATAAATGAAGAATTCTGTATATTTGTTTTATTTTATTGACATTTGTGAATACACATTTTAAGTCTCTAATACTGTGCAAAGTCTTGAGCTAACCCTATTTTCTTTATATCATGTTTCCAAGGAACCACATTTATTTATATGTTTTAAAGTGGTCTTGATCATTCTCCAGGCTTTCTAGAGGTCTTACAAAGTATTTCCCTATAGATTGGATACATGTCAGCAGGTCTTATGGAAGGATGAATCCAAATGTGACATTTTTGCTTGTTGTTGTCAACATCTACAGAAGAAGTCAGGTGAGAGGAACAACCTAAGAACAACAGTGATTGTCTGCAGCTATCTGTAAATCACATTAGAGGCTCATGATTTGGAGCGGCACTGCAGCTAGCGGTGTTGGGGATCTTGTCCCGTCTTTTTCCCCTCAGCCCAACCAGTCATGGCAGATGGCTGACCCTCTCTGAGTCTGGTGCTCCTTGAGGTTCCTTCCTGTTAAAGGGGAATTTTTCCTTCCCACTATCACCAAAGCACTTGCTCATGGGGGGGGTGTCACATGATTTTTAATAAACATGTTTCTCAGCAACTCTGTACTACACTGTAAGAAATTTTTAACTGTTACAAACTAACTACTTCTGTCAACTTTTCTATTTCAGCTAATTTAGTGACTCATATATGGTATATTTTTACATCAAAACCTTGGATAGTGCAACTCAAGATCAGAAAAAAGCAGTGAGAATTGGACTGGCTGCTAAAGACGACCAATTTAAATTCACAGAACGATAAAAATACTAAGTAGATGGAGGCGAGAGCGGTGCAATCATGACTCTGATGCATGCGTTTTATTTTTAATTCTATGAGTCAACGTTTCAGCAAATACTGCCCCGGAAAAACCCACAGTAGTGTATAAGGCATATTCACCTACAACTTGAATCACCACATAGGAAAAAACAAAAATCTAAACAGAGGTCATTAACAGCCAGACTTTTCAGTTCATATTGATGTTTATGCTCGGATAAATGAAAAACATAAAGGAAAAGATTTATTCCAATTAGTCAGTGATTTGCCCATGCTGCGTGACTCCTATATAAATATAGACGATGGAGAAACTAACAACAAACACCACACTATCCAGTGGCCCTACCGATGAGGGCACTGCTGTCCTGAAAATGACTAATCACATTAGGATAGAAATGTTTATCTGCAACAATACAACTTTGTATGGAATCATGTGACAAGTGGGTCTAAATCACGACACCAAATGACTCCATGGCACAGCAGAGCCACTCATTCCTCACTGTAAGTCAAGGATTAAGATTTTTGTTTCATTTAACCCCATGATTATCATTTGGTATTTTGCTGCTCAAACTTAACAGCATTTTAATCTAAATAACATGAACTTTTTCATGCTCTTCTGCCTAACTTTGTTGTAACAACTGGCTAGTATAGTTACTGTTACCTTCCTATTCCATTTTTTCTGACCTCCGCAACACTTTTCTATTTTGCTCAAAGATTTATTCAAAACTTTTTTCCACACCTTAGCACTTTCACACTCCAATGAAAGAGAGAGATGCTCATTGGATTCTTTCTTTTTTTTAGACAACTCTCTGTAAACGTAAAGATGGTTGTGCAGTGAAATCCCAGTAGATCAGCGTATGTCAGCTGACATACTCAACAACCAACAACAATACAAATGTGTATTCCCTTTCATGTGATTGGCTGATTAGATATTTGTCTTAATGAGCAGTTGAACAAGTACACTTAATAAAGTCTGTGAGTGTATGTATCATAAAACCATGAGGGTAAACAAAGGCATAATCGATTTGAGTAAGTTAACCTCCATTAAGCTGTGTCATGTTCATCATCACATGGGAAATTGTTAACACTATAACACCTGTGCTTTTGTGTTTTTTCTTCAAATTTCTCTTTATGAGCAGGACCTGAAAACTTTGAAGTTTTAGTGACAAGCTTTTCTTAAAAGTTGCTGAACTTCCCGAGTCACCTGTAATGGTCAAACTGCTCTCTGCTGTAACAGGTTAGCGCAACTTCACATGGTTCTCATTCTGCTTAATCTAATCTGACGTATCCTTTTTTAGGATTAACTTCCAAGCAGGCCACAAAATAGCATTATATTTCAGAAGTGAGGGTCGAGTCACATTTACTGGACCTCTCCGCTGACCTTATTGTGTTGTGGCTGATATGACATGATATTTTGCTCTTTAAAAGCACACTCCATTATCCACTTTGACTTTGCCATGGATACCAATTGTATGTTTTCGCTGCAAGCCATTTTGCCTGTGCCCTTTGCTTTAACGTGTTGTCTATAAATACCTACCCCTGGGTAAGAGCAATTTTTGAACAATATTTATCGTTTTTTGCTGTGAGAATGTGAGGACCTTACATAATTTTGAGATTGGACCAAATTCAGGGAACCAAAGATAGTTAAAGGGATTTTCTTTTTCTTTTTTTTTAAAAAAAGATGACAGCATTGCTTGTTTCAGATACGTCCTACTAATTAGTGCCCACTCTCACCGCAGGGGAAATGCTTCCATACTGAAAATGTTTCCCATGAATTAAGCCTTGAGCAGCGTCACACAAATGCCTCAGGATTGTGCTTTAAAGGAACTGAAACTTGTGGTTGCCAGGAAACACTTGATAATATTTTAGGCCACTTCTCTCATTTGCTGTCTCCGGCTGGGAATTCTTCCCATCTGTGCTGCTCTTGAAATTCACCTTGTTTATCATATTCAGCAAAGACACTATTGTGGGTAGTTTACTTAATTATATCTTCAACTCTTGAAACCATTGAAACCCCAAGAGGGAAATACACTAAAGGTTTGCTGGAAGTCAGTCCTACATCCACACAGAGGCCATCCTTCAGTCTCTAAAAATATATATTTTTGTGCAAGTATTTTCACAGTGTTGAAACGGCTGTTATCCTTTCTAATTATCCAAAGACAAACATCTCCTCCTAAGCTCCCAATGGGATACATTTCCAAGGAAAAACAGGATGGGGAACACAGGGATGACACAATTAAAATAAGTCTAAATGTGTCTTTTTCTGTCCAAAGACAGTTCTTACATAATAAAAACACAAATATTACATTTCACCACATGTGCTCAGATTGGACATTTTTAGATGGGCTATTCTAAAATCTAACTAAAAACTTGAAGAATTACTCTATGAGTTTGTTGTTTTTGATCTTCTGTATTTATCCCCTTTGTCGTGGTGGTGTTAAGTACTATTTTTGTTTGCTTCATCCTTTGTAACTTATTTAATCTATAAAGTAAGTATGTCCACTTTCACTCCTCTGATTATTATTACAGTGTATTTATGCACTATAATGGCATATTTCTATATGTCATATAATGGTAAATTGTACTGTTCGTTTCTTGTGACCTTGCTTTGCTAATGCTGCTTGTGGTCAATACTGTGGTTAGACTCACTGCATTAGTCTAAAAACAAAATGTTGAAACAAGGAAACTGACCCTCCAAAAGTTGATTCTGTTCATCTGGACGTAGCGTTTTGTGGGAGAAACGTTTCGTCACGGAAACTGACATTATTATCAATTTCCTAATAATATTGTATCAGTTCTGTGTTCCTGTTGACAACGCACTTCTTTAGGCAGTTAAATCACTGTACTTAACAGGGACATTGTGTTCATTCACATTACTTTTTTAGCAGTCTGCATGAACACATTTACATGCAGATATTTTCACCTACTATGTGAAATACAATAGAGGCTCTTTCCAAAAAGAAAGAGTGCTGTCATTGGTCAGCTGTCTTTAGCACTACGAGTGCAACTAAAGAAGAATTAGACGCCTACACGCTTACGTTTTACATCATTTGCAATGCTTTCATCTTATGGATATGAACTTACTTAAACTGTGAAAACACTCAATTATCAACACAGCTCCAGTTCGATCTCTTCACCTATTTATGTATATTGTTACACACCCCCATTTTCTCACTTTTTTCATTATCAGTTGTGGACATCAGCTTAAAAATTAAAATTAACACTAACATAAACAGAATCTTTGTAGGAGGAACGCCAAGGTGTGAGGAAAAAAAAAAGTGTATTCCCTATTCGTTTAGTAAGCGGTTGCTGGTAGTTTCTAAAATTGAAATTGGTTGCGAGATATTTGTGGTCTTGCAGGGTCTTTCTGTGTGGAGTTTGCATGTTCTCCCCGTGTTTGCGTGGGTTCTCCCCGGGTACTCCTGCTTCCTCCCACAGTCCAAAGACATGCACTTTGTGGGGATAGGTTAACTGAAAAATCTAAATTGTCCCTAGGTGTGAATGCAGGAGTGAATGTGAGTGCGACTGGTTGTCTGTCTTGTGTGTACCCTGCCTCTCGCCCTATGACAGCTGGGATAGGCTCCAGCGCTCCCCGCGACCCTGAAAAGGATAAGCGGAAGCGAATGGATGGATGGATATTTGTGGTCTTACACTGAAACCCTCCTAATTTCTTTGATTACTAGTAGAATATCGCAGTTGCCTGTTGCATGGAAGATGTCAAATTTTCTCTTAACCCTTACCAACTGTTCACTAAGCAGTACTGAAACAGTCAAAACTGCAACACAAACTGGAAACTGAGACAAATTCCCATCAAAGTAAAAGCTGTGCTTTCTGAAATCTATTGGCTGCAGCAGTAAGGCACGACTTCTACTTTGAAGATGAACATTCTTCATTTCTGGTTTGTGTTCTAACCCTTTTTTCAAGTTAGTAGCTGGCAAGTGTTTGCAAGACAAGTTAGCATTTTCAGTGGACACTACTGTTACTTTCCCCTGTAAAAGGTCCAGGTGATGAGGGAAAGTAACAAAAGGTGTCCAGGTTGAAAAAAAGGAGACAGAGAGGCAAACTGGTTAGATTTATTAAAAAAAAAAGAAAAAAGGATTTTATAAATGTTTCTATTACTAACTAAACGAAATGAGACGGACAAGCCGCTAACACCTTTTGAAGAAAGAAAACAACAAAGCTCAGATGTTGGTCAATAAAATGAAAATAAGTCAAAAAGGGTTAGTACCAAAACACACTCCTCTCCACAGAGTCAGAGCAATCAACCACCATACACACAGCTAACTAGCTGCAACCCAACAAGGCTCTCTGGCAGTAAAGCTCACCTTTCTCTGGCCTTAAGTATTCTTAACTGCTGATGGGAGTCAGCTGTACAAAAGAATGTGGCAAAAAGGCAGGAGAGATGGCAGGACACACCCACACATCCATTTTTTTTTAAACCTGTGTCACTTAACATCCATCAGGTCACTGGCAAAATGCTTTGATTAAACCCCGCACCCTTTTTTAAAAGATTAATTTGAACCTGCACCTTTGCATCAGCCTCACAATTTACGTGTCACTTACACTACCCAGTGAGCTAAGCTGGCACTCTATAGTTTCCCCCTTTTAAAGAATTTACACTTTTTGCAATAGAACAACTTTTGATACAAACATTTTAATGCTAAAATGTACGAGACTTCTTTTTAAATGCAACATCTTGTAATTTCTTGCAATTTGCATTTTCAGTATGCAGCTATAACAAAACCCAAGCCTGTCATGTGAGGCTGTATGCAGGCAGGAGTGGTAGTAAGGAGGACCCAATGTGCAGACGCTCAGAGGCAGAAAGTAAACTCAAACTTAGATTTATTGCTAGATGGCAAATAGAGAACTGGTAAAACTGAGAATACAAAAACTAACCTGAAAATAACAATGAACTGAATGAGCAGACGGACGGACGGAACACACAGCATGAAAGGAGGGTAGATCACAACACAGACCAAAGAAAACACAGGGTTTAAATACACAGAGGGAGCAATCGGGGAATGAGAGACAAGAGGGAAACACAGCTGGGGCAAATCAGGGCTAACGAGACAAAGGAAGTAAAACCAGACGCATTAACATGAGATACGGACTTTCAAAGTAAAACAGGAACCACAGACTGAACTTACAGACACAGACTCACAAGCAGGCACTGCAACAGAGGGAACAGAGACGTGGGACCAGGGCAGACACAGACACTGACTGGACACAGAATAGAGGGAGTATGGAAACCAAAACTTAAGAACTACATAATCACACAACAAGAAGAACTGGGGAAAATAGAAATGCAAAACAGAAACCAAAACCATCGCAATAATAAACTAAGATCAGAACACAAATAAAGGTACAAAACTGAAACCACCAGGTCAACGACCAAGGTACCCTAACAAAGCCTAACTGTTTCACTTTAAAGATGTTAAAAAGAGTTTTCAAAAACTACAGAGCTGAACTTGAGAAAACTTGGTAGAGAAGTGAAGCATAAATTTTTTAGACTCTCAATTGCTTTTTTAAAAAAATTTCAAAACAGAGTACTGTCATAGATGTGTTCGCTTCTAGTTTTTAATAGATATAAAGTCAGAAAATGCTAACAAAAACCAACTAAGTTTAGCAAAATTAATACCTTAAAAAACGACTGTCCATTAGTAATACAGCTTTGACATAACTCCAGAATTCAGGCATATAATCGAAGTTAATCATAATATTAGCCATATTAGCCACACATCATGCTAACACTAATAATCTTCACAAATTACTGCTAGGAAACTGCCATAAAAGGTAATTGAAGGGAATGCTGTTGTTATTTGACACTATATAAATAATATTTAATTTACTTTAAATTTAGCAAGAGAAGCTGCTCTGGCGATTACAAAAAGGTCAGACTATAATGCAGCTGCTCACTCTTTTTGTGAGGCATACCAAAGTACCTGTATGTTACATAGTGATGTGAATAAGTCACAGAAATAAAAGCTGGACTTCAAATGAGGTGGGTATTGGATAACTGGATACTGGTTTTGCAACTACAGAATTTTTATCACATGCAAAATAAACAGAAGTGAAAGTTGGACTCTTAGTGTCCTGACATTTTAATCTGAACTGTGTGAGCATGGTTAAAGCTGTAAAACAAACAAGCCTGGTATTGCTGTCTCTGTAACTCAGCGTGTTAGCAGGCGACTTTCCTAATAGCTAAGGATAAACATGCTTTTCAGAGGTGTAACTCCAAGGAAACTGCACTGCACTGAGGGTAAAAAACAGCAGTATTTGTGGATGCTGTTTCCTTGTTTCTTTTTATTCCTTGTCTGCTCAATTGCTTGCACACTGAGGGGAATGGGGCAAGATCAGTTTTTTAAATATGAATATATATATCTCATATATATTACTACTGTCTGAGCAAAAACATGGCTCTTTTCCTGGACAAATATCTTATTTTATGTAAAATGTTAACTCTAACTAACAACACAATGGAACATATTTACCTTTAAACATGTATATCATTACCAAAATCCCAAACTTAAGCAAAAATTTCATTTTAGTGGCAATACTTAAGAGATTTTATATTCTTAGTAGACTCCCGTACACTTTCTCTGGCATCACAGATTCATGTTATAGTGACCGTTTTAAAAGGTGGATCATTATAAATGATTATATAAGTATCTGCAACACCACATTGGAACATTTTGCCCTTTGCAACACTGTATAGCTCCTGGATGTTTTTAACAGTCCCCTCCTATTCCGCCTCCTCCTCTTTTTTCGTCTCGAGCGGACGTCACCAGAGACATAACTATTACCCCGGCAGCTAAAAACAGGTCAAGTGTTGCTCCGTGATGTTGGCTGCAGTCCCAAGGAGAGGAAAAGGTGGTGAGATGGAGGGCAGCGATATGGGAGCAGTAGAAAGTGTTTAAAAGACAGAGTGAGTACATGTCACAGAGAGAGCGAGGGGGGAGTCTAGAGAGCGATGCTTTTACTCAACTGTGTTCCCGGCCGCTCATCCAACTCCCCTGTTTCCTCTCTGTCTCTCCCACTCTCCCTCTCACATTACGACCGGAACATCATGGAACGACACTTTGATTTTGAAATCATAATGACAGTCACAACAGGATAGTGAGTCTTAAAATAGTCTCCATGCACAGTAGCCTACGATTTTCAAGGTCAAGGTATTGCCTATGCAAAGACTAAAAGCAGCAGGGCAGATTGGTTTAATTAATTCCTATCCACACATCAGAGTGATCATTTCAGTTTAATTTTGTTGATGCCAGAGGTCACAGGAGGATGGCCAGATTGATTCGTGCTGATAGGAAGGCAACAATAGCCCAAATACCCACTTGTTCCAACCAATGTATGCTGAATGCACAACACATGGGACCTTAAAGCAGATGGGCTACAGCGGCAAAAGACCACACTGTGTGTCACTCCTGTCAGCTAAGAACTGGAAATTGAGGCTACAGTTCACACTGGCTCACCAAAACTGGGCAACAGACAACTGGAACAATGTTGCCTGGTCTGATAAGTCTTTATTTCTGATGCAATATTCAGATGGTATGATTCAAATCTGCCATAATATACATGAAAGCATGGACCTATCCTGCATTGTATTAATGGTTCAGGCTGCTAGTAGTCATGTAGTGGGATGTGGGGGATGTTTTCTTGGAACATTTTGGCCCCTTAGTACCAAATGAGCATTGTTTAAGCACCACGGCCTGCTTCCAACAGGATAAGACATCATGTGACAAAGCTCAAATCATCTCAGACTGGCTTCTTGAATATGACAATGAGTTCACTGTACTCCTCCGCAGTCACCAGATGTCAGTTTTATAGAGCACCTTTGGGATGGGGAGGTGTGAGGAGATTCGCATCATGGATGTGCAGCTGACAAATCTGCAGCAGCTGTGTGATGCTGTCATTTCAGTATAGACAACAATCTCAGAGGAAGGCTGCAAACCACCTTATGGAATCTGGGCCACTAAGAATTAAAGCTAAAAGGGCATTTAAACCAGTCACAGGAAGATGTACTTAATGAAGTGGCCAGTGAGCGTATTCGTAGTACACAGACATTGCAGACCTTTGGCTTTCTAGCTTTTTAGTTTGTTGAAGAATTTGAAGAAATACGACAACTTCCTTTCCAAATCTCTTCCCACAAGTTGGACAGGAATGATGGCAGGGTCACGTCAAGAGTAGGGCCTGGCCTTGGATAAGCCTCCCTCCACCAATGCCAATAAACTAGAATACTGTTAACCTTACAATGCACAAATCTACTGGTCGAGAGCATGGGTAGGACCAGTGGTGAGTGTCACTGACTAAATTTGTTTGAGTAAAAGTACTAAAGTAGAGGTTTAATATACCTTATTTAAATATATCTATTTTATGCTTACTCCTAATTCTACTACACATTTGAAAGCAAATGTTATACTTTGTACTCTGTACCATTCATTTGAAAGCTTTAGGCACTTATTGTTTTGCAGATTTTAAAACATAATTCTGCTTTGGTTCTGTATTAGTATAAAGATACCCAGCAATCTATAAGACATTACAATCTCCAGCAGTTACCTTAGAGTGATTACATTTACTTTAGATACTAATAATATTTAATAAATAATATAATCACATTCTGAATAAAGTTGGGGGGCTACGCCACAGGGCAGTTAGTAGGTCTGGGCCTGAATTCTTCTGAACGTCGAATCATCAGCAGAGCTCCTTTTTCATTTCATAAACATAACATATTAACTTGTGGACACGCCGTTTAGAGTCATGGAAAGGTGAGTCAATACCATGGAACTTGGCTTTTTGACATATTTGCACATGTATTTGCATATTTGCAAATCCATGACCCCCTTGGAGGCAGTACGTGCAGATATAGGGGATGCACTGATGACAAACTGATCACACAAAAGTTCACTTTTCATAATCATTTTCATAAATACAACAAAACTGCATTCCCAAACAAAGCTGGTTTTGTGCTTTTGTTGACGGAGTGAAAAAGTCTGGCTGCAGTTACAGTAGACGGCTTTTCAGAAGACCCTTAAAACATCTGTGAATTGGTCGGGGTTTGGAGTTGCTTCGCTGCCTCAGGCACAACGCAGCTTGCAGTTATTCATCAACAATGAGTTGTGCATCATGTGAAAGATTACTTGAAGATAAGGTGAGGACATCTGCCTGACAGTGGACCTGAATCAGAAGTGGACCTTTTGGCTCAAATTCCCAAATCCAAATAAAATGTCTTGAAAATTAGCAGCAAGTTACGTCCCGGTCAAAGCTTACATCTGAATCCCACTGACACTTTATGGAGGGATTTGAAACAGACATAAAAGACAAAAAAAAAAACCCTCAAAACATCATTGAACTGAAGGAATTTTGCATGGGAGGTTCATAAAAAATTCCTGCAAGCCAAATCAGAGACTGGTTGAATATTCCATCTGTAAATATTGAGTATGCATATCAAGAAATGTCCAAATATGCCAAAAAAGCAAAAAGGTTTTCTACTGGATGTGCTAACTTTTTCTACATAGCTTGAACTAGTTAGATTACTTCTACACATGTTCAGCATAAAAGATAAATATGAGCTTTTCCTCTTAATTAAAGAAAACATAATATAGGCACAATTTTAAATTCATACAGCTAAATCCTCTCATGAAGGCTTTCATTCTTTGAGCAACCTGAAACTACCACCTCAGCTTCTATCAGACACAGACTGGGATATTATATGAACAATTTTCTGTAATAAATGATGATATACTTGTATCTGCTCCTGAAGCCTCCCAGGGTGAATTCGAGCGGCAGTGCAAGGTTTAGCAGCAAAGGGAAGATAAATGAGACAATTAAACGGGGCTCGATGGCACCTCTGTGACTAAGGGCTTTTCCTTCCTGCCTGCTTAAGTACAGACAAACAATAGTAAGCAGCAAAGGACAGTGTGTCCAACACTGACGGGCACACACTTAGGTGTTTATGTGCATGAGAGTGTTACTTCTCAGGTTTGCTGTAGGAATTCAGTCAGCAAACAGGCAAAGACTTGTAGACACCTAACAAGACTGTGGCTGTACTGAAACATATCATCAGTAATGCATCAATTGATAATTTCTTACACATAGTATTACTGTGACAGATCTCAGTCTTATCGTTTTGTACTAAAGAACATTTGTTATTTTTGAATTCATCCAGAAGTTTGTTTTCAGTCTTTTCAAATATTATAAATAAAGCGCCGAGAAATTCTATACTGAAAACAAGAGCATCTTTTTTTTTTTTTAAATAAAAGTCAGCAAGTTCAAGACAGATCGGCTTTAGTTCTGCTTTTGAAAATGGTTAGTTTCAGTTAAATTTTTTATTAGTTTCACTATTAGTTTTTAGGGTTTTTTTTATTATTGCAGTGTGATTGGTATTTGTCATCAGCAGAAGCTTCAGAACAGTTTAATATTTCAGCTGGTTTTATATTATTTCTGATAGTTTATTCTTATTCTATTTTTTTCTCATGTAGTGTTAGTTTGTAGTTTGGTTTTAATTACTATGACACCCAATAAACATCTACTACATAATGTTATCAAATCGTGTGTAGGCCATTTGTAGATGTTGGGTTTCTTGTCTTTACTTCCTGCTGTACACCTCGCTGCAGGCCAAGAGCTCACTGGAAGTGGACAGATGGACAGTGAACAGTGGTGTAGTAGTTAGCCCTGCTCATTAAAACTGACCTCAGGCTTTGTTTTATCATCTGGATGCACTGTCCTACCCCCAGTCCTGTCTGCCATGTGACTGATGTAACTGCCTGGTCCTTGGTGGTGCTGTTTTTTAAAAACCCTCACAGAAGTAAACTGTTTTCAAAGCTTTGCAGCTAAGCGGCAACCAGAGAGCAAACAAAGTCAATGTTTTTTCTCAATTTTTAGCAATTAAAGTCCTTACCAATGGCACTGCATCTGATAGGCTAGTAAATATGTCAGTTTACCTATAAATGTGCCGCCTAGAATGTACTCTATCAAGCAGCTATCATCTTCAGAGTGATGCTGTCACTTGATCACATGTCTTCACTGCACAGAAAGCCAATTTACTGCCCTGACTTTTTCTCTATAGATCCACGCTGTTGTTGCAGCGTGTTGTTTGGCATTTTCTTGGTGCAATAAGCAATGCATTACCTAAAAAACACACTGAACCATTTTTGGCACCTCCACAGATGATCTTGTTACCTGTGGCATGTGCACTGATCCATCGCCGCACCTCTCAGATGTTGAGTTTTGAACTGTCATAGCTAAAAATGGGTGCTTTTGGATAATCTTTATGTATGTATTATCTTTGCAAGTGGCAACTTTTGCAAAAAAGCAAAAAACTTGTTCAGCCTTCTTAACTCGAACTTTAGCATTTAGCTAACTCGGGCCTGTACAGTCTGAAATGTGAGATGTGTTTTTTGCAGTTTCTCTGAGTGTTGCATTGCCTGACCTTGGGGTGAATCTGCTGGGATGTCCACTCCTGGGAAGACTGGAAACTGTCGACGTAGAATGATGGACTTAAAAATGTATGGAAAAGGACTAATAACCCTTCCCAGATTGATGGGCAGCAAACGTTTTTTCTCTGAGATCAATTATTTCTGAGATCATTGCTGATGTCTTTCCTTCTTGGCATTGTGCTATCAAATACCTGAATTCTCCATGTCTTTCATAGAGGTGCTGATGCTCAATTAATCACTTGCACTTGATTAGAGTCCTATGAAAGCAGTAAGGGGCTAATTAGTTTTTTCACACACTGCTTCTGCTTTTGGTTTAGTTTCTGTTATTGAAATAATGACACGGGGTAATGTGTCATGTGTTGTTAATTTTAGAACCTGCTAACGAGTAGCTGATTTTTATTATGTCCTGTTACATAAAATCTTGGGATTGAAAGAAGGTATACTTTCTTTGTTACCGTGTACTCAGTTGCAAGATGTTTCAACAGACCTTTTTTTTTTAATATTAAACAGCCTTCGAGCCTTTTAGTTTCTCTGTGCCAGCTTTAGTGAAATATTTTTGCAGCACCATATTCAAAATAAGAAAGAAAACTCTTAGTTTTGACATTGCTTATATTGCAATTCAATAAAGTACTGAGTTTAAATGGTTCGCATATTTTCACATTCCTTTTAATTTCACACATCAGGTCATATCTTATCATCTGACCATTTTATAATACATAACATGTCAGAGACAATGGGAACTCTCTGTCTTTGGACAACAATAAGCCCTTAGTTTTAACTCTACAATCTGTGGATGTGATCTATCTGTTAGGACCTCCTTCACTCCAGTGTGCATGACAAACAGTGTACATTGTACTGCAAGATCCTTTCTACATAATGAACACTAGAGCTTTCACCTACTTCTGGATGAACTGAATGAACTTATCATTATCTAGCACATTCCTGAAATTCACTCAATGCTGAATTCACAAAAACAGCTCAGAAGATCATTGTTTAAACTAGACCTAATTTTTAAATCACGTTTTAAAATATGATTATGTGGGCAACAAGACAGAGTGGTATGCAATAAAACTGCAGATATCTCAATAAGGCAAGTTAAAGGGTACACGAAGGTGATATGCTTGAATGACGTGAGAATTTCACCAATTTATTTTTTAGGCTAGGAACTTTTGTTTCTGTACAGAAGGAAACATCAAGAAAATGACAAGTCTCTCTAAGTACATTTTCTACCATAATGACGTAAATTTAAAATAAGCTAGTGAAAGAATCTTTAGACCAAATGAGCATACTCTGAAAAATAAACTGCTGAACTTAAACAGGGAGCATTTTACTCAGCGCACTTGAACACTTTAGTCTGCCAGTATCTCGCCGGTGTTTTAAACTAGAAGCAGAAAGTGGATGGTTAAATGACGAGGGAAAAAAAGCTCCAATAAATAAAACAGAGCCATATGTCCTTATGCATAAGAGGATACACTCTAAGTCGCTTTTGCCTGTCATAAACTGTGAGTAGGAGCGTCAGCTAATGGACAAGTGCAGGCAGAAGAGTGAGTCATACCAGTCTGCTCACAAGAACCTCATTTTCTGCCAGATCCTGTGTGATGTATGTCTGCAAGTGTGCGCGTTAGAGAGAAACAGTGAAAAACACGGAGACGAGCAACATGCAGCTTAGCCGAGTGCGTGCGAGAGGGAGAGAGAGGAGTGCAGCAAAGAGAACAGTAGGTTTGTTGAGCAGCTCCCACAGGACAAGAACATCTTTCCGAGACGTGCTTTTAGCTGATTATGCAGACAGCGCAGCTTACATTTCACATGTTAGACAGCTTAGGTGTTACTTCACTGACAAATCTTTATTGGAACAAAACAAAACAAAAAAACAGAAAAAAGAGTGCTCTTGCAGCACCACCAACACTTCATAAATTACAGCATTAATAACTTGTTTTTAAATTGGGACATTTTAGCTGTAACTGTATGTATTTTTAATACACTTCAAAATGCTTTTAAAAATACTGGCCTGTAAACAGTCTTTTCCCTGTCACCTTTTTTTTGCTTGACGACCTCTTAGAACCATCCTGTGGAAAATCACTGCACAGTAAAACCTAAAATCTTGAGGTCAGAAAAATTAATTACTAATATAATGCATAAAAATACTACAAGAATTACATTTTAAAGTTTTTTTCAGCCAATAAGATAACATTCAGGTATTCAGAACATTGCATGAATCCTATGTCAAACCTCACGATAACATAAAAACACTACTAAAGGCAAAATGCAAGTAACAACAAGGTATCTAAGTGATACAGCACAATATGATGCATGTATACTTCAACTGATTCTTATAAATGTAGGAGGCACAGAATCATTTCCATTTATGACTCAAATCATTCATGGTGCTTAAAATTCAGACGCGTGCTCTGAATTGCCTTCTGGCGTCATTTACATGGAATTCAGATGGCGTGCCAAGTGAACGCTTTCAAAAATAACCAGGTTAGTGTGTGTATGAGTGCGCGTGTGAGACTTGCATACTAAAAGGAGGCAAGTCGGTATGACGAACTGTTGCTAAGCACTGGTGGTTGCTAGGTGGTGGTGGTGGGGGAGACAGGTTTGCAGTCAGTGATGGAATCTGAGGGTTTACCTCGATTTTCATCCGTGTACGTGTCCCCCCTGGATGGATTTTTTTTTGGAGCTTTTCTGCTCTCATTCTGCTCTCATATATACAAACACAGAAATGAGCACAAGGGAATTTTAAGCAAGAGGCAATGTTCATATTTCTCGTCAAAAATCTGGTCAATGTTTTAAAATGTTGCAAATTACTCATTAAAAAAGGCAGAACACAAACATCCGTTTAGCAGTTTCAGAGTCAACAACTGAAGAATGACTCATTTATCTCGTCTCCCATTGCAGTCATCAAGGAAAGCTGCAGAATATCTGGCAGAGGAACAGACAGAGTGAAACCAGTACTCTCTCCGGCTTTCCCCGGGATGATTACTGTACTATATACAGCGGGGAGGGGGAAAGCCTCACAGTTTGCTGGCTTCCCTTGGCGTGTCTTAAGATATTCTCCAGTGTTTTCTGCACAGGCATGTGTGACTTTTAGTAGAGTTTTTAGGTGCATCGTGGAGCATACTGTGCATCCCTAGGTGGTGTCACTTCTGCCAGATAGGGTGTGATCCCGCTGGGTAAAGGTGACGGTGGGGGGGTTGGCAGGGCGAGACACGGGCAGCCATTTGTACTCGAGGTTCTGCACTGGAGGGTCCAAACACCAGTCAAAGTTGTTTAACAGGTACACGCACACTTCCTGGCAGCAAAACACAAAAATACTGTTTTCTGGTTGTGCTTGCTCCATTTTACATAAACGAAACTTATGTAGAGTGAAGAGCTGCATGGGTGTAAGTGACAATTTTCTATTTTACAGCCGAGCGAAAACAAAATGTTAAAACTGAAGGCACTTGGCAGACCTAGAGCATCCACCAACGCTGAATAAGTCTCCAACTTGCAAAGCTACAGCCTCCACATCACTTCAAGCCTGTTTTTGTATGTTCCTTTCCAGGTTTGAAAATAGCAATGCAACAACTTTTACCAGGCGAGCTGTAATGGAATATTTGGTCCTTTAGACCTGCAATCAACAATGCTTACATTCAGACACAAAATCGTACAGTTAGAAACACATTTTCATTTGAGCAACACAGAAATCTGCATAATTTGAAGAGAAGACCTTTATTTCATTTCATATCATTCCTCTCAGTGTCACTCCTTTGCATTCCCTTCTCTTTCACTCATTCAATATATTGTTCTAGTCATCATTCTGTTTTATATATCACTATTATTCCATTCTATTACTCTATTTTATTATTTTCCAAATAACTCTATTCTATTTTGTTTAATTACTTTTTACTGTATTTCAATTTTCACTTCTGTTCAGTTCGTCTAGATTTCCTTTGCTTTCCCTCCAATACCCCATCATTCTATTGTATTGCATTTGTTGTATTTATTCTATTCTATTTCATTACTTTCTATTTTATTATGTTTTTTCTACTGTGTTTCATAACATTTCACATAATTCTATTCTCTTGTATTCAATTCTATTACTTTTTTCATGTAATTATATATTTTCCTATTTTAATCTATTTTATTCTATTCTACTCTATAATGTCTATTTTCTTCTATTCCACATAATTCTACATTCTATTCTATTATTGCCAGTCTATTATTCTATATTGTCCTATATTATTAAGCATTACTTTCCATTCTCTATTCTATTTCATTTTCCCCATACATATACTATTCTATTCTATTTTATTCTAGTAAGAGCTGAGAGCTCAGAACTGGTGATGTCATAGACAACACTCCTTACCGGCTTATCCTCAGCCATGGACCTGTCTAACCAACACATATTTCCCCTGCGTCTCTCCACTTTATGAATGAAGATTTTCCTTGTGAGGGGGAGGATGAATGAACGGGGAAGGATCAAGGGAGTAACGGAGAGGAGAGGAGAGGGAATGAAGGGAGAATTACGAGAGGGGGGTGGGTAGCGAGGACGACAGGGGGAAGGATGAAGTGAGGCGATGAGTCACATCTCTGACCTAGATCCCTGCAGTCTACTTTTTACTCTGGTCATGCCCTCATCCTTCTGTGTGTGTGTGTGTGTGTGTGGGTGTGTGTGTGTGCGTGCGTGTGTGTGTGTGCAAATGGTCACCCTGCTGAAAGCCAAGCAGATGTACTTTAATCTGCCAGTCTGATCTTTTCTGTAATTAAGCACGGTAAGAGATGTAATCAAACACATGCATCATTAAAGCAAAGCAGATAGCTCACACTGGCAGTTATAAATTTATCATAATTAACTATTTAAAGACAGGATTAACAACTTAAAAACTGAGATAAGGGAAGATTCCGTTTGAGCAGCAAAATAAAAGCAGTAAAAATATAGTGTACATTTGTGTTGTGAAGCAGCATCAAACACTGTTTCAGTCCTCTCTAAGAGGCAATGCTGCTCATTGCTATGGATGCCAGTCTGTGTCATTTAATTTAGAATGTACTTAAAAATATCCAGTAAAGTCAAATAAAAGAAATTTTATTAAAACTGTACACATCAAAAGTAGAATAATTTTTATAAATGTAAATTAAATATATAAAAGTGTAAATAGTAAAACAGGAAGAGAATACCTGTGTGATCTATTCCGAGCTCTACATCTATACAGCTTTAATAAACTACATAATTTCTTAAGCATCTGCATTTAACACTTTTTCATTTTTTTTTTTTTACTTTGTGTATTCACTACTGTGGCCAAATATATCGATATCTCCAGAGACAGAGACAAATCATGACAATCGTAAATAATCCAAAACAAGCAACTGATTATCTATGATGAGTAATCCAATTTGAAACAATAACTGTCCTGCTGAAGAGGGACAACAGCCGAACGAGGAGAGACATTAAACTGCTTTGAAGTACACCTGAGCTTCACTCAATCACACCCAACATTTTCAGTGACTCATAAGTGTGAGTGCAGCGTTGAGTCATTCCTCACTGTTGCATTTTAGATGGTGTGCATTAACACCCCCATGTATCTTGCTGTTTTTACTATTAAATAATCTGAGAACAAAAACATATAAATGATGTCTTAGTGCAGTGGTTCCCAAACTTTTTTTGCTAGGCCCCCCTTTGTTTTACAAGAAAAATGTTTGCGCCCCCCCCTTCTCACGCACACATCCTCCAACCACACACACCCATATTTTGCTCCATTGCGTTTTTTTTTTCACACCTCAAACATTTAGTAAACAATTAAACAAATACAAGTAATCTGCAATAAATTACAGGTAGTAATAACATAAACTACTAACTCGTTTAGGCTACGTCCACACCTAAACGGGTATTTTTGAAATGCAGCTGTTTCGTCCACACGTAAACGGCGTTTCCTATCACCAAAAACAGAGATTTTTTAAAACTCATTTTTTTGCTTTTACGTGTGGACGAGGAATACAGAGTTCGTCACGCAATATCAAAGGTATGCGCCTTTTTTCACATCACGCTGTACGCCACGTTTACATGAGATGAATTGCAGAATAGCAGATAGAGACAAAATACTGTTAATCTTACTATCTTCAGGTTTTACACGCTTACATACACACAGGCAGTTACTGTCCCTCCATTTAGAAAGGCAGAGGCGTCACGGTGTAATTATTTTACATGTAGTTTTTTTTTCATGTGTAATAATGTTCAACATTGCTATCAATGCATTTTTCAAAAAAATGCCTCTCTGTGCAAAATGGGTTAAAAAATATAAACAACTGTGGGATACTGTTTGTCCATGTTTTGAACAGCCCCGATGAAGTGAAAACCAATTCTGCAGGGGAGACCTACCTCGGCACTTGTGCAGGTGAAACCAAAGGGAAGATATGCTTCACCATATTTTCTAGTCTTTGGCTTAGAATGAAGTTGGTTTGGAAACATATTCAGCTATGCTTCATCTCCTGCTTTGCGTTTCTGTGGGCACCCCGTGCTAGCAATGTCCAAGCGTTTTGTCCCCACCCCCCTGCGATGGCTCTGCGGGCGGGCCCCACACTTTGGGAAGGTCTGTCTTAGTGAATGTAATCTACCAGCCGAGGTTCAATAATATACTTAGCATTTGTCACTTATCTGGCTCAGTGGATGTGGACAGCTGCGATAACCCTCTCATTTCCTTTCCTTTTCTCTGCTCAAATGTCTTTCAGTGAAGAAAACAGGACAGCTCTTGACCTTGGGAGACTGCTGCCCAATGGCTAACAATAAAATGCAAAATATAAGCCCTGTCACCCATCCAAAGATTTTTCTTTTTTTCTGAAATGTGCTTGCTCTTTTAGATGTTTACTGGAAAAGTCTAATAATTTTGTTTGTTGGTTGGTTATAAACTTTGACAATGATGCACCTGCCTCCTCAAGAGCAGCGGTCCCCAACCCCCGGGCCATGGACCGGTACTGGTCTGTGAGTCGTTTGGTACTGGGCTGTGAGAGCTGAGGCTCGGGTGTGAAATTTATGGGGTTTTTTTTACCGTTAACTCGGTTTCCCTGGATCTTTTCCTGTGTTGTAGTTGTGTGTCTTATTTTGAAAGAAATATTTACGTGTTACCATAGCGACCAGAGAGCATTAAGGGGTAGAGAGGAGGATGTTACTCTTAATGTTGTTGGCACATTTCAGGAGGACGCTGCTAATAAAGTTACACAATTACACAGTGAATTCGCATTTATTATTATATTTACAAAATACCACAGTTTTTGTCTTGGTCATATCATTTTATTTTGTTGTATTTATCCGCGACACCTTAAAGGCCGGCCCATGAAAATATTGTCTGACATTAAACTGGTCCATGGCACAAAAAGGTTGGGGACTGCTGCCCAAGAGGGTTCCTCACCTGGTGAGGTGTTGTGAAGCAGTTTTTCTCAACCATGAAAATAATTCTGTGATCATCCACATCAGTTGTCTTCTGGGGTCTTTCACTGAAGCAGTTTTTCTTTTTTGGTTTTTAGCCACTCCTGAAATGTTTGCTATCACTTTGATATGTTTGCTTTTCATCCTTTACTTGCATTCGATATATTTTAAGATTTTATATTGCCAGTACCAGCAAACAGCTACCAAATGCAAGTTAAACAACTCCAAGGCTCAAATGTCCATGAAAATGCTGATCAGTCAATTGTACAATAAGTTTTCTAATTTGTTTTAGTAGATTTTAGTCTAAGTAGATTCATTAGCCAACTACATTTTGTACAGATATAGTTAAATACTAATCACACATATATGCTCTGCTTTTCCTGGGTGTCTGGAAGATATTCCTGTGTGTCCTTCATTGTGGTAATGTTAGCATCTGAGTACCTCTTTTTGAGGAGGTTTAGAAAAAACTGAAACACTGTTCTAACAGTGCTCTGAGAATCCAGACTGAGTTATTACAGTCACACTAATATATGACAGAGCAATACAAGAACAAAAACGCTCCTTTACTTCAAAGTCTTGTACACAAGCAAGTGTTGTTGTCTTGTGAGCAAGGGGATTTTTTTTTCCTGAGGCATGCATGCATGCAGCTAGGCTTTTCATGGCCATCAAAACATTTAATTCATATTTATGAGTAATTTAACAGGACTCTTGTTTTGAAAAGAAACATTGTAATACATAACAACTCATGGTGGTAATGTTATCAAATGACCTACTCGATAAAATCTGTAGCCATTTCAACCAAATCTTTGGCAAATATGCAGAAATAAGAAGCCTGCTATCATCTACCACAGCCTAAAAACAAAGTTGGTCACAGGTAAATCTGTAAATCAGTGACGACTGAAAGTCTGTAATATTTTCTGGAAATCCACTGGCTCACAGCATTTGTTGTTGACTTGGTGTCACCGCTTTGACTTTCTAGTGTCAAGCTGACAACACATACGCACACGTTTATTTACGTGCACTCCTCTTTCTAGAAGGAATGCCCCCACATGGGAAATTAAATCTCTTTGCTTCTTGTTGTCACACCTGTAACACACCTGTCTTGTTCTCATGGCTTTAATGGGCTGCGTGTGTATATGCGTGTGCCCAGTATATAGGCAACGGCAGCTATGGTGAATATACCTTTGGGATTGTGAGGTGGTTAAAAGGGGACAGTCAGTGCCCGGATCTTTCCCTCTGGTATATCTAATAAACACACAGACAGCCAAGCATTTCGTCATTCCCATGAGCAGTGCTCTATTTACTGAATGGTTGGGGGATGGTTTCCTTCTCTGAGTGGTTTTTCCACTGTGTGTGTGGGGGCATGTGTGTTGGGGGGGTTGCACAGCCACAATCAGTTGAGCCGCAGCTGTCATCCACAGCTGGCTCGCTGTGAGCGTTTTTCCCAGTGCACTTCAGAGAAAGGTAAAGCAGTTGACCTGTTCTGCTAATGAAGCTCTGCTAACTCTGAGTTAAACTATAGGCTATAAAAGAAAGATGCGGCCACCAGGTCTAAAAAAAACCCCAAAACAATGAAGCCAATCCAGCCAAGTGCCGCAAACCTGGACTCTAATGTCTAATGGCCAGCCGGGGGTTGAGTTCTTTGATTACCCAAGGAAAAAGGCCAGTTACATATCAGTCAATTAGAAACCTACCTTTCTGCTCACATGGCATGCAATCTCAGTGCACTCTTTATTGGTAACTCTGCGGGCTCAATCACTGGTTTCACGTCTTAATATATATGTCATGATGTCTATGTTGTAACTTGTGGTCCTTGCTAGTATAGGGTTGGACCATAGCCACAGTTTCTTGTTCTTAGCAGACAGAAACGTTCAATGTGTTGTGTGTTCAATACACATTAGTTGGAGCAAGTAGGTATTTAAGCTACTGCTACCTTTCTATCATCTTGAAGCAGTCTGGCCGGACTCTAGTCTTTTTTGGACGGTTCTCTATAAAACCTAGAGATGGTTGTGTGTGAAAATCCCAGCAGATCAGCAGTTTCTGGATTACTCAGACCAGCCCATCTGACGCCAACAACCTTACCACATTCAAAGTCACTTAAATCACCTTTCTTCCCCATTCTGATGCTCTGTCTGATCTAAGGAAGGTCATCTTGACCATGTCCATACATTAATGAGTGTTTGAACAGGTATACCAAAATAAGTGGCCCCATGGTGTGGAGGTTTACACATTCGCTTAGCAAGCGATTCTCCTTTTGAATTGCGTCAGAAAGGAGATCCAACATAAAACTTTGCCAACTTTGCATGTGGAGCAACTTGCTGTGGTGACCCCTTGTCATTAAGGAGCAGCTTATCAAAGTAGCTTGATAAACTGCTATGCACAAGTTAGCATTATCCTCTGTTTCTCTGCTCTGACTCACACCTTTCATTTACGTTATATTTCCTCTAACTTTGAACAATAACAGCATCTGTCAGTTTACTAGCTTAAGCTATTACTGTAACCGCTACAAATAGCAACCTCTTTACAAATGACAGATATGGTTAGTTTAGACCCCCCTCCCCCATTTACATACACAATTAATTACAGTTAAAATGATATATAAACATACAACAATAACTGAACCCTTTAATCACACTTAACGCAGATGCAGTAAACAGGTTCACTCTTAGCTGTTTTTGCATTAAAGGATTGACACGAGAGGCTCGAATCAGATCTCAGTGCAGGAAGATTTTTGTAAAGATGCTGTTATAGGTGCCGTGTCTCTGTGGTTTGCATAACGTTTTAATGCATATGGCCTACATATTCCCAAAAAAACCCCAAACAAGACACTGAATTTTTGTTTGACTGCAGCAAACACAAATATCTTTTTAAGAGGATTATGAAGTTTCTATTTTTACATTTAATGATAACTCTTTAACTAATTTAACCAAACTTTTAAGACTTGTTTACACAACATCTAGAAATTATATTGCTGATGTTCAGCATCCAGAGTGTGAAAATCTAAATTAAGAACTTCAATTTTTTTTTGAAAGATATTAGTTTTGTTAGTCAAATTATTGGGGACAACTACAGACAACCTAACTGGATGCCTCAATCTCACATCAGTAATATTTCGCTCAACTGAGACCTTACTTCACATCTGATCAGCTGCATCGCTTGCTGTCTCTAAAGAGGATAAATCCATTGCAAGTAAACTTTCCATCGACTTTTCAGCCGATTTCCCTCCACATGTAACCCAGAAGCCCAAAATATAAAATGCAGAGCTGAGGCTCAGAGACCACAAATCTTTCAACAAGCCATTAAATGCACCAGAGTCTCAGAGAGGAAGTTAAAAAAAAAACAAAAAAACAGAACCCACATAAAAAACCTTTTATGTTAAAGAAGTCACTTTTACAGTGATAATTAAAGAGTGTGTGTCGATGTATTCTTTGTCACACTTGTGTGTGAAGGTCACCTTCAGAAAGACGTTGGTAAGTTTAGCTCCAATGCAGCTCCTGGGCCCGTTGCCAAAGGAACACAGGAAGTGCTCATGGCCTTCGTTCCTGCATATGCAAAACACAAGAGCTACAATTAAATTTTGCATAGGGTAGACAAATCAGAGATGCAAAAATCAATCAATAATCTATCTTGAACAGACTTCACAAACGTCAATCAAAAGGTATATCTTGAAAAAATGGTTTTAAAAAAAGATGCACGTTATGCAAATTTATCCCAAATGGTATTTGAGGTTGTTTAAAAAAATAGCTTTTAAAGTTGTGTTTCATCCATAAGAAATTCACAGCATGGCATATGACCATATTTAAATCTGATATAGACCAACCAGAGATGTATCTTGTAGATTTTTTTGTCAATACAAAGTATTTTTTAAGTTAGTTGTTCAAACTAAAACACCCTGACTGTTTTTTTTTCAGGTCATTGTTTCACTTTATGTTTCACTTTACTAATGACAACAAAAAGGGTACTAACAGAAAGCAGGTCTTCCACCAAAGCCAATTCTCTCATCTCTCACTTTTAAAGAAAATGAACTGCAGCTTCTCTGTGGGCTCTTCTTTTGCCCACACTTTGTCTATCTGATAAAAATGCTGACAAATGGCACTAATCGCTTGCCTCCATCTCAGCTCTTGGCTGGGTGAAGAAAAAATGTGTACAAAGAATAAGGAGAGCATTGCTGCACGGTGCTGCTCATCATCAAAAACTCTACAATGCATCATACAAAACACCCAGAATTCTCGATCAATCCAGCTGACCCCTCTCTCTTTGGCACAAAAGGCAAATAAATTAGACCTCAAAGGAAACCAACCAAGAGTGCAGCTTAGAATGAAGTTCCACAAGACAAATGAACAAAATTCAGGGACCCAACTTTACTCCATCATGCCTGCTTTCTAATATTTCCTAAAAATATACTTAAGAAAGCAGGTCCTTTCCAACCATTACTCAATATCCATCTGATGCAGGCCGTGTCTTGCCTCTAATGGATCCTGTCTTCCTGAAACCTGAGCTCTGATTAAAAGCAAACAGGAAGCATTAGTGGTGCGTATAGTCTGGGTCCACTGTGTCAGATGGTTTGTGTGTGAGAGAAGTGTTATTATTAGTGTTCTCGCTAGCATCTGACTAATGGTTTAATGTACTATTAGGTACATCCTGAAACAGTAAGATGTGCGGCGTACACTATAGGAAGGGAAAGGAAGTCTTACCAAGCACTCCATCGTAATGCTATATCAAATATGTTGAGTGGATAGGAAGTGAATCAGAGCAGTATACTCTTGTGTGAAGTATAATTCATTTTTCTGCAATAAAGTATAATGAGAAAGCTCTGTGAGAGATCATGACTGAGGCCAAGAGGGCATCATCAGATTAATTATTAGATAGGGAAGACAGGGAAGAGGACGAACAAATAGCTGCAAGTCACTTAAAAACTCTCATCATTTATTTTCCATTTGCATCTTGTTGCATTTAAAGTTCAATGGAAAAAAAAACCCTTACATCAAAGTTGCACTCACCAGTCACTTCATTAGGTACACCTGTTCAACTGCTTATTAACACAAATATTAACAGCATTAATGACCTGCTGAAGTTCTAAGTGAGAATCAGAATGAAGAAGAAAGGTGATTTAAGTGACTTAGAAGGTAGGATGGTCGTTGGCACCAGATAGGCTGGTCTGAGGATTTCAGAAACTCATGATCTACTGGGATTTTCCCACACAACCATCTCTAGGGTTTACAGAGAATGGACCAGAAATGAAAGTACCCAATCCAAGAAGGCAGAGCAATGGTTCTCTGCCTTGTTGACGCCAGAGGTCAGAGGAGAATGGCCAGACTGGTTTGAGCTGACAGGGAAGGCAACATTAACTCAAATTACCACTCAACACACAATACATCAAACCTTGCAACAGCAGAAGAAGACCATGACAGGTGCTACTCCTGTTGGCTAAGAACAGTAAACGTAGGCTACAGTTCACGCAAGCTCACCAAAACTGGACAACAGAAGACTGTAAACAGCAACAGTTCGGGCTGGTGGTGTGGGGGATATTTTTTTAGCACACTTTGCGCACCTTAGTACAAACTGAGCATTGTTTAATGTCCATCCCTTTATGACCAACACACCCATCTTCTGATGGCTGTTTCCAGCTCGATAACATGACAATTACTGTACTCAAATGGCTTCCAACACATCTCAATCCAATAGAGCAGCGGTCTCCAACCTTTTTTGCGCCACGGACTGGTTTGTGCCCAGCAATATTTTCACGGACCGGCCTTTAAGGTGTCGCCGATAAATACAACAAAATAAAACTAGTACCGGTACCGAAAAAAAGAAGATTTATTCATAACACACGTGAAAAGACCCAGGAAAACCGAGTTAACAATACAAACGATAAGAAAATAACGCTGAAAACCGATAAAAACCCTGAAAACCATACATTTCACACCTGAGCCTCAACTCTCACGGATCGGTACCGGTCCGAGGCCCGGGGGTTGGGGACCGCTGCAATAGAGAACCTTTGGGATGTGGTGGAACAGGAGGGTCACATCATGGATGTGCAGTTGACAAATCTGCAGCAACTGTGTAAAACTAGCATGTCAACATGGACCAAAATCTCTGAGGAATGTTTCCAGCACCTTGTTGCATCTACGCCATGAAGAATTAAAGCAGCTCTGAAAGCAAAAGTGGTCCAACCCAGTACTAGCAAGGTGCATCTAAGAAAGTGGGGTGTGAGTGTATAGCCTAGCTCACGTGCCAAACTTGAGGCTTAGGAACACTAGTGCACAAACTAATGGGCGGCATCTTGAATTCTATGTGTCATTTATATGCAGTCTATTATTTTAAAACGTAAAGCCTATTATCAAAACTGTTATACTTAGTTCAACTAGACTATGACAAACTCCTGGCATTATCTTTATGAACTGGTGACTCTGGTTTGTGTCGTTTCTAAGAATTCATACAGTGGCTGACGTACGCAAACACAGACACTTCAGATAATTTCTACTTCAAATTAAAAAAAGATATCTCTCGCTATTTTTGGAGACAAGAAGAAAAGTCCCTATTCTCGGATTTATGTGAAACTAGCAACACAGCCCACTGCAATAGCTAAGATTTTTATCTGTGCTTGGTAGCATTTCTGATTCACTTATCTAGGGCCAGAGTCTGTGTAGGCGTTGAGCTGATAGGATGTTAACTTGCCAGCTCCAATATTTGCCTCCAACAGGAAAAGCACACATACACAATATACGACGAGTATGAACGGGAACACACTCGGTAGATAATACACCCAGCTACTGCGCAAAAAAATAAAAAATAAACAGATGAAACTGTGGTGATTGTAGGTGGGCTTGTTATGTAACAGGACTGCAGTCATTAAATTAAACAGCCAGGTGGCAAGAAAATGAGCTGGGCAACTATCAAGAGAGATAGGAAACCGGTCACCAGGAAGACTGGCAGATGGAAAACCAGAGACAGGAACAGTTGGGAGGAAAGGGAAACAAACACGGTGATAAATGAAAAATAAAGACAAGCAAAGACAGGCAACAGAGGTTTGCACGGCAAGGATGAAAGATATATCAGCTTTGGTCACACAGATCGCTTCTCGGGGTTCAATAAAATGTACTGACAGTAAGAAATATCAAAAAGGTGACCAGACTCATCCATACAAATACACACATCTTCTTAATGTGGATGACTCACACCTTTAATCGAGGTATAGTCAAACTTCTAGCGCCTACACTCCACGTTTCATCTTTGTCTTTTGTTTTGTTTTTTGTGCAGTTTCTTATTAATGACTTTTCTAGAGTTTTCTTTTACATCATACTATCTCAAGGAAAATCTCCTCTGACTCACTCCTTAACCCTGCACCATTTTACCTGATGCTCACACACGCAGACACAAAGCATGCAATCTATTCATTCATAGATTTCTCTTCTCAGCTGAGTGCTCTGCTCACACACTTCAGAGTATTTAAAATGGTGTCCATTTCCAGGCTAAAAGTATCTGCCTGTTAGGCAGACTGAACAGATTTTTGACTCTTTTTTTTTTGCGCTATAAGTATCTAGTTGGATCTATGTCTTAAGTTATTAAGCTGTTTTAGGATAATTTCTTTTTTGAGTTTGTGTACCATCTTCCATCTGTGTCTCCTTACTTCACAGATGGAAGACCCCCAGTTCGAGACCAGAAAGAAGCACAAACCCAGCCTCAGGGGGTAAGAAGCTAGTGTGCTCCCAGTGCTGGTTCCCAGCTCCGATAAATGGAAGGGCTGCATTAAGAGGGGCGTCTGGCATAAAATCTGTACCAAACCAAATATGTGGAATCGTCTGGTGTGACGACCCCTTGGGAAAAGGCAGAAAGTACCTTCTACTTTAATACCTGAGAGAGTTAATCTATGCTGTAAATGCAAACCCCTCTGAAATCCAATGCCGTAACCTGACTAAAGCTCGCACTGTGACTGTTGAATTCAGCACCATCAAGTCCTCCTGAGCTTTTCCGGCTATTTCTTCTGCTTCCATTTTTCAAACCGATCGGAAGATAATGGATCGGCTCAAAGAGAGAAACTCCAAACTGCCAACTGTAACATTAGATTGCTTCATTCGGTGTGATGGTTTTATCTGGTTTAAAGTTTAAGTTAATACGTAATTAGGTTAGTTTTAACAAGATAAGAGTGAAGAAGAGGTCTCTATACACACCTTCAAAAATGACAACTGATGGCAGTAGATTTCTCTGCTCAACAAAAAAGTAAATAAAGTAAATATATGCAGTATATATAAGAAATTCAACATTATTACTGTTTCATCGCAAAAAGGATGGGAGTTTCTCTGACTCATTCTTCTGTAACCCATCACACTCTATCCCAGGGCATTATGGGAGAGAAAAAAGCTTCTCCCCCCACTCTACACACAGACACACACTCACAGAAATACACACAGGGGAATCCCTATTGGTGAAGATACTGACAGGTGACCAGTTTCCATGGCAGCAGCTTCCTTCCTACATACATACATTCATAGATTTTTTTCTCCATTCTCTGTCACATGAGAGAGAGAGCATGAATGACAATAAACAGTTGAATGAAGGAAGTGAATGAACAGATGAATGGCTGACTGAGAGAACGAGCCAGCTCGGGTTTCATTTTACCAGAGCAGGTAACAGACAGAGAGTCTTTATGCATCTCCTTTTGTATTCAGAAGGCTTTTTTTTTTTACTTTCCCAGCAGACAGTCTGAGCAAGTACATGTAAAAGCGATGCAGTCAGACTTGTGTGCTCAGGCGCTGTTATCTATCTGCATTGGTTGCTATAGTAAAGACGTGGGCGTATGTATATAAAGTACTAACCAGCACTCTTTTCTGCTTTGCGGTCATAAAACAAGTTGTAGAACAGACTATTGATTTAATCTTGCTGTCATCTATTTTAAGAGTGCATTTCTATCCAGTAAAACTGTGTATTTTAGTCTGACCACAGCAAATGTGGCCTAAACTCCCTCAGCTATTCTTTATGTTATCATTGAAACAGGAAGTTATTGTGTGGTACCTGCTGCAATTAGTAATCCATTATCTGTGCCTATGTTAATACAGTATAACTTTGTCATTTAGTCACGTCATCAACAGCTTCAGAACCTCTTCAGCTGTTCATACTTTCTGTATAAGCATAATACTGTGCTATAAAGACTGAACAATATGGTGCATTTCCAACAGGGTGAAGAACCCAACACAGAGATAGTTTTTACAAGGTACTGAACTGAAAACCTTACATTACACAAAATATAATCGACAATACAGGTATTCACCCTGCCTGCGCAGCAAGCCATTTGGCCATTATATAATGAAGCTAAAGCATTTTGGGGATATGTAAATTGTGAATAGCATTATATTTGCCATATGTGCACCCATCAGGTATAACATTATGACCACCTGCCTAACCATGTGTTGGTCCCACTCGCAAAAAAGCCCTGACCCATCAAAGCATGGACTCCACCAGACCCCTGAGAGTGTGCTTTGCTATCTGGCACCAAGATGTTAGCAACAGATCCTTTCCAGTCCTGTAAGCTCCGAGGTGGGGCCTCTGTGGATCAGATTTGTTTGTCCTGCACATCCCACAGATGCTCGATTGGACTCAGCTGGCGTTCGGGGTGGCTGAAGCTCGAGAGGTAGAGCAGATCATCTACTAATTGGAAGTCCATTTAACTCAACTCATTTTACTCAAACTACTCCTGAATCATTTTTGCTTTGTGGCATGCCTCAAAGCAGGGTCCATTACTATAATTCTTTCTTTTAAGATTTTATCGAGTGGCTTATAAATAACTATATGTATAAATGCACATGGAAGAAAATGCTCTATTATTTATTCTTTTATCTTTTTCTTTGTGTTTTTTTAAACATCTTTTTGTGACGCATTTCCTCGATCCCTGATGTGTCACAGCACTAAAAGCTTCCTCCCACTTACTCTTTCTAATGCTGATTGTGTTTGAGTGTGCAAATGTGGCATGTTTGTAAGTATGTATCAGTAAGGGAGTATAAACAGAACTGCCCGTTTGCTTCCTTCTTGCTTGATCTAAGAAATTTTCAGAATAACAAACAACAACAAAAAAAAATCACCATTTTTTAAATTTTACCACTTTTTCCATTGGTCCACAAAGTCCTGTCCGTTCTTGAAGCTATTTTGTCAGTTTACAATTTTCTACTCTTTGGCTGTGTGTCGGTCACATTTATTTAATGTGCAGGTCAATCCAGCAAGAAAACCTATGCTTGAAAATAAAAGCCCATGAAATTAACACCTCATTTGAGGCACAGCTCATATATTTTAAGTCTGTGGGAAAGCCTTGATTAATAATGTTTTTCCCTGAAAGACTGATACATTACCTTTTCAAGGCTGAAGTTCTAGGCATAATTGATTGCTTTTTCTAAAGACATTAATGACTAAATACTGCATGGTTTGCGATTTTCAGTGATGCTGGGAATGACTAGAAACCTTCGTTTTAACTCTCTTGCTTTTTCATGTTCTTGTACAATACTACTCTTTATTGGTGCTAGGATGCCAAAGACACTTTGGTCTATGTCTGTAAAGAGCTGTTAACTTCATAATAGTGTTGTCAAAAAAGAAAGGAAAAGATACTAACTGGTCCTCAAAATTACTGTTGGATTATATACTCGTTTGCAACAGTACTGTTACCATTAGTGCTCTCCTCGTGTCCCCCAGTTGACACACAACTTCACACTGCACTGCTGTACTTTCACACTCTATGAGGAATTTTGAGAGGTCAGTAGAGCTCCCGTTTCATCAGCACTGAAGTATTAAACCGTTATCATAAATGTTTACCTGGCTGGCACGTACATTAACATTTGCTGTTTAACTATTAGCAATTGACCAGTTACTACTTAGTTAGCAGTTACAACTAAATAATAAAATGATAACATTAATGTTGGAGTAAGTAGCAAAACATTATCTAATTTCCCTGACTGTAGTTTTAATAGACAGCATAAGTTTTACAGGATAACATAATTATTTGGGTTTGAAAAGTGTTATTTTTCTCTTAAAGTCAGTCAGCAGATTGAATGTGAGAAAGGTTCATCAGCAACTACACAGAAACAGTAGCAGTCTACTTTAACTGCTCTATTTCATCAGCAACAAAAATATGGTACCAAGTCACCAGAAGCGCGGCACTACCTCGCTGCCCCTTGTCCTATTGTGTTTATGTGTTGTTGTTTTTTTTTCACTACCTTTTTACAATCTTTAAGCATTTGTCATATCTACACTTTGCATTAGTGATGCAATTTTTTGCACCATATCAGACAACTTAAAAAATCATGTTGTCATTGATGTTATTGTTTGCATTGTTCTAATCTCTGTTTTGTAATGACTCTATTTTTCCCCATAGTATTGACAATGGTATCAAGTATTTCCAAGGTGTCGACATCGAGTTTGAAATTCTACTACCACGATAACACTCCTTGACAACTAGAAAATAAAATAAAAGAATGAGAGAAAAAGAGAAAAGATCCTCACCTTCCACTCCATCTCTCTGGCAGGAAGGCATCAGGCTCCTGAAACACCTCCGGGTCGCGATGGACGGCATGGCTGATATAAATCACACCAAAATCTTTAGGAACATGAAACCCCATGAGCGTGGAGTCCTACACAAACATACAGAGAGACATATTCACATTATTATCATATTATTAAATATCATGTGGGTAACAAACTTGGCTTTGAAATGCTTTCCTGGTCTTTTACTGAACACTTGTGTTACTTTACACTGCATTTTACATGTGTACATATGCACCTGACCTGCAGTGAAAATGGCACAATTGTAAGAAAGAAACTTTCGACTCTTTCCCCCATAAAGACAACATTTGGCAAAAAGGGGAAAGGGTTAAAAACCCTTTTAAACCACAGTGAATAGGCCCCACTTTTAATTCTGAATAAAAACTCAATTTTAAACAAAATATCCCGGGCCCGGTTTTCCATTAAGCCCTGGTGAAAAGAGCCACCTTGGGGCAAAAAGACCAATTGTTGCCCTTTTAAATCACCTTTTTCACTACATCCATTAGCAGCCGCACTAATGGACTGCTGGAGAACATGATCACTGTTTCTCTTTCCTGTGCACACTCATTTTTCTCTCTGCCTCTCTCTGGTGGAGTGGAAAATCTTTTACAAATCTCTTTCATTCTCCCTCTTCTCATTGAGAAATGCCTCAGCACTTGGTGCTGGTTTCATTCTTTCTCCCTCCTCCCCTTTCTCTCATTCACTCTTGCACACAGGTTGTAAAACACCACTGCATATCTTAGTTCCACCTGATGGGAGGATCCACTTTTTTCCACCTGATTGTGAATACTAATGACCACTCATTCTCCTACACACTTCCCTGCACACATAAACATCTCATCAGTCCTTTCAGAGGAGGCACAGCACTTGCCTCTTGCATTTTCTGGCAGGGCATCAGCTATGGCACTGGCAATATGTCATTATTAACAGCCAGTTGTCTTCAAAGTACTGCTTTTCAAACTTTAGCTGGAGTATCTTTAAGTATACAAATATTCTCACAGCTGCTCGAGTCACTGTAGATATTCTAGTGCCCAGTCCTGTAAGTCTTGCTCGTGCATTTGTGTTTATCTTATTTATATCTCTGTATAAACCACCGAGGCTGGCAAGAATGGTGCACTGGTATGTTTCACAGGAGTGACAGAACTTTCCACTCCGCTTCAGAGCATCACCAGTTCACTTTACCCTCACTCAAAAACACTGGCCCCGTCCCCTCCCACACTTGCTTCCTTCCGGAGGGGAAGCGGAGGAAATTGATCACAGAGAGAGATCAATGTCTCTGATTGGACTGTTGCATAAGCCTGTTTGCTGGAGTCACAGGGTTCAAAGACTGCCACGGAGGGAGGAGGCAGACACACTGTTGAATGCCCCATCCTTGGGGTGAAAGCAGCACGCCAGTCAGTAGGCGGTAAGTCGAGACGACGTGGGCTTTGACTATCAGACAGATGTCTGATCAGTGTACAGATTACATTTTACTAGACTTTTCCCAGCAAACACGCCTACAAAATATCAGTTTACATAATCACATGAGAACCAACGGACCATGGACAGCAAACAGGGGGAAAAGAAAAATAATAGTACAATTAAACAAACTTTAAGATATTATAATAACTGACACGTGGAGTGGTTTACCTGTGGTAAACCTCACAGTTGGGCAAACCTTCACAGCTGTAGTTGTAAAAGCACACAAATAAAGGTTTCAAGAGGACTTTCACTAACACTGACTGCTACTGTGAGAGAACAGAAGAAGTCTCAAAACGACTGTAAAGTTGAATTACTGCATTTGAAGATATACAATATTTATTTACTGAGTCCTTCTGCAGGACAGCATACACAGACAACGCTCTTAGAAAAGTCTTTCATCTACAGTCAGCTGTCGCCATCTAGAGGAAGGCAGAGCGAGACAAAACAACTAATGCTTACTACAAGTACTACTACAACTACTTCTACCTCAGGATTAAAATTATAAACACAAATACAAACCATAAAATATCTGAAAACACAGGTTTGCTGGGAGGTATTTCAATAGCAACCTGTTCACATGCTGCTAGATTTATTTCCTTTGAATTCAGAAAGTTTTTATTGAAGTTCAAATTGTGCTGACCGGTGACGTCTGAGCAGGCTTTGGTTTCATGCAGGTGAAGAGTTCATGTGGACCAAAAACAGGAAAAGGATTTGCCAAAATGCAATCCACTGAAACTACTGGTCATCTGACAATGACTAGGCTTTTTAAAAATGCAACAATCCGCAACAGTAAACAATCTGCCCCAAAGATTAGTCATTACCCTAAAGGCTAAGTCACCAGACTAACCAATAAGTTCCCAATTTAAGTCATTACTGCTGCAGGGTTGTATTTTTTCAGTTGTTAAATATTCTCATGATGATGTTCACTTCCGCACTCATAAACTTTGGACCTCTGAATAGAACTAAATAGATTCTGCAAAAAGATTTAATAAGTTTTCTAACTGACCAGATGAGTGATGGAAAAATCAGACGTATTTGACATGGATACGAAATTAAAATCGTCATTCTCTTTCATTTTTAAGACATTACTCACGGTATAATTGTGCTAGATGAGGAGCACTGGCTCATTCACTGAAATTTACATAAAAACTACCTGATCAGCTATTCTGCGTCCACCAATGAAAGGAGGCCATAGCCTCTGCACCTCCAGCAGCACCCGGCACAGGTAATCAGGGTCTTCTGCTGCTTGACAACGGGCTTTCCCCTGAACATGGAGACAGAGACAATGAGCTGTATGTCAGAGCACAAAGATTTTTACTGAAAACTGAAACATTTTACATATAGAGCCTACATGAATCTGAAGTCCTGCTGATGCTGACGTTTGAGTTATACTGGTAAGGCTCAAAATTAGAGGCGTGGGATGACAGCTTTGATTGCTTTAGTTTTTTGTGTCTTTTAAAAAAAAGTAATCAGGTAATGGCATGGTGGATGTCCATCGTTTCCTTGAAGATGTTTCACCTCTCATCCACGAAGCTTCTTCAGCTCTTCAGAATTGAAGAAGCTTCTCGTCCAAACATTTTCTTTCCAAGCTCCTTAGACCACTGCATGTTGATGTGTACAAATGGCTACCAAACATCGCAGCTAGCTGGCTAACCTTAGCTTCAGGTTTGTTTTTTTGTCCCTGTGTAAACTGCATTTTTGAGTATGTTGAGCATTTTTGAGTCCTTCTTGACAGTGTGATTGGTGGACTCCATTTCTACCCTAACACTGGCTTGTTTTGATCACTCTTAGTATTTTATGAGGCACTAAGACAATCAGCTTAACGGGGATTTTATACTTCAGTGTTAAATCTACGCCGTAGGAACACTGTAACCAGAAACCCTTCTGAAACACTACACTGTAACGTACACTATATGCTATGCCTGACCTGACACACACCTCCCTGGAAAAGTAGCTAAATGTTGTGTCAATGCTATCTACAGCTTTTGTGACTGGCCTGTTTACTTCCGTGGATTCCTCCTGCGCATTTATGGCTGCTTTTCCTGCAGTTGTTGAATAGACGTGAAAGAACAATAATCACTGCCTTTACAAAAAGATATAACAAGTTGGGTAACACCAACGTTCTCTCTTTTTATTGTAAACTCTTCTCGTGTATTTGTGTACCTGTCCATTCCCACCGAGTGCCAATGTGAAGGAGGTGAGCAGTGATGCCAGGGCTTTCGGGATCAGCGCTGAAATGAACAACAGGAGGTGCTGGGCTGCAGAACTTGAGTCAGGCAGCGGCAAAGAACCGAGAGAGCCAACAAAACTGGAGAGGGCCGCAGAGACAGAAAAGAAAGAGGAAGGATCCTTAATCAAGGGCCACTTATACAAATCAGAGCATCAGTATAGACCCAAGGCCTCCACTAGAGTCTGATTCATGTTTGAAAGGAGAGATTTATACATCATTTAACTTCAGTCAAGTCAAGTTTATTTGTGTAGCATTATTCAGACACAAGAGGAACAGAAAGTGGAATACAAAACATATAAAACATATCTGTCTTGATATAATACATGCACAAACAATCAGGATAGAAATGTAACTATTTAATTGAGAAAAACTTGTTTTTGTAAAAGCAGCACTGGCAGATGAACTGAGGTGTGTGCAGTCTCACCCCTCTTTGTCATTCTCCAGTTTATCTTTGATGATGTCCATCAGTTTATTCCTGGCATCGAGGGCAATGGAGAAACCCGACGACCACATAGGAACCTTGACATTTACTGGAGCAGAGATCAGACCTGCAGGGTGAGGGGGAGGAGGGCAGAAGGCGCAGAACAAAAGAGTCAGAAACACAAAGATGAATGTGTGCGGTCCCAGAATGAAAGAGGAAGTTGGAGATGGTGCAATAGTCTATTGCACAAAACTTGAAGTTGCCAAAAAAAGACAAAAGAAAAAATTGTCATGTTTTAACATTACCAGAGGTGTTAAGATTGATCACTTCTTAGTGTTATATTTAAAAAAAAAGCATAAGTTGCAGAAAGAACATCAATGCAAAAGGCTGCAAAAAAATTAAAATAAAAAATTAGCACGAGGGTTTTTGTGTGTGTGTGTGTGTATGATTTATTTGTATGGCCCTACCATGCCAGTGCTGGGTGCACAGCTGACTGATTTCCTGGAAAAGTTCAGGTTGCTTCTCAGCTCGTACGTTCAGAAAAAGGCCCAACACCAGCTCTGTCCCCAGAGACTTAAAAACAGTGTATACATTCTCTGGCTGACCACTACACAGACACACACAAGTATACAATCGGAGACACATTGATGAGTTTATTCAATTAAATTATTCAATTCAACTTATTTATACAGCGCCAAAACACGATAACAGTTTCCTCAAGGTGCCTCTATATTGTAAGGTGGACCCTACAGTAATGCAACACAGAACTGAACGATCAGATGAGCCCTTATGATCAAGTACCTTGGTGTCAGTGGGAAGGAAAAACTCCCATTTAACAGGAATAAACCTCCAGCAGAACCAGGCTCAGGGAGAGACTGTAATTTAAGCAAGTGACTTCGAGAAATACTGATAGAAACACATCATAAAGCTGTATATGTATGTATGAAAATAATAAAAACCAACATCTGCAGGAATATTATAAAAATTGGACGTTTATATTTTAGTGTCCTATCAACTACATTTAAAAAACTTCTGTACTTTTTTCACATGGTGATATTCATCTTCACAGCTTTGGTTTCAAGGTTAGGTTGGGTGTTTTTGGACAAAATATTGTCATTGTGGTTGTGTGAATTACATCTGCGGTGGGTGGTGTACACTGTATCTGTACATCAGCACAGTGTGTTTGTAGTGAAACAATCAGGATGTGGCTGAAGTGCAGACCTTCAGCTTTACTTCAAGGGGTTCAAGGCGGTTACTTGTTTAGTTATTGCAGACATTTTTACACACAGTCTCCCGTTTTCAGAGGCTTAAGTAATCGGATACACTAACATATTTTTTATTACAAGGATTCTTCTTCCTTTCTTTTTCTTTCAGTGACTTGGCCTTGATAAACTCTTGAGTTGCTTTTGCAGTTGGCTTTGAGTAATTATCCATTTGTACTGTAAAGCGCTGTCTGATCAGTTCTGCATCATTGCTCTGTGCCCTTCACAATTCATCCTGCTCCTTCTATAAACATCAATAAACACGAGTGACCTGGTTACACTGGCAGCCATTCACGCCCGTGCCACAACATCATCTCCACCATGTTGACAGGTGATGTCTCCTTCAGATCAGGAGATGTTTCTCTCCTTCTCTATAATTTCCTCTTCCCTTCAAGTTAATCTGGATTGCATCTGTCCAAAGACTTCCCTAGAACTGTACAGGCTCTTTTAGTTTTCTGGCAAACTCTACTTTGATCTTCTTGTTCCTGAGTGTAACCAGTGGTTTGCACCTTATGGTGAACCCTCTGTATTTATATTCATGATGGCATCCACTGATTGCACACATGAGACTGATACACCTATCTTCTACAGATTTCTTATTTCTTAAACAAGGTAAGAATCTGTGATGCTACACTTGAGTTCTTTTTTAAGATCTCTTAGTGTAGCTGAGCTGTGCGATCCTTTTTAATAAAGTGCTAGATTATGTTGTTTTTTTAACCCTAATGATGGCCCCCTTTACTTGATTCACATCTCTTTAAACATCCTATTGACACTTCCAGTGAAAAGCTCAAATGTAAATTCAAAATTTCAGAGATTCTGTTAGTCATGAAAACAACATGAAATAACAAGGGAACATGTCTCACCTGGTCATGAAACTGCTTGTCAGTAATTTGTCTGATTAATTTTGAGCCTCTGAAATAAAGGACTACATACACAGTAAAAATACTTATGGACCTAACTTTACTCTTGCTTATCAAAGAGTATCACTTTTTAGTTATTCGGACTGTGAAACAATACTTGTTGTAAATCTCATTGTATTCTTTGAGCTACATTAATACATAGAAATATATCCGTAAAAAAGGTAAATATGTGTGGATATAACTGGTGTAAGTGTTACCTGACAGAGAGGTCCTTCAGACAGCGCTCACATACACTACACAGACACAAACAGACAAGCACAGACATATTTTAGTCTTAAGTAAAAGTACAACTGTTTTTTTGTAAAGAACTGTTGTTTCTCAAACAAACAGGGACTCAGCTCTTGCAAGAGAAACCTTTGACATAGATGGACACATTTCAACTGCTGCAGCAGTGAAAGGTTTGCAGTTGCGTCACATATATCTATGCAATTATTTCTGCCGCCAACCCAAACCTCAGTCAGAGGCATCCCCCAGCTATCAAATACATGAATTACTGTTGTAACAATATTATGATTACCTTGTGATATAATCACTCCACGATCCCAAACAGCTTCCTGTAAAGAGGCTGGTAAGTGACAGGCGGAGAAGGCATGCCTCCTCACCTAAAATATACCAACGCAAGTCACTGTTTGCAAAGTTTTTTGCTTGTATTTAAAGCATGTGGAGTAGGGAAGGGAAAATTGATACTCAAATTGAGGGTACTTTAAGTGTGGGCCATCTTGTGTGTGTGTGAGTGTTTACCATTAGTAGTAACAATGGTGTCACCATACATGTTTGTCATCAAGTCAGTTGGATCCTTAAGAAACAAACTGGACTTCTCTGAAACACATCACATAACATCACTGCATACTCTTCAATCAAACGTCCACGTCACACTTTGGTTCATTTGTACTAAACACAAAGCGGGACATGCATGGAAAATCTCCGCTTTTTCTCATGAGTGCATCTGTGATCTCATTCCTATTTTACAGTATAACAAAAATATCATCACATCACGATGCATAAGTTGAATAAATCATGCCATGGGATATTTAAACTGTTTAAATGTGAGAGGCAGAAACGATTAAATTAAGGTTGGAGATATTTGTATTTAGGGGACTAAATTTGTTTACACAAATTCCTACCGCTAGCATGTGCTTTAAAATTTAAATTATAAACCTTTAATGTCCAGTAAGTCATGTATTAAAAAAATTTAAATCACAAATAAATACAGTGTGTTAACATTAACGCTTTAAAAAAAATCCATTTTCTCTCTCTCTCTTGGTATATTTTGGTCACTGAATAGGCCCTATCCTCATTTGAAGTGTGCAATATAATATGAGTAATTTATTAAAGTGCAAGTATTTAAATCATTTGTAAAGGTAAAAACAATTATACTTCTATAATAATAATATTTTCCCCCAATACTATCCCGAGTCTCTCCCATGGACTACTCGAGGAAATTTCTTTCCATATATCCCTTTGACTGTGGAAGCAAAGTTTAACTATGTGTCGTAAAAGAGAAAGTGTTCAAACACTATACCACACAGCAGCTCTCTCATCCCTTGCACGGAGCAGATAAAGGCTGTCGGTCTGTTCATTAGGCGGCAGAGAAACATTCTGCTCCGGTGTTTTTCAATCCTCTGCTGGCAGAAGCTCACCGGGTCCCGGTAGAACTCCAGGGACTTGTCCCCGAGCAGCGATACACCTGCATTTCCTGGTAGTTTAGACATTCAGAATCTGAGTGCAACGACGTTTATCTTCTGTTTGGCTTGTAAATGGCACTGTCAGAACACCAGGAACTCTCAACTTTTTAAAACTAGGTCCAGGTCCGAACTAATTCCTTATTTATCTGTGACTATCCACACGAGCGACCTTGCGAACTCTTGCTAGCTTAATGTTGTTTCTGTTTTCTCTGAGGTACCGTAAAGTGCCCACCTGCACCAGAGAGTGATGCGTTGAGGTGTTGCCCGTAATTTAGATTGACGTTGTAAAGACGGATTAGTTACATACAGGGGCAGTCACCAAGTTCAGCTAACTGGTCAACATTAAATTTGGATCAGGTGTGGTGAAGAGGGAGGGTCACAGGGAGAACCTCTGTGTTCACACTTTGAGAGTGCGGAGTAGTGGGATATATAAGCAGGCAAACCACTGACTAACATGGGCACAAGAACTTTTTATGGGATGAAAAAATGTAATGGGACAGTTAGGGTCATTCAAGTTCATTCAGTGAACTTGATGAGAGAAACGGTGAGCAAGATCCACAGAAAGGAACAGTAAGGAGACCAGGGATCAGTTAATGGCCGTGCGTGTCGTTAAGCAATAGTGTGTATATAAATGATGACATGTGTGCAAGTTTGTGGGTGTGAGAGAGGGTAAAGGGAAATGTAAGGTACCAGGATGCAATGATGCACCAAAAATCAAGTGACAAAAATGTGATATATAACCCTAACCCAGACACAACACAGAATCACTTTTTCCATTTGAATCTGAAAAACTGTAGGTAAAACTCAGTGCTGAGGTGTTTGATTAAATATTTTCATCAAACACCTCAGCACTGAGCTGCACAAGACTGTAAACTTTACTGCATATTGTCATCCACTTTGAAAAACATATATCCAAGTATGTTTCGTATATTTGCTGCACTACTGTTTTTTTTTTCCACGTCTGATTTTGTTTTGATTAAATATTCTCGTTCTTGCCCCCCTCCCCGCCCCGTGCCACCCGGTCAAAAAAAATCTTAGAAACGCCCCTTCCCGTCGGGTGTGAAAACAGGTTAACCTTCTTTCGTCACATCAGCTGCGTAAAAAGCCTGACTTTAGAAGCACGTACAGTGAAGGCTTTTGACCACGGCAAATGTGAAGTATCTTCTAATTATGTGAGATAGAGAGGTAAAATATGATGTCCTATACTATAGCATGCAGTTTCCCCCTTTGCCACGCGATGGCGGCAACGATCACCCCGCCTCTCTCTCTCTCTCTCTTGGTGGGACGGTCACTTGTCTGCAGCCCGTGCATATCGGACTCGCCGGGCTCGCGGCAGCTTTCACATTTCTGACATGTCAGTAGGAATATAAGGGGAATACACGAGCAGAGGGTGAATATTTGACTGTGCGCAAGGGAGGCGTGGAGCCCGACACAGGTAAGAGCCTCACATGAACATTTTTTTTTAAAAGTTTGGCAAAGAGAAAGAGGGATACCGTGTGCTCACTGCAACTTCACACACACCTACTGTCGAGAGCAAGCAAACATGAATAAATCAATAATAATAACAAAGAGAACAACGCAAATGTAAACTTTTTTTTCTTATTTTGATGTTCTTGTTTTGGAGTTTCTTATCACCGTTATCACACCGACTGACATCTTGCGGATTGCTTGACCAGCCAAGTACCCTAATCCTGTCTCCAGCCTTAAAATTGATTTTAATTTGAATCTAAGCCTCTCTATAAGTACTTGACTCTCGTGTGAATACCACTGCTTATCATCAATTATAATTTTCCCACACATTCGTTAGCCAAAAAGAATGAACAACTTGTGCCTCTACAGCTGTTTGTTTTTTTTTTTTTTTTTTTTTTTTTTTACATGTATTCATCATCCGTATACCTTCAGCTGCTTTTTTTCTCGGATTTTTCCACTCATGCACCCAAAGGAGAGACTTACCTCATCAACTTGTATTTTCTTATCCGTACTGTCAAGCTGAGTGATTGGCACATTGTGGGAATAGACTATGTGAGTGACAAAGTAACCAATCCAGTCTCCATCATGAAAGAAGATGCATTTATGATTTCAGTAGCCTGTCTGTCACTCCTTGATTCATGCCTGATCACCATGCAGTGTCATGAATTATAATTTTTTTGCAGCTTATCACCTGCTTGTGAGCAAAAAAAAAAAGATGAGGCCACAGCTATGTTTTCCCATCTTAATTCTTTACCCATGCACATGCTCTAAGAATCTATTTGTTTTCTCAACTTGCTGCATACTATTTTCTTGTGAATTAGTTTCTAACATTTAGTATGCCACCCTTCTTCTTCTTCATTTTGCTGTAAGTTCATGCAGGGGAACTTCTTCTTCTTGGTCACCGCCGATCGCATGTTTTATGACCTAACATCTATTATTTGACTTAGAGGTGCGTCAGCTTTAGTGTATGGATGAGTAAACATGCACTCGATGTGCTTAATGAGGGGACATTGAAGCTTCAGTGCCTGTGTTGGGACACATGAAAAGGTCAAATGTTGTTCAGTTACTAAGGAACAGGGAGCTAATTAGTGACATTTCATCACAGAGGTGATGCACTAATTTCTCCTTTGCTGCTATATAACAATATGAGCCATGCACGCATATAGATCTACTTGAGGCTGGACTAAAATACACACACCATCTACTGAATGCACTTCAGCATGCCAAGCAGCTGCTGGAGGCTGCTCTTCACTTGATTAAGCTTTTGATTGACTGTAAACAATGTAATAGTGCTCTACAGTAAAATGAGTGTTCTGATACACTGCGCTGGTTACACCAAATGTGTGTCTGTGTGCCTTTGTTAAGGAGAGAATTAAGGACAGGATTTTTTTTAAAGACATGAAAAGCTGACTTTCTAAAGGCCTCCCAGGCAGTAATTTAAAACAAAAGTAGATTATGTGCTCATGTAAATGACAAACATTCAGCCCAGTATCTACAGAAAATAGATCTGATGCGGTGTGAGGTGGTAGGAAGGTCTGGGTGGTGGAGGCAGGTCTAACTTTCATAAAGACCAGAGCCTGCCTACTTTTACAGATGTGTGATCAGCAATAGTCATAACCATAACATAACCTAGTGGGCAGGTTGTGTAAAAATGTTGAAAGGAAGAGTTTTAAAAATGCTGACACTGAGTGTAATCAAATTTCTTGCTTGGTGACAGGGTTGGAGAAGCTTTCTGCACAAAATTTTTTTGATTAACTACGTACAACCTAACCAACAGCTACTGCTACTATAAAAGTTTTGTGAGGGTGTTTAATCATGTTTATGTGCCTTTTATTGTGGGAAAGTCTTTGTCAGCGGAGTATGTTGAATGCAGTTTAGTAAATCACTTTGTGACTTTTTATGAGGGCAGCAGGTTGTTTTCAATGTTGCACTGGATTTGCCAAGCAGGGTTTTGTTTGATGAACTCACTTGAGGTATTTCCCGATTTGAGTGAGGGGATGTGTTTGATAATGTGGGTCAGTATAAAGAGTCATAATGCTCCACACTGCCTGAAAGTAGGGGTGACAGATACATCTTTACTGAGTCCACACTGGAAACTGATATTCATATCAAGGTGGCAAACATTGGCATGGTTTATTGTCATGCCTTTATTTATTGTAAAATGCCAAGATCCAGTAGATTGTACTGTAGAACCACCCTGAGTATAGTTTCGTAATAGTTTTCTGTGTGACTTCAGTCTCTTACATTGTGGGGGGCCATTGCAACACCATGATTCTCCCATTTTCCAGCCATTCTTCTATAGAGTTGCTGTTGTGCTTGGGATCATTGCCCTGTTGCATGACTTGGTTTCAGCCAACCTTTAGCTCTCGGAGAGATTGCCTTACTCTAGAATGTCGACATGGTCGACTGCAGTGACTGCAAGATGCTCAGATCCCGTGGCTGCTAAACAAGCCCAAATCAAATGTCAACTGACTTTGTTCATTGTTGTGTGGGGTTGGAAAAACAGCTTCCACTGACTGTACTTGAACTAGCATCTCAGTGAGTGCAAGTAGGGCTCTGAAGGTCGATCAAAGAACTTCTTTGAGAACTTTTCCAAACCCAAATAATGTTGACAGTTGGTATAAGGTATTTATGATAATGTAGTGTGCATCAGATATGATGCGGTGACATCTACTGTGGCAAGATATCTACACTTTGGTCTTGCCTTATCTAATTTATGTGGAGGCTGGAGCTGCATTTAGTCCCAGCTGCGTTTAGTCTTTCTCTAATGTTACCATTTACTGTTGTACTGCTGACATGCTAACTGATTGTAGATTTTGAGATGTAGCTCTTTTTTTTTTTCCTTTTTTTTTTTGTGTCCCGTTTGGATCTTTAGCCATCAGAATTGTTGTCTTAAGGCCAAGAAAGATGCCAAGCGGATTTATTTTACCAAGTGGATCATCATGGCCTTGCCATATTGGTCCATTTGATTGACCTTTATTATAATTATGAATTTATTTTATTTTCGGTTGCTACAAACGGGACAGACATGACTGGGGGATAGGACAGGGAGAAAGAATGAAAGAAAGAGAGGGAGAGAAAGAAAACCAGAGGGGAGAAGAGACGGTGAGAAAGGGGGGAAGAAAGAAAGAAAAACAAACAAAACGCCTGGATCACCTGTTTGGGGAAAAAAAAAGAAGAGAAAACAAACAAAAAAGAGCAACATAATAAAAACAGCATCATCACAATAAACTAGCTAGCAGTAGATAACAGTAGATACTAAATATTAAACGATATTGTTCAGCATGCAAGATAAACAGCGCACAATGTGCTTTGAGGCAGCAGCCAAAAAAAGGTGTAGTCCGCGTCTGTCAACACCCGTGTGTACACCTGTGTGCATAACTGTGTGGATCAGCACGCTTGTATTCCAAAGGTTTCTCCATGTAACGATCTGCTAGGGAGTGTGGGGAGCCATAGCCCTGTCCCCCATGGTATGAAGCAGGTATGGAGGAGATCCAGGCCCCAGATATCCAGAGGCCCCAGAGTACAAGAACCCGAGGAGGACCACCAAAAGGGGGGGAACCGTGCCACCCTCCTGGGAAAAGCTGAGTAGAGCCCCAAACGAGAGGTCACCCAGCAGCTACGGAGCAGAGGCCAGAGGGGGTTGCAGTGGCGTGCCCGCGGGCTCCGCCGGCAGCCAGCTGTGTCAGAGAGGACCGAGCTTCAGGCCCAGAGGCCAGAGGCCTGAGGGCATCCCATCCCCCGGAAGGGGCCCAGCCGGGCCACAGGCGCCAGGCCCCGCCAATCGGCCACCAGGAGTGAGCCGGTACATACATGAGCGCACAGCCCCAGTCGACAAGGACTACCAACACACCAACGTCTGAGGGCATCAGCCACCGGCAGGGAGTGTGGTGAGGGGAGATAGGCCTCCATACTTTGGAGGGCCTGAGATGTACCCAGAGAAGTTGAGTCTAACACCCAACCTGACATATAGACACAGACAAACAGGCGCACGCGGACACAAACGTGCATTCCCAGGTATTTATTTATTTAAGGTATTTATGATAATGTAGTGTGCTTGTTTTTCATCAGATATGATGCGGTGACATCTACTGTGGCAAGATATCTACACTTTGGTCTTGCCTTATGTGGAGGCTGGAGCTGCATTTAGTCCCAGCTGCATTTAGTCTTTTTCTAATGTTACCGTTTACTGTTGTACTGCTGACATGCTAACTGATTGTAGATTTTGAGATGTAGCTCTTGAACTGATCTAGTTTCTGTGAGCGTTGCACAGTCTGAACTTGGGGTGAATTTGCCGGACATCCACTTCTGGGAAGACTGCGCATTGTTTTAACACACACCTGAATGCTCCAGACTAGCAACCTCCCAAAGTTTTTGTTTTGATGCAGGTGCTCACATTTGTCGATGATCAGTTAATCAAGTGGATTTGATGATCAGTACCATGCTGCTTTCCACCCTCTTAATTCTTATGGAAGCAGTTATTGTATATGTACTTTCTCACAGGACTACATAAAGTCCTGTGAGGAACTTTCTTTTTCATCTGGGTGTACATTGTTTGCACACAGGATGCATCAGCCATTGTTTAATTCCACTCTCTTGTAATAAATCAACTTGACGTGGCTTCAAAAATAAGGACCACTAGAGCGTCATTGTCTGTTTTTAAGACTAAATACCCCCAATCCTGTATCGTTGGTAGCATCTGGTATAGGAACATAAAGTAAAATTTAGAAATCAAAGCATTAATTTTAATTTACTATTATTAGATAACATATGGTACCAAAATTATAAATCAAGGTAAAAAAAAAAAATTATATATTTTTTTATATTAGAAGAAAACTCACACTCCTAAGGGAGGTGCAAATCCAGTGCTGGACAGCAGCCAGCAGACTGAAAGCCTTGACCAGATTACAGGTATGGGTGTCTTAAGGTGAATCGGGCAGATGAAACAGGATAGTGTTTAGAGACAGTGAGTGAACTAGAGTGACCTTCCAGCAGTCAAACAAGATTTTAATATTTTACGGTCCCAGAAATAGTTAGTTTCCTGGCTCTCCCATCACCTGCTCTACTGTCCTTATTAGCCACTCTCTACAGACATGTAGAAAAAAGCCACCGCCTTCAGGCTAAATTTAGGCCATCTGTACAAATGCCAACTCATTAGCCTGATTCCCAGCATGGACCAGGACTCATTCATTATCAGTGTTACCTCACCCATATCCGTCTTTTGCATCTCAGTTTATTGACAAAGATAGCTTATCGTAATATGTGCTATAGTAAACAGACTACTGTCAACACAGATATACTGTAAGTTCTTTGTTTTGGTGTACTGCTAATAAAAACTGGAAATGCTTTTACATTTTTACAGCCAGTAAACACAAGTCATTTGATTTTGCTTATTGTTGTCTGGGTTATAAAAAAACAGCTTCCACTGGCTACACTTGAACTAGCATCAGCATAGTAAGTAGCATAGTAATACTGGTCTCTTTGATTACTTAACATGTTATGTATGGTGATAAATCAATAAATAATGGTGACTTATTAGACATACGTGTGAATGACACTGCTGACAGCTGATTAGTGTTCTGAAGATTGCCTGAAAGTAGCCTGCACTAAGTAAACGACTGAGCTACATCCCTGGTCACTGATGTTCGCTTGTCACGCTCCAGTGACAACCGAACATGGTCATCATTTCCAAATTTGACTGTTATCAGATACTAATCTAGGTGAGGGAGCTTCTAAAGCAGATAATAATCTGCTGTGCAGAAGTGAAACCTGAGCGTGAGCCTCGTGTTTGGTGCAACAAGAATTAAATGTCAGATTTGTGATTAAAATGCCCAGTAAAAGAATCCTGTGACTACAAAACAGGGTAGAGTTTCATTACTGGAAAAATTTATTTTTTTTATTTTAAGATAAGAGATAAGATAAACCTTTATTAGTCCCACCCATGCTAAATTTTTTGGTCATGGCACAAAGTTAAGAGCAGATCAAATTGCACATCAGGGAGACAGGGCAAAAGTTATCATTGTGTATTGGAACTGTGTGTGTGTTTCCAAGAAAAATTGAATGAGACTTTTTATTCTGTAGAGAGATGCAAAGTTACTTGGAAACAGCTTGTTACATGCTTCTATTCTTGGTGATATATACAGTAGATGGTATCGGTTTTTCAGTTAAATATTATTGCAGTAAAATTTCGTGAAAGAAGAACTTCAAATGGACCATCAGATAGGAGTTCAGCTTCAATGAATGGACCTTTGTTAAAAAGAAGGCCATGCAAAGCAAAGTGAAACATTAAACATGCTTGAATTAATGTCATTCAGCATGACTTTTAAATAGTTGTTTCCTTTATCATTTCTAATTTTAATTTGGTCTAATTTTTTGATAAGAAGATTATTTTCTTGGTATTGTTACTCCTTTTATTGCATAATAGTTTCCTTGAGTGTCTTGTAAGTGTGAAGTCGACACTAGCGCTCTGAGAAAAACGAACTAAATCCACGGGGAGGTCCAAAGTAGGTGATGGCACTTGGTTGATGTTTGATTTCCACAGCCTGCCTGCCTTTTCCACACAGCCTCTGTGCATGCATGCTTATATGCTGCACATAGTACTGTATTATTTACTCATTGTCCATTCTTCCCCTTTTCATTTCTGAGCTTGCATGCTGATTGTGACGAACACGCTCGATTACTCGCTCACAACCCATTACCCACATAGCTTTATCCACAATACACACTCCATGTGCTTAGACTTGCAGCTTGTTCCAGTCATGCATGTAGCACACTAGTGTGTGATTTAGGGGATCGCTGTGAGGACAGGGTTTGAATATTAGAATATTACTAGAATATCAGAATCACGTATAGATGTTAATTTGAGTGTTGTAATTGTGCTCCACAGATGATCAAAGAGGTTTTATTCTTTATAGTATAACTCTGAAATGAAAGAGAGGAACTATGTGCTCTCAAATGAATGTGAATCAATTGAGAACTGGAAGTTGACTGAGAACTTAGTTTTTGTGAAACATGTAATTATAGTTATCAGTGGAGTTCATCTGTTTTCAGCTGTAGTTGATATTCTAACAATTTATTTTTTCTTATTTTTGGCTGCTAAGTGCGATGTTAAATAAAAAAAGCAAAAAGCGAATTGTTTGTAGATGTCAGCTGGTTATAAAAATACCAGACCAACTGTCCTGTTCTGACATCAGTGCTACATCTTTAGAGCTTTTGTTAACAGAGAAAGAAGCTTGTGAGTGGAGTATGCGTTGGATTTGATTTACTGTGAAATATTATACAGATTTTTGTTTCTTTCTGAATTTCTGAAGAACTGGGTACTGTATACTAGTGCTGTATAGCATGGTAAGTTATAGTTTAAAAATCAGGTGGTCCATTTAGTTTATAGCTCTCTAACAAAAGGAAAATTGTGGCTCTTGATAGTTCCAAAGATACCAGTGTTGTGACTGGTCACTGAAAATCTGACAATTCAACAGTCTATTAAGAGCCAGTAGTTCTGGAGAAAAAATTGTCTTGGATTTCTTTGCTGTTGTAGACTGATTGCAAGTAACTAAGGTGACCAGCTTTTGATTACAAGGTACTTGCACACCAATCAGAGTCGAACAGCTTTTTGGACGTCGAGTATTGGAGTGGCTGTATGTAGCTCAGGAGGTAGAGCAGGTTGGTGGTTTGATCCCTTTGATCTTGGGCACGATGCTGAACTCCGAGATGCTGTTGTTAGATAGAAAAGCACAGGTAGAAAAAAGTGCTTGTGTGAATGAGGCATGTTGTATAAATCACTTTGGGTGCTCACTTAGTTACAATAGTAAAGTGCAATATAAGAACCAGTTCATTGTGAGTAGTTAATGTGAATTTCTGTGTATGTAAATGGCAACAGATTTTCATCTGTTTATCACAGTTAATCATTCTGTGGTCACAAACAGATTGCGTGTGATTGCCACATTGAGCACATTCAATCACAAACTGATTTCAGATTGGTTCCATTTCGTTGCCATTTCACCATCTGACTGTGACAGGTCACAGACCTGATTCCTGTCTCTAAAACAACCGTTTTAACGGAAACCGGACTGCAAACTCATTGCACATCGATGCAGTAATTTTGTTATGCTGCGGTCCCCATTCACTGTTTTGCATAGCGTGACTATAGCGTTAGATGACAGGATTTATGAAGATCCGCATGTAGTCACTGAAGCTGCCACAAGCTTTTCACAATGATTGTGTGTAAAGTATGTGTACTAGTCATAATTCAGCTGAAAATTGTCCAGTAAACCACAGACTATGCCTCCTGCCTGCTTGCATGATGATACCAGTGCAGAAGTAGTTTTGTTTTGAAACAGTTTATAGCCTGTAAAAGCTAATGTCCTCAAAGCAAATGGCACAGTGACTCATAACAAAAGAAGTGCAACGAAACAGGGAAACAAAAGCAAGTTGGTACACTGCAGTTTCTTTATTGTCATCAGTTAGCCCTAAACCACAGAATCAGAATCAGAATATAGAATCAGTATGTAGATCTCTCAGTGTCTTATTTCCTCCCATCAGCCCAAAGTTAATTAGTTTCCTAAAACTTGCCATTATTTTATGCTTTTATTTTGGAAAAAGAAAAACTAGGGTAAATCTGAGGAACTCATTTATATGGTAGTGGTAAATTAGGTCACCAGAACCAGAGTTACCAGCTCCCAAAGCCACTCAATACCCAGAGTAACTGCTAATAAAACACCAAAGTACTAATTAACTAGCACAAATGGATCTACCGTGGATTTGCACCATCCATCCAAAAATATATTCACTTTTCATTTGTCATTTTTTGTCTTTTTTTTTGTGTAAAATGCCTGTTTTCCTGACTGGGTGTGAATTTATCCAGTTTACATTTCATTTCCAATTATTATGACACACACAAGTAGTATTGAAAGGGGGGAGCTGGGTGGCACGGAGGATTACAGCACAGTGTGTGAGTGTAGGTGGCTGGCATGTTGGCGTTTATACTGTAAGCGCTTTTCTAGAATCACTTTGGTTGGATTTGGATACAGGCAAATGACTTAATTGGGAAAAACAGATGAAACAAAATGATCTTTTTATAGATTTATGGATGTGTAATATGGGACTGAATTAATAGAATGAATGCCAGATCTGATATTTTCTTGCTATCGTTAATATTAACTTGCACTCCACAGCTTCAGGTGGTGAGAAAAGCCTCCCCAGCAGCAGTTTGCTTACTCAGACCTTACTCTCCAACAAAACTGCAGGATGAAGGACTGAAGATCATGATACGTGTCCTCGGCAATGGAGCGAGAGGCTGCTCCTCCACATGCAAGCAAGCAAACAAATGTGCATATGGGCACACACAAACGATTCAACAAGCTCACAATCAGAGGTGTGAGAATATGTGAGAAGTATTTACGTCCCACCTGACAAGAGACAAGTGAGAATTAAGGAGGAATTAATTAGTTGCCTTTACTGCTTTATAAGCAGTACAATGGTCTCCACACACTGCTGTTGCTGTTTAGCAGAAAAAGAACATTTGCATCTTTCATATGTTTGACAAATAATAGCATTAGCTCACGTTTGTCAGAACAAATTATTTAAATTTTATTACACATGCTGGGAAACCTTCACTTTTAGAGAGCTTGTAAGTGTAGCATGAAGTAAATTTTACAGCTTACAGTGACAAAAGTGATTGCTCGATAAAGAAGACTACAGTTAGTCACATTGATTGTTCTAGATTGTCTTTACCTTACTGTCTTAGCATTGAATATAGAGTTAGAGTTTGTTAACAAGCACATTTCCAAAAGTCTAATGGACCTCTAATTGTTTGTTGCATTTCTGTGCAGTCCCGTATTCTGGCATTTGAAGAGGTGTTTTAGTATTTACACACATTTAATAGTGACTGTCAGCGTAAATCAAGAATCACAGAAGTGATTCTGTGTCTTTTAAGGGATATCTTTGACTGGAGCAAAAACCTGGTGGACTTCAATATCCACATATTCATTTTTTTTTCACTTTGAGCAGCCCAGCAGATCAGGAAGATGCCCAGATGGCGAGTGAGCATCTTCTAAATGCAGCTCAGTTCAGATGAGTCAGTCAGTTCTCCTACATCATGTGACTGCCTGTTTGTTTTTGTTTGTCACTCACCCTCTGTCTGCATCTATACAGTCTACATCTATTAAGACATAAAGGTGTTTGTATTGAGAAGATACGTGGATCTGTTTGAAGTTGTGCGTGTATATGATGTGATATTTATTTATCTTCATTTTGTACTGTATAGCTGTGCTATGATGTTGTAGGCCACGCAGTGCTTGCATCTCAAAACCACCTGTGGGTACTGGGTTGATTTTTGAGTTCATTTTCCTTTTCTCACTCATTATTATTATTATTATTATTATTTAGATTATTTCTTCTTCCATTTCAGCACAAATCTGTTTGTCTCAATCCTTCACTTTGAACTATCCAAGAGAGTTTTGTCTGTTGATACCTACCTATATATTATCTAGTACACTACGGCACATAGTAGGTCTATTTCCACAGAACAGTTTGGTACTGTTACTACAACAAGTCTTGTCTACCGGTCCCTGGCTCGTCTAATGCACATGTTTAAGATAGGCTCTGAATTGTGCATCCATTACTGTCAGAGTGTAGACAGATAAAGCAATTAAAGTTCATGGAACAAAGTGTGAGTGTCAGAATAGTTGAACGTGGGTAGTAATATAAAAGTGCTTTGAGTGCTCTCATAAACAGCCCACTTCACTTCGAGTCTGAGTGACGCAAATTTTGTCTGCACAGACATCTGTGGACCCTCCAACTTTTTTGTTTCTGTGTGGACTTTTCAGCTTGAGCACTACACTACAATATACCGACTCATCGTACGCTCTCAACATGATGCTTGGAGTTCCGACACATGTAGCACTGTGCATCTCAGAAGTGGCTTTTCTCCCTTAAAAATAAAAAAAGTGTTTTGTTTTGGGGTTTTTTAAACAGAAGCTACATCGAGCTTCACGAAGCAGTTGGGTGTGCCAGGAAGTTAAACGCAGGAACAGGATACAGACAGTATAAAAGATGAGTGCCAGTCATTGGTTTTAAACTGTCGATTTTGGCTAAAATTAACTTGTTTGGATGAAACGGTGGAGTGCTAATTTGTCAGCTAATGCTAACTGGCTTGGTTAGCAAGCTGCACTCATAAATTGCCTAGGGGAACACACAAACACTCATACTGGCTAATTAGTGCTACTAAATGGACTAATAAAATGATAGCATTTTATATAGATAATCCATTAAAAATGCTGATGAAAACTCACTCCAATCAGAGTTTTTATCAGGGGTAAATTACCCATAAAGTTCAAAACTATATATTTCTTACTGCGCTGTAAATATGCTTTTTAATGCTGTAAATTTAGACATTTTAACATGAGTCAGCTGACTGCCTTTTGGAGCTGGCTTCAAGCGGCACCCCAAGGAACAGTAGCTTTTTGTTTCTGCTTCCACCTTTTTCAGCTCTGGAGTTTGCTCTGTGGAACTGCATAAAGAAGCTTTCTTTCTTTCTTTTTTAAAAAAAGATCACATGTAGATCTAAACACTCTGCAGCTAAAACACTCCTGGTGTATTTTGAAGCCATGTGCAGGATAAAAAAATTGTATTGACATTCAAAGACATCCATTTATTCTGCTGTTATTGTTACTTGTCTACCTATTTAGGAGGATGTCCGGCAGATCCACATAACATTGCTCTTGTAAATCACAAACAGCTGCACTAAGTCAAGTCCGTTGCCCAGTTACTCCAGAACGGAAAAAAATGGAAAAATGAGAATGAGAAATGCTCTTTCTTTTGTGCACCATCTAGCCATCCATCTTCTACTACTTATCTAAGTCTGGGACACAATTTAAGGTGTTCCCAAGTCAGCCAAGAGGTGTAATCCCTCCAGTGTGTCCTTGGTTTGCCTCAGGAAGTCCTCCTGGTTTGACATGCCTGGAACACCTGATCTAGAAGGTGCCCAGTAGGCATCCTGGTCAGATGCCCGAACCAGAGTAAACCAACGGGTCTACTCTGCATGGCCAAACTCCTCACCCTCATCTCTAACGCTGAGACAAGGATGACTGAGGAGTCCAGCCACCGTTCAGAGTAAAGTCTGCCACTTATATCCCCAGTCTCATTCTTTTTCGACACCTTCACTTTTACGCTGAGCTCTCGCTTCATCACAACAGGCTGGTGCAGAGTCCACATCACTGCTGACTAGGAATGGGTATCGTTTAGGTTTTATCCGATACCAGTACCAAACCGGTACTTTTGAAACGGTGCCGGTGCTTAAACGGTGCTCGAACTGGTGCTCGAACCAGTGCTCGAACCGGTGCTTAAAGAATGGAGAACTCACAATTTGTCCAAAAACCTCTCATGTTTAGCTGTTTTTTGTGAAAAGATAACGATATTAGCCTTTTCTGCAGCTATAGGGGATATATGGCATCACTCTTGGTTGGAAGCAGTGCTTAATCAATGGAAAAAACACAAACTTTGTCCAAAAACCTCTCATGTTTAACTGTTTTTTTGTAAAAAGATAACAATATTAGCCTTTTCTGCAGCTATAGGGGATTTATGGCATCACTCTTGGCTGGAAGCAGTGCTTAATCAATGGAAAAAAAAAACAAAACTTTGTCCAAAAACCTCTCATGTTTAGCTGTTTTCCACTTTTTCTTTGGTCATTTTAGCCTTTTTGGCCAGGGTGAAGGGAGTATCTGCCATCAAACAAGAAGACAGCTGCATGTAACTACGACGGTGTTTGCTAGTTCACCTTATCTGCATTAATGTAATAACGTGGTTAGCCTACTCAACGTAAATTACACACGAACAACATTAAGCTACTCACTCAGAGATCCTGCCATCATCATCCGTCATCATTTCTGCTACACTGGCAGGGCTAGGGGCCAGGACTGTACTCCTCCGGTTCTTGGGGGATGTTGCTAACTCCGCGTCTGATTACAGGCAGCACAGTAGATGTGCACGGTGTGAGGTCTCGCAGCAAGCTATCAAATACGGTGCTCAGCTTTTAACAAAACGCTATACGTCGCCAGGTGTTTCATCAGATTTGAGGTGTTACCTCCTTTGACAGTATCACAGTATCACCTTAAAGCACTTGTTGCAGGCTGCTGAGTTTGCATATTTTGCTGTGAAGTACAGCCAGACTTTTGACCGCTTCACCTTGGGCATTTGTAATCTGTAGCTTTGCTCTAAAAGAATGTACGTACCTGGGCCCACCTACTACGCTTGCAAAGGTAAAATGATTGGCTAGAATTCAAAGTGTGTGACATCTCAGGGGGAAAAAAAGCACCGAAATAAAGCACCGAAATGTGTGCTGCTTTTCGGTCTGGTTACTACCGTTTATGTCAAATAAAAACAAAAACAAAAAAAAACCCCAGTAGACCATTGTTACAAAAAGTAGTCTGGAAACAAAATATCACCCTGCTGGGTGCGTTAGTATATTGCAGTTACAAAACACTGGACATCTTGTCACCCTCTGTTTGTTTGGCCACAAATTCTTATCGTCCTCATAGCTAATGCTCTCTCTTGCACTGTTTGCTCCATCCGTCCTCTGCACTCTTCCTCATCTGTCTATATTTCTATATTCTGTCTTTCTCTAACACATCCTTACTCTTCTTCTTTTTCCACTGATAAGTTGTTGGGGGTCATCAAATGTTGACCCTTGCAGCTCCTTCGTGCCCATGAATTGAATATGTTTTAAAATGCTCAGTCTGTGTTGACCACAAAGAATCACGCACATTACATTTCCTCAAATGTAGGAATGACACATTTTTTGTTATTGAGCCAAAGCAACTGAAATAAATAGACATGGAGCGCTGTTTACCTGCCATATTCCTTTTATTTAGGCTCAGAGCCTATGATGGCAGTGACGGTGATATTAACATTAAATAAATGTTAACATTGTCAACTGTTGAGTATGTAGCAGATAAAAAGGAGACATAAAAGCAATCTAGTGCCTTCGTGCTCTCTGCTTTCCAGAGTTCATCCTGTTCTGTTTGGCTGTCAGTCAGATGTGAAATGGACACGGTGAGCTGTGAAAACACCCCCCCCTGGACTCACATCATACAAGAAAATTGCAGTCAGAAATATGGCTCATCTCTCCTCTCCCTTTCCTCCCTTTGGAGGAAATTCCAGATTAAGCAACTATTTTTCTCATTTCCGACATGTGAGTAACTGAGTGAGCAACGACTAGCAGGGTGGGTTGTGTTTGTTTTGCTGTTGTGGCGTTGATAGCATATGAGTGTGTTTGTGGCTGAAAGAGGAAAAAATGCTGATTAGTTTGCTGTGAACACCATTTAAGATGCAAACAATTTAAATTTCAGCTGACTATTGAACACGGGCTGAATGTAAAGCTGAACACCATCCAATCTGTGCACCATTGTTTAGCTGAATTATTCCTTCAGGAATGTGACATTCACCTATATTTACTGTGTCTGTAATCAGTGGTTTTATGTTGTAATTGCTACAGATTACGGAAAATCGGCTTAGCTAGTACGTGCTCAGATGTCTAATGAGCCGGGGGCCAGCTAAAGGTGTTAGTATACTTGTTTGAGCCTGTTGAATTGGCCAGGTGTATGATTGTGAGCAAAGAAGCAGGGTTACAGGTATTTTCTCTTGAAAAGCTACGATTTACAGGGCCTCTAAATGGTAAATGGTAAATGGACTGGTTCTTATATAGCGCTTTTCTACTCTTTCTGAGCACTCAAAGCGCTGTACACAACTTGTACATTCACACATTCACACCCATTCGCACAAGTACATTTTTCTGAGTGCTTTCTAAGTAACATCCGCACACACATTCATACTCCGATGGGTGCATCGGAGAGCAATTTGGGGTTAGTATCTTGCCCAAGGATATTTGGCATGCAGACTAGGGAAGCCAGGGATCGAAACACCAACCTTCCGATCAGTAGATGACCCGCTCTACCACCTGAGCTACAGTCTACAAAAGTTGACTTTTATTTCATTATTTATGCTTTACGGCCTGAAATGCCCCAATTTTGATTTACACCGGCCATTTTGTTAGGTACAGCTGTTCAACTGCTCATATCTAACCAGCCAACCACATTGCAGCAACATGACCCAAACTCAAAAATATCATTTGTTGTAATCAAGGTATACAGAAAACCGTCTCTGAACCCACAACACATCAGTTGTGAAGCAGATTGCCCAAAGCAGCAGAAGAGCACACTGGGTGGCGCTCTTGTAAGCTAAGAACGGGAAACTGAGGCTAAAATTAACGCAGCCCATCCTGCCTTGTAACAATGGTTCAGGCTGCCGGTGAAGCTATGATGTGGGGGATATTTAGTGGGCACACATTCAGCTGATTAAAATGAATAAGCGTAGCTGTAGTTGTTGACCATGTCTATCTCTTTATGAGCCCCCAGAAGATTTACCTATCTTCTGATGTCAGAAATCTCAACTAATCTCAAACTGGTTTATTGAACATGTCCAGATGGGCTTTACAGTTACAAGATCTCACTGCAATAGAGCACCTTTGGGATTTGATGAGGGGAGGTGCATTCTATGCATGATAGCAACATCTGCAGCAACTGTGTGATGCTGTCACGCTAATATGGACCAAAAGATCTGAGGAATGTTTCCAGCGCCTGTGTCATGAAGAATTAAGGCACTGTTGAAGGCAACAGGGGGTCCAACCCCATACTAGCAAGGTACTTCAAATCAATGCCTGTATTTTTTTTTTAAATAAAGACACAGTGATTCAGGAACATTATTTCTTAAATAATCTATCCTCACGAGTCCCTTATGTGTTTGAAACCCCCCCCCCCCCCCCCCCCCCCCAAAATGTCTCGGCTCTTGTAAGTACAAATGGTATGCACTGTATAATCTTAAGCAGGATGCAGCGGCGGTGGTGTACTCTACCTGGGTCATGTTATCTCTCTAATTGCTTTAAGGAAGTGGAGCATTTGATAAAAGACACATTGAACTTTTCTTGTCACGTCTGTTTTGTTTCAGCCCACTTGTTCAGCGCCACTATATTTTTCATGTCTAGTAAATGTTATGTACAAGTTCAAAACATACGTAAGTCTGGACAGGTCAGAGCGAGAAAAGCATTACTTACTTTTTAAGCCAGGATTAAGACTCATTATGAATCAGATGAAATAAATTAATATGTGTCTTATTATAGTCAACACAGCAACAGAAACGAGTTCAAATTCAACTTAAAGCTGGATAATACACAGATATCGCATGCAGTAAACTGTAATCTGTCCACAGGAAGGAAGTACTGTTGACAGGAGCGTTGGCTTTCACAGTCTGTCAGGTAATGATACTGACCCTCAAGTGCAATAAGCTTGGACAGGGATCATAAAACAGCAGAAAAGCACATGTTGAAATAGGTGCTTAAAGTTGATAAGGCATCTGCAACTGTGCCAATGAAAGGTTGTTCCTCATGAACAGATGCTTAATGTCACATGTGAGAGGATATTCTCCAAGTATTTTTAGAGTTTTTTTTGTCATTTCCAGTCAGATAGTATGCAAACACTATACAAACAAATAGTATGTACTTTTGTCCTGAGTTGGTGTAATATATTTATGAATCCTAACCTTAAGATCAGCTGATAAGTCTGGCTCTTTGGTTTGACTTGAAAAAGATTTCAATGGGAATCCAGTCACAAGAAAAAATGTCTAACGTATCACACTTAGCTGTAGCTATGCTCCACAGTGTATTAGTTTTAAAGTAACAGCTGTGAGACTCAGAGATTCCTCCTCCTCCCTCCTATTCCTCTTTACTATATTTTTAACCCAGGGCTTGTGACTCTGGTATCCTACCCAAACGTAAAATGGAACTCTAACATGTTCTTCATGTTGCAGAAGCATCATTTCCTAAACTTAACCAAGCAGTTCTGGTTAGTAACACAAAACAGTGACTGAAAACAAAAAGAAATGTGACAGAGAAAGAAACTAAAATCTAAAATAATGATACAGCACTGGATACAGACCCCAGACCCTGCAGAACTTGTTAGTTGTTTTAAGGCAAATCACAATTTTATTTGATGTAAAAGTGGTATATTTCTCACCAGCAGTAGGGAGTTGATACTGAGTTTTGTTGGGATTGCAGACACTGAGCCCAAAAATAAATTGGCCATCCCCAGAATTTTTCCATGGCCATAAAGTTGATATTTGTTGTCCAGAATGCATCCATCCATCCATCCATGCATCCATCCATCCATCCATCCTCTTCACCTTATCTGAGGTTCAGGCTTGTGGTTGTGCGTGAGTCTATCCCATCCCGTATCTGTCATACACACTGTAGAGTTTGCCAATCTATCACAGATGCAGTAACATGAAAGATGTAACTAATTTTTTTTTTATGAAATCATTCTCTCATTCAGTCCCTCTTACTTCTTCTTTAGAAAGTTCAGGGTGTGTTAAAAGCACAATTCATTTAGCCTTTTATCAAAGTGTTTAAATGGAACAGACGTTTTTTTCCCAAAATGAATACTTTTATGGCTGTTTATGCACTCTTTTCTCTCGTCCATCTGTTATTTCAGTGCCAAGCATGATTGTATACAGTGCTCGGATAGGGATAGTGGGGCCCTCATGGTACACTGCAGATTTACTACTTATTTGCACTATTACTGCTACAGAACTTTGGGTTGCATTAAGTGCGCTATATAAGGAAAAGGAGTAAGAACCATACATATGCAAAACACGAGAAAATGGCAAACTCACTATCTAATAGCAAGTGAAGAGCAATTTCTGACTCAGATGTTCAAAAAACATCCAAGATTCATGCTCGATAACTCTAAACCTTGATAATTCTTTGACTTTTAAAGTGGTATCACTAGGATTGCTTTATTCATTGGCATAATTAAGAGCAGCAAACATAAACAGCGTTTCTTTCAACGGGAGGAACAAAGGTTTTGATCTTTACCAGTCCCGGCAGTCCATCAGTAGCTGGAGTCCGACTTTTGACATTCATGAAAAGGAAGTAAGAAAGGAGAATTTCCCCTTGTGGTACTCACTCATGTATGATATTATTATTTCATTACCAAGATAAACTAACATGCTGATTTAATCTGGCAGCAACAGCTGCTGCCTGCCCGCTGCAGACTGTTTGCCCTATAAATATCGCACGTTTTCAAGCTGTGATCTAATTACTTATTTGAGGTACAAGCACCACATTTTTGGCTCCTTAATGGGTGCCACAAGATGGACAAACAAGAATGTGAAATCCAGTCAGTTCAGATTCAAGAAGGTCAACTACTATTTTCAGAAAAATGCAGACTTACTTTAGGAGCCAGTAACATTACATCATGGTTGTGTGTGTGTTTCAACAGGGCTGTAGCATGGGGTGATGAGGACTCTCCTTTGCTAATCTCAATGCAGATGACTAGTGATGGCCACAGCATCACCTCAACAGTAAGTCATAACAATCATAAGCCAAGTGTGTTTAGTCCCTGCTAATTTTAGCATGAATGTCACAGTTTGGGGCTTTTTGTGGTTTATTTCAATTGTTCTTTTTCCAGGATAGAATTACTGAATAGCATACGACTTTAATTACTTTAAAAAACAAGAATTGAATTCACAAGTTTGAATATGTTTTGGATTTTTCTCTAATCTGAAGAGGATCAAAAGTATACACAGAGGTTCAAATATATACATAGACCTCCACTAATATTTAGTTAAATGTTCCTTAGCAAGCTGCACCTCAGCTAGATGCTTCAGTATCCACTGGTCAGATGACTGAGCATTATTTCTTGCAGAATTAATAGAGTTCATTTAAATTGGTTTTTAGCACTAATTTTCAGTAGGGTTGAGGTTAGGGCTTTGGGAAAGTTGTTCCAGAAGCTTAATGTTAGCCTCCTTTATGCATTCCCAAGCCAGTGTTGTTGTGGTGAAGTCTAGAGTTTGAAGGTAGTCTTTCCTTTTCATTACTGCATCCACTTTGTGTACCAGTACAACTGGTAGTAAAACATCTCCAGAGCATGATGCTACCACCACCATGCTTGATAGTTGGCACAGTGTTTTTACCTTTACGTCTCCAAACCTGTGGTCAAAAAGCTCAGTTGTTTTCTAGTCTGACCATAAAGCTTTTCCCAAGAATGCATTCCGAACTTGAAGGTGTTCATTTTGGAGCAGGGGCTTCTTTCTTGGTTGGCACTCTCTCAGTCCATTAGTGAAGTAGTACCTGTGTTGATCCTGAACATCCTAACCAATTTCCTTTCATTTGAGGGGGGCAGTTTGGGTCTTCTTCCAGACCGTGTTTAAAGATGGCTCCAAGAGATCTTCCTAACTTGTGTAAAACTACAATTCTTCTTCTTAGATCTTCACTGACTTTCCCATTGTCAAACAAACACTTTTTCTGCTGCCAAAAAGAAACTACCAGTTGTTGCACTAATGAGAAGTATTTAATAGGCCTTGGCTTTGTGAAGTTAAAAAACAATGTAGGAACTTCACTCATTACAACATCACTTATTAAAAGATTTAATTGCGAGTATGTATGCATAATTTTGACCCTGTGTGGATTCAAGAAAGCACTAAATAAATTCAAATTTGTTGAAGTCATTAAAGATGTATGCTGTACCATCTTTACACACTGGAAAAAACCAGTGCCTCTGTGATTAATAAAGTTTGATTCTGGTTCTGATTATCTGAATTGTCATGACAACCATGAGTGATTATAACCTTCTGATCACACGTACAGGTGTCAGTCCAACTATAATTACACAGCGTGCTAAATGAAAGCACCCCACAGCCATTTGATTGATTTTTTTTTAATTTTCTGAGGGAACATGCACAAAAAGAAACATTTATCACATTTGGGGAAAAAATGTCTCGTCCCAGCTTAAGCTGTTAGCTGATTTTCATCTGCAATCTCTTGGTAGCTACATATAATATCAGTTGACCCATAAAATTCAGATACATGTCAGAGATACAAGATACAAGTAACATAATATAAAATAATCAAATTTACATGCAAAGATAAACTAAGATAAATCTATCCATACCCATTGTAAAACTTACATCATGCATATCCCATTCAATAACCAGACTATAGCATATACAACTAATAACTGACTTATTGGTCGGTTACTTGTTTTATTTTTCTCTTGCAGTTTGTTGGATGATATAAAAAACTCTGAACAACAGCCGGGCCAACAGGAGCAGCAGGAATTCTTGAGCTCCCTGGAGACCATCGCTCTCACCATCTTTCTCTCGCTCATCATTATCATGACAGTTTTTGGCAACCTGTTGGTCATGGTGGCGCTCTGCAAGGACCGACACTTGCGGTGAGCACTGTTGTCTTTCTCAGCAGCAGCTGTGGTTTTTGTGGCTTCAGCAGAGAAGAAGGTTTAAATCTTCTGTCCCCTCCACTTGCAAATGCTCCCTAAAATCTTTTTTGAGAACGTCCAGAAAAGCCATAATAAAAATCTAGTAATCTTAAAAATACATACAATAAACCTGACATAATGTAGCAAAGTTTTTTTGAGTGAGATAATGACTTTCAGAATTTCTTTTTCTGTCTTTTAAAATTAAACCAGCATTTGAAGATCCGTTTTTTCTCAAACTACATGGTTCTCATTTTGGCAATAATATTTAAACAAACCCATCAAATGTCAGAGCACTCAAATTTCATTCAGCCTGTCATGACAAACCCTGTCAGGTAGACAGAAAGATGGACATTAATTTGTTTTGACATTTGGTAACTTCCCCAAAAATAAATTTTTTGGATCTGTGCCTCAAAAGTTTTGAGACGTTATTAAAGACCTTTATTTAACCCTGGAGAACCCATGGGGTCAGAGCCGACCTCATTGGTTTTCTAGGGAAACCATGGGGTCAAATTTGACCCCATGGGTTCTCCAGGGTTAAGATAGACTTTACTGCAGGTTTTCCTCAGTTCATACAAGCAAATGGAAGTTAATACTATTTATTTATAAAACTGTACTCAAAAACATGCCTGTCTTTCACATTTTTACGGAGTTACGCCGACTAAGCCGCTCCCCTTTTTAAAGACAGAACATTTAGAGTAAATCAAACTTTTTCTGGATCTTTTTTTTCCTCCAACTTCTTTATGGTTGTCTTCTTCTCCCAGAAAGAAAAAGACAAACTACTTTATTGTCTCGCTGGCGTTTGCTGACTTGCTGGTTGCTCTGGTCGTGATGCCCTTTGCTGCCATCGAACTGACTACTGGCCAGTGGCGCTATGGAGAGATTTTCTGCCTGGTGCGAACATCTCTGGACGTCCTGTTGACCACAGCATCCATCCTGCACCTCTGCTGCATTGCACTGGATAGGTTTGTGTTTGTGTAAAAAAGGCATATATTGATGGCGCAATGTGTTTCCCCACTGAAAACATTTTTTTTTAAAATAGGGTTTGATTTAGTGTTGAAGACAGTCAGTTACTTACGTTGCACACCTAACAAATGATCCGTCTGTATTTTTCTACCACTTATTTGGGTCGTAGGGGCTGCCCTCTAAGCAGGTACCCCAGACTTTCCTCTCTTCATCCAGAGCCTCCCGCTCTTTGAGAAGAAAACAAAACATTATCAAACTGGCAGAGACCTAATCTTTCATGTGTGTCCAGGAGCGGAGCAGGTCGGCCCTCGGGTAGTCCTCTTGGTAGGACATGCCCATGCAGTGCTGTTTATAGATTTCAAACAGAGAATAATCATTTCTACTATTCTCACAACCCTCTTCAGCTTATGGCTATCCTCAGACCTGCTGTTTGCAAACCAAGCAGTAATCCAGTATGTAATAATGTTTTTGATGGCCCGTCTGTATAAGACTGTCAGTGCTGAAGTGAGGAGGTCCGCTGTCTTCCTTCTGCAGAGGAGGGAAAAAAGCTGCTGTGCCTTCTTGATGACAGCTGGGGTGTTGTCGCTGGAGGTCAGCCCTCCAAAACTCAATGCCCTTTACCCTCTTTACCGCAAATTCGCTGACTGTCGGTGGTGGGAGATAACTGAAGGTAGCCTTCCTAAAATCTATGAGATCTCAGCAAAGGTTTCTGATGTCCCTCAGAGAGTCACAAACAAAAATACGACTTTGACAGGCAAACCTAGCTGTTGCCTTATATTGCCTTTACTGGTGTAAGCAGATCCTGCTGCAAGCATTGGTCATGCCACCATGTTGAACCTAGTATTTCTGTCAGTAAAAGTGAACAGAATCAGCTATGAAGAGCAGTTTAATATCACAAAAAGTCAGTAAGGTTTCCTACAAAAGTAGGAAAAAGTCTGATTTATTTCACAGCAATGGCTGCACTACCGTCATACAAGGATCAAATAAGCCAGAATAGAGTATGGGCCCAATACCCCATACCTCTGAAGCACAACCCCCCATTCATTTTTAAATCTGTATGTTAGTGTAAAGTATGTGTGTGCTAGTGTCTGTGTCTTATTTCAGGTATTATGCCATCTGCTGCCAGCCATTGGTGTATAGACACAAGATGACCCCGATGAGAGTGGCAGTCATGCTCAGTGGCTGTTGGCTCATTCCCACATTTATCTCCTTTCTACCCATCATGCAAAGCTGGAACGCCATCGGGATCGAGGATATTGTAAGTCCTCATTAGCTCAGATCAGAAACCATCACTAATGAGATCAAAACAAGTGGCTACATAGTTCTAATTCTTACATTTTGTTTTTACTACAACCCCTGAATCAAACCAAACAGACAGTATGTTTAAACAAAGTATCACAAAGAAAAGTTCATACCGCTCTCAAATGCCTAAAGAGAGGTATGTTCTTTCTTTGAGGGCAAAAGCGGCATTAACCTCTCCAGTCTAATATTCTTTGTTTCTAATAACATTTTCAATCCCTGAAACAATGGCACAGTAAAAGAATGATCACAAAACAATTCCAGTCCCTGTGGAAGCTTTCTCGCTGCGAGCAAAGACAGCACTTCAACAAGCATTTTCTTCTGGTTTAGGTATGTTTTGGCATGAGCTTGTTTCAGAGCTGCCTTGAAATGAGCAGCAGGACTCCCAGAGGCAGGCAGGGACAGATGAATTTATTCATCCAGACTTAATGAAAAGCTCTTTTCTCTTATCTTTCTGTCTGGCAGCGTACAAAGCCAGTGTTACTTTTTTAATGGCTGTCTCGATGGCTAGAAGTCATACACGGTATACAAAATTGCATAGGATTATTTTAAATGCTGTCTCTGTGTGTGTGTTTTTCATTACGCTTCTGTTCTGTTTCAGAGGGATTGTTTGAAACTGAAATTTCTTCTCACTAAGCACAAGCTAAACCAAATAGTATTTGTCTGGTTGGTTTTAAAGGTGTCTGCTCATGGATAGTGATCTGAAACTGATCTCTGTCTTGAAATGCTCAATTTGGGAGATACCGTCTGCAGCAAGGTTTTCTGTCTGTAGAGTAAAATCTAATTAAATTGAGCTGGCCAAGTTGATTTCAGATAGAAATTTACCTTAGGGACTGGTTATCACCGTGGTGTATGCCATAAGCTACACGGAGCTTATACCTCAAGCACTTCTATGGAATAATAAACAACTCCCGAGCAAAGACAAACCAGATAACTGGGCAATGTGGCAGAAAGCTGGAAGTACTTATGTTATTAATTTATTTGACATCTAACACTTTTAGTCAACTAGTAGAAATCTGTAAATTATTACACAGTTCTAGAGGTTTGACCAAATGAGTAGTGCTCTGTTTAAATGGTTGGGCCGTCCTTTCAACTATTCCACAGGTAGTCCACTCAAACAGCTACTAAAAAAATTACGATCAGCAAAGGAAACACTTCCAAAATTTAGAATTAATTCCAGGATTCACATATCTCAGGTATGCGACCCTTTGCGCAAAGCTAAGACGCAATGGATAGAGGACCTCTCAGTGCATATATCTCCCGATGGTCTGCATAATATTGAGGCATTGTACAAAGAAATGTATAATAAATGTATACGGCTGAAAATAAAACACAGTTGGAAACAGACAGCAAAACAATTACACAGATGAAAGTTACCTTTCGTGGACTTTTGCTGTAAGTGTGAGGCTCCTGTTCTGCATGTACTTGGACTTGTTGCAATCACAAGGCTGGAGGAATAATATCAAAAAGGCTATTTTTTAAAGTATTAAAATAAAAATTTCACATCTCCGCAAAGTCAAGATTCAACTTCAAGACTCTGACATCTCATCCTTTGAAAAAAGCTAGATTATTCTGGCTCTTATCGCGACTAAGTGACACTGTGGGAGTAAGCACCCACCTCCATATGGAGAATGGACAACAACAGCGGCACAGTTGGCTGTCTGTGACACAGTTACTTACAGTTTATTCAGTAAGCTTTGTGAATACATGTTTACCATGTGGCTGTTGTCAGCTTAAAGAACTTTTTGGTTCATGTAACACAAAGATGAACGTCACATTTAATAATTAGGGAGGAAATCGATGTGATGGACTTCCTTTCTTTACTTTCTTTTGATAATTATGTAAGTGTGAAGCTTTGATTAAACCTAAATCTTTTTCCAATTAACACCTAGTTGCTCAAAAAGTATACAAACCTTATTGTGTGTAGTTTCATTTACAGGTAGGAATGATTATTATTATTATTATTATTATTATTTCATTTTTCACCAAACTATCAAATCAGAAACGTGTGACAAGAGGAAGAGTTTCTGCTAACTCGTGGACGTAGACAGTAGAAAGAATAATTATTCCTACATTAAACAGCTCACAACTGCAATTGTAGCAAGGTTGTCTTTTTTGGATAGAGACATTGCTATTTAGCTTTTCAAATGCATTATTTTGGCACTTTAAACACTAAAAGTCCATTAAGAGTGCATTTTCAATTCAAGATGAGTCACACATTACTTTTTCTTCTGCTTTGATGATAGTTTGGTTTTATTCTAGTGTCCCAGGGTGCAGCATTACCTTACTGCACCCAAATGCTACATAGAGGGATAAGATAAAATTAATCTTTCAGCTCAAGGCAATTCTCCGCCTGCAGATTTTTAATTTACTTTGACCTACTCATGGTTTATATAGAGGACAAAGATATGGGCAACTGGCCAGACAAAGGATATTCCAAAGTACTTTATTATTACAATATGTAGCATTTACCTCTTTCTTTAGCCCGCCTTAACTAAAAGGCAGGAAGCAGAGGGAAACAGCTGGCCTAAGTCTTTCCATAGTTCCAGTTTTTTTTAAATGTTTTTGTTTTTTGTTAAGCTAAACTAATCCCCTCCTGGGAGCCCCATATTTCACTTGTTTTTTCTTCCTGTGTCTTCTCTCTTTGCAGATTGAAGAGCGGCGAGCCTTGGCGGGAGGCTCGAACGACACAAGTTGTGTGTTTCTGGTTAACCGGCCGTACGCCCTAATCTGCTCTGCAGTGGCCTTCTACGTGCCGCTGGGTCTCATGGTCTTAGCCTACCAGCGTATCTATGTTACTGCCATGACCCACGTGCGGCAGATAGAGACACTTCAACGTGCCGGCTCTGCTCCGGTCACCGGCACAATTCCAGTCATCACCGTGAGGACATCCACTTCCTCAGATCCTTTGGAGCATTACCGCCTTAGGACACCAACAGGTTCCTCCTCCTCAGAGCAGGCTCCTGTAGGTCACAGCCGCATGCGCATTGAGACCAAGGCAGCAAAGACGTTGGCGGTTATAATGGGTTGTTTCTGCCTGTGCTGGGCTCCATTCTTTATCACCAACATAGTGGACCCTTTCATCCACTACTCGGTACCCTGGCAGCTGTGGACAGCCTGGTTGTGGCTTGGGTACATTAACTCAGGGCTAAACCCTTTCCTGTACGCCTTCCTAAACCGGGCTTTTCGGAGGGCGTTTCTGGTCATTCTGTGCTGCGGGGATGAGCGGTACGCACGGCAGGGGAGCTGCTCCTATGGACCAACCCACAGAGCATGCTCAGCTGCATCAGTCAATGGGACATCCATGGCACTGAGGTAAACACACAGGCAAGGCACAAGTCACATTTGTACCAGTCTATCTATAACCAGTGGCCTAAGACATATTTGATCATGTAAGACTGATGGCAGACGTCCCTTAATGTTAATGTGAAGGGCAGTAATTTCAGTGAGTGAAGGGGTGTAAGTGGATCTGAGTGAGAGAGTGTATGTTTTTTTGCTCAGCGATCAAGGCAAGGCTTTGATTGTCCACAATAAACAAGAATCACCTGTTTCAGGTTAACATTAAGGTCACATTTGTCATTTTTCAGGGCAATAACTTGTGGATTGTAATGAATACCTAAGCCAGATGCGCTACTACGTCACTGATGTTCTGTTTTTGTCCTCACTGATTCAAAAAGAAATGAAGGCCTTGGGCAAGAATGAACTTTAATTTGTCATTTCCCGCGAAAAGACCTACACCTAAACCTTTCTGTGTCATCTGACTGAAAGATTGTTTGTTTTCCTTAGTCTTTGCCTGAGTTTAAAAAACTGAGAAGAGGACGATACACTGGACTTTTATTAGTTCATTACTCCATCTATTTGACACACCAAAAAGATAATTTTTTAATGTTTTTAATTAACTAGCAGCTGTTAAGAAGAAGAAGAAGACCAGCCGATTAAAGAGGTTCATCATCTTGAAAAGTGGAAAACTGGAATTGTCCCTTTGTTGACCTCCTCGGGGTGATCACTTGCAATTAAAAAACACAGTTATGGTCCTACATAATACAGAAGAGACACTCACATCAGTCCCTGATGAATGTCAGGGACATTTTGAACATTTTGGACGATTACCTCAGTGCCCTTTACAAGGGAAATTTATTGCCACTAAGTCTCATTTGGAGTGTTATACTCGTGCACCTGGACGAAGATAATCCCGTGGCCTATTGTGAGCTGCCAAACTTTATTTTGTTGCATTATGTTGAGCCACATAACTCCTGCAGTTTTATGAAGGTAAAACAGGACTGCATCGCAAATCAGTAGAAGAGGGGAAACATAGTGAGTGTAGTTTGACATTGCTTCATGGAGCTGTGGAGGGAGAGAGGGAGTGCCAGCCAAGGACTTTAATCTGAGCAGTAAGAAGAAAAGTGGAGAAATCGCACTTTTTCACAATTGTGATAGAAAAGTGTTGTAGCTGCAGACATGTAACTGTGGGGAAGATTTTCATGGCCCGAATATTGCTAGCTGGCAAGGTATTACTCACTGAGGGAAATGGGCATTTCTGTTGCTGTTTGAATCCAGTTTTATTCATCACACTGTTTGGATTCCTGCATCAGCTGACACAGAGATCATCCAAAGGACTGTGGCTGAATGAGCATGGACAAGAAATGGATCTTGGTCACCCTTTGCACCCCTTGCTGGACAAGCAGCTGAAGACTTTCTCTAACATCTGTTTCAGCTCTACCATCACAAGGATAAAACACAATTCCACATACCACAATCCATGTATCCACTGTGAATTTAAGCTCCTGAGTAAATCATATTTACATTTTGATTTATTGAGTGATTTTTTTGCACTGTGATATTTATTTAATCACAGTTCTTTTTCACATTTTGAGTAGATTTCCCAACTTTGGTGATAAATAAGGTATTTCTTATTTGATCATATATCATTTTATCACATACTGTGTGCAGCTAGTTGCTATCCTAGGCTCACATTTGTGATAAAATGAATTTAATAATCATCCCTTCTTCTAATCCCTTGTTTTCTGATCATGAGATGTGTCAGATGCTTTTCATGGAACCGTTGGGAAATTTTGAAAGAGAACATTCAGACTTTGACCCACACTTGCACTTGTGCTGTGTTTTTCTACAGAAACTTCTTTAACGTTTAATCATGCCGTTTAATGCAGCACGTGCACAGTAGCAGCTGGGGAGAATGATGAGGAGATATGGCCAGTAATAACAGAATGTAGCAACAGCAATATGAAGATCAACCATTGTGTTTTTTCTCTTGGTAGTCACTGAAATAGAATTTACTACTAAAAGTTATTTATTTGTAGTTTTTATTCATCATAAAGTGTAGTAAATAGAAAAAACTAGAGTCAAATCAATATTCACTGTGACTCACCTGCTGGTGTTAGTAAATTACAAGTTGTCCTTAATGTCTCCATCACAATAGGCTAAAAGTAGGATGACAACCACTCGTTGATTTTTTTTTTTCCTTTTAATGATCACAATTAGTTTCAGTGATCGCTTTGAGCCCAAAGAAATTGCAGTCTGACTGCAGTCACTCTCGGACAGATTGACGAAGGCTTGCAAATAATTGGCTTCCAATTTATGAAAGGCCTTTTGTCAATCCTTTTGCTGTCCTGCAAAAGGACATCACTATTTTTGGAGGAATTTCTATTTCAAATCTATGATTTGACCTGGCTATACTCTAAATATATTCTGGCTATACTGTGAATATATTAGTTCATGTAAAGTTCTATAGAAGGCCAAATATTGGCAGTCTTTGCAGGTTGAATTTAATTACCAACTTCAGCTAATTCAGTGGTAAAATGAGAGCAGATAGACTCCATTTCTGTCAGTCTTGATGCGCTAAAGTTACTTTGACTATAGCATTTTGCACTTGGACAGTTCTTAAGATACTTGGCAGGCAGGTTACTTCAAGCATCTTGGACAATTTCTCTCAATGTCTTCTTCATGTAATCTGAGATGGAGTCAGGCAATAGAGGCTCCCAGGGGACCAAACCATCTTCCTGTTGCTGGAGAATTTGTCTGGGTTTTGTTTAGGTAAACTAGCACCAATCTAACATGGTGAACTTTGTAAGTATTAAATTATAGAAAAGTGGAGCACAAAGGACCCTTCAAAGAGCAGCTAAAATGCCCAAATCTGGCTAAATCTTGGTTCTTAGTGGTTAAATAGCACAAACAGTGGACAGTTTCATATTTGTCTTTTTTACATATTGGATCTTCAATGTAATTATAATATATAATAACACTAAAAGTCCAGAAAGCTTTTCACACCAGGACATCTGTTGATGTTATGGTGCTGATTTAGTTGACGGCTGTGTTTGTGCTCTCAGCTTCCGCGAGCTGGGAGAAAGATGGAGGAGACCTGCTTGTGTCTGCACTGTTTAACTCTAATACAAGTACTTCACTGCTGAAGAGAAACAGTGAGAGTGTGTGTGCACTCATGCACACGTGTGACAAATGAATTCATACAAAATACATGCAAGCACAGGCAGTCACACCTTTTGAATGTGTCAAGAAACCTTCTGCGTGTGCATCATCTGTGCGTGTCTGTTATATGAAATAGAAAAATGAAACACGCTTTCCTGATATCTCAGCTTATGGCATACTAGTTTTAGCTGTCATGTGTTTCCATGGATTTCTGCACGTCGGTGTGTAGGAAACAGAAAGGCAAACAGTGTTAACTCCAATCTGATGTCCTGTCTTAAATCTGTCTCCGATGGAAAACAGACTCGGACAATCAGATTAAGGCCGGCAGGATACTAGAAGCTGAAATTACTGGAGAAATCTCATTTTTATTTCAGTGAGATGACGGCCTTTAAGGAAACTGTTTTTCAAAGTTACATTTAAGTGTCCTCTGCCTTTTTAAAATGTCTTTGTCCATGTGTGATGGCACATATGGAAAATGTTGGGTAGTAGTATAGTATAGTATATTGAGTAGTAGGATATGAATCCAATGGAAAGCAGAATTGTTTTACAATGGTATTGGTATTTCTTTGCTTTAGCCTGCTTTTAATGACATGCTTTACATTTTAAACACTTTAAACTGTTTGTTGTTGTGAATTGGTGCCATAAAAATCAAACTGACTTGAACTGAATTGGTGTTATTTAGAATACAGTCCATTCTTTTCTTACTTTGCCTAATTACTTTCTCCACTAGTCATTTTTTAAAATGTGCCACCGTCTTTTGTTTTTCTAAAATTGAAAAAAAAAACAACAACATCCTAACAATTAATATTTCGTGCATATTTTTTGGTCATTTGGATTTTCCCTTAACTTTTGTTTTTCAATAGGAAGAGTGCCATGTGACACATCAAACTTATTGGTAATGTTACAAGAAAAACAATGGTGTGCTTCGTTTCAACGTAGCTTTATTCTTTCATGAGTTATTTACAAGTTTCTGGCCACTTATAAAATGTGTTCAATGTGCTGCCCATTGTGTTGGATTGTCAATGCAACCCTCTTCTCCCACTCTTCACACACTTATAGCAACACCGCAGGAGAAATGCCAGCACAGGCATCCAGTATCCGTAGTTTCAGGTGCTGCACATCTCGTATCTTCACACCATAGATAATTGCCTTCAGATGAAACCAAAGATAAAAGTCTAAGGGGGTCAGATCGGGAGACCTTGGGGGCCATTCAACTGGCCCATGATGACCAATCCACTTTCCAGGAAACTGTTCATCTAGGAATGCTCGGACCTGGCACCCATAATGTAGTGGTGCACCATCTTGCTGGAAAAACTCAGGGAACGTGCCAGCTTCAGTGCATAAAGATTTCAAATATCCAGTGGCCTTGAAGTTTCCATTGATGCAGAATGGACCCACTATCGTTGTACCCCATATACCACACCAAACCATCACTTTTGTTGTTCCAACAGTCTTGGAGGGATCCATCCAATGTGGGTTAGTGTCAGACCAATAGCAGTGGTTTTGTTTGTTAACTTTACCATTCACTTAAAAGTTTGCCTCATCACTGAACAAAATCTTCTGCGTGAACTGAGGGTCCTGTTCCAGTTTTTATTTTGCCCAGTCTGCAAATTCTGTGCACCGATCTGGGTCATCCTCGTTGAGATGCTGCAGTAGCTGGAGTTTGTAAGGGTGCCATTTGTGAGTAGCTAATATCTGCCGAAGGGATGTTCGACTAATGCCACTCTCCAGTGACATGCGGCGAGTGCTACGCTGTGGGCTCTTGCTGAATGAAGCTAGGACAGCCACTGATGTTTCTTCATTAGTGACAGTTTTCTTGCGTCCACATTTTGGCAAAACCAACACTGAACCAGTTTCACGAAACTTAGCAAGCAGTTTGCTAACTGTAGCATGGGAGATGGGTGGTCTCGTAGGGTGTCTTGCATTGAAATCTGCTGCAATGACCCGGTTACTGTGTTCACCAGATATCAACACAATTTCGATCCGCTCCTCACATGTTAACCTCTTCGACATGTCAATGGCTGTGAACAAAGAGAAACTTGTAAATAACCCATGAAAGAATAAAGTTACGTTGAAACCAAGCACGCCATTGCTTTTCTTGTGACATTACCAATAAGTTTGATGTGTCACATGGCCCTCTTCCTATTGAAAAAACAAAAGTTGTATCCAAGATTCTAAAAACTGTGCACTAGGAGAATCGTGGCATGGGTTTCCTTGAATGAGCTGTTCCTGCTTTTATTTCCACAATTTTGTTTATATAGTATAATTTAAGTGTTGTTTTATCTTATATTCATTCGGCTGGCACATAAGTTGTCACAGCCAGATGACAGTTAACTTGAGCTAGCATAGCACAAGTGGATGCAGCTAAGCAGTCTGTTTTCAAGGACAGATTAACTGTCAGGACAGAAATTATTATTATTAATAATAAGTAATAGTATTACTAGGAGTACATATTTGAAATATATATATATATTGCATAGATATATTTGATTATTCAGTGTTTGTAGTTAAAGTGTTATGGTAAGCAATTTTTTTTACCATATCACTTACTATCTTCTTCTTCTTATTATTATTCTTTCAACTTCAGGGGCCACCACAATGGGTCATGTGCCTCCATTTCACTGCATCCCTAGCATCCTGTCACCCCAACCCTCTGCATGTCCTCTCTTCCTCTTCATATTCAATATCTCTTTGTCCAATATATCCCTCCTGTGCACATGACTGAACCATCTCAGCCTTACTACTACTCAACCTGAGCTGTCCGTCATCTGTCCCTCTGATGTACTCAGATCTAATCTTTCCCATTCTGGTGACTCTCTTGAAAAACCTTAACATCTTCAACTTTGTTAGGCCAAACAGGTGACGCTACTGTCTTGTCCACCCCCCCAACACTCACCTCAACTGCACGCTTTTCTTCGTGTACTGTCTGTTACTTTGGATGGTGACCCAGGGAATTAAAACTCATCTACCTTCACTGTCTCCACTCTTTGATTGTTACCCTTTCCACCTGTCTCAGTCTAATTCACACATATGTATTCTGTCTTGTTTCCATTGATTTTCATTCTTCTTTTTTCCACCTCCACCTCTCCAGGCTCTCTTCCACTTGATCCTTACTCTCACTGAAGATCACAATGTCATCTTCAAACATCATGGTCCACAGTGACTCCCACCTGACCTCACCTGTCAACTAGCAAAAAGCAGCTCAGAGCTAATCCCTGATGTAATCCCACCCCTACCTTGAACCCAAATGTCACTCCTATCGCACATCTCGCTACTGTCCTGCACCACCCTCACTTACGTCTCTGTCATACTTCCTCAAACAGTACCCCAGTTCCTCTCTTTTCACCCTACTATATATATGTATATGCTTTCTCAGAATAAAGCCATACTGCAGCTTCCTAATCATTACCTTTATTCTTAACCTTTGTTTGTCATATGGCTTATTATTAATTCCCCCTTCTGTAAAACTACAGTATTGAGCTAGCCAGGAGTTGAACCTAAAATATTTTGATCTGTAATCAGACGTGTTTTCCATTGCCCCACTAGCCCTGTGGGTCATGTCACACTATGGGGTTCCCGTCACTGGTGATCTTTGATATTTTTTTCTATTCTGACCCATTGATACATGAAAAATGACACCAGAATCTAACTATTCCAACACTGCTTTTCTACCACTTTTAAATTGTATTTATCTGTTACATTGCAGATATAAGAATATTTGTGCTACTACAGCCTAAATCGTCTTTTGTTGGCTAATTTGAGGAGAAATCTGTTTTGACTTGGTGATTGTAAACCTAGTACCGAGTCAATGACCAGATTCCAAAGAGAGACTTTAGTATTAGACAAAAACCTCATGAACACAATGATTTTAGTCACAGTGGACACGGGTAAATGGTCAAGTTTGTCAACCACAGTTTTAGGATAATGATACGTTTTCCAAGTTGAATCTCACCTCTCCTCTGCTCTTCTGTCATTCGCTCAGCTCTATCATCTTTACCTCCCTCAGAGCAGCTGTCATCAGTACTTAAAACAGTGTGGGCTGGATGTGTGAGCTTGAGTTAAAAAAGTAAAAGAAAAATAAAAGAAACAGAGTTAAACAAGAGTGAAAGGTGCAAGATGATGATGATGCATAGTGTGGTGAAGCCGCAGTCCAAGCTGCACATTATCCTCGGACGTTTTACTGGAAGAAAAGAAGAAGAGAAAGTGTACATACTGAAGTACTGTGTAGTTTGATATTTTGGGGAAGCCAGATTCTTGTTCCCCTAAGTGTTGAATGTCTGGTATGAGAAATAACCAACAACTCAGAATATCATACCATTCCCATAACACATAATCAGTTTGAGTGTGATGTAGCGATGATGTACTGTTGAATTCTGTTAATTCCGCTAAGTAGCGGATACTGTTATCAGCTGTGTGATTGTTATTGAGACTGAGCAGGATGATCTGCTGTAGCAGAGCACTTCTGTTTAGCCACTGAAAAACAGTAGAATTTGAAATCTCTCTGGAATGGAAGACATCTGGGACAAAAGATAGATCACTCGTTGGGTCAAAGCCACGCTGGCATGCCCTGCTGATATATGACTCTCTTATGTTGAGATAAGATGAAACTTTCAGCTCCATATTGGAAAATTAAGTCTATTCCCAAGGATTTAGAAGACAAATAAGGAACGAGTGCAAAATGCAACACACAAATTCTACGATAATGACACCAGGAAGGTATTGAAAACAATTGTTGAGGAATATTAAGGGGGAATTCCAGATTTTTTAAAACTTTTTTTTACATTCACAAGCTGTATTTTGCAGTCAAGAGAAGTACCTCTCAGCCTATCAAAACAGATGTATATCTTCCTCTGTGGGGCTTGTGTCAGATCACCCACAGTGATTACTTCTTTTAGATGCTATCATTATTAGCTCTGGCGGGTCTTAAAGACAGAAAGAAAAATGTAAAAAATAAAAGAAGCTGTGTTGGAAACTGGCACTTGTAGTGTTTGGAAGCACTCTCAAGCAGGGAAAGTCTAGCAAAAGGGTTTTTTATTAATCCCTAAAGGCAAAGAACTAGACACTAGTGAGCAACTGTCTAGCAACCACTGGTTGCTAGTGCCACAAACTGGCTCAAAGTGAGTGACAAAGACGGAGGTGTACTAAAAGAAATGATGAGACAGAGAAGTTTATCTGGGCCTGCTTGTGTAGTTTGGAAGACTATCTATAATAGCGGGTCGGGACTTCTTTGAGGCAGTGAGAGGGTCTCGTCACACTAGGGAACAGTGAGTAATCCCCAGCTGATTGCAACAGGTTGCTAGCAGCCACTCTGGAATCAATCTCTAAAGCTCCTGTCACACAAGCCTAGACCCACGGCGACCACTATTGCTAGGGAAAAATGTGTGTTCCCCAACCGGTTGGCAAGTGTTTGCAAGACGTTGGTAACTGTTGCCAGTTGAAACTTGCTGTGGAGAGATATATGGTAAGAACAGGATTAAAGCATACCTGTCTTCAGGGATGTATTCAACTTTTGCACTCCATCCTGGCTGAAGAACTGTGAAATATTATTATTATTACTATACCTGGTAACATCAGGTGTATCGGATTTGCATACATGAGTTTTTAAACCTGCATATAGGTTTAAAATATTATTAGTTAAAACTTTGAGGCTAAAACTTTGAGGCTTTTTCTGGTTTTAAACATTCTTTGAAAAGATGATGTAATCACACCATCATTTCAAGAGAAAATGTGCCCTCCATTGCTACAGACAATCAGACATTTCAAAACATAAGTGTTACATATTATACCTTGAACTCATTTTGAATGATCCCAACTTAAGTAACAGGGTTTATTAAACATCTTCCCATCTTGTAGGCAAGTTATGATTTCACCGTCTAGGACTGCATAAGATTTGGTATTTTCGTGGATGACCTTTTGTCAGTCTCTCATGGTTTTCCTTCATGTCATTAGAAGACTATAAAGCATGTTAAAATGTATTAAAGTCAAAGCATGATCATGAAAGTGTAAGAAACTTGCTGGTTGTCAGTGTAATCGCCAGCTCCTCCTGCTTTGATATAACAATTTCTCCAGGTGTGTAACTGTGAGGATGAGAAGAAGGTCAGTGGTGAAAGTGAGCGTGTTATGACTAACCACAGACAGTTTAGACAGGCGAGGCAGGACAGTATAAACACTCCAGTCTGTGATTTATTATGAGACTAGTATGATTTATTATTGTTTGATTGAAACGTCAGATCCTCCAGCAGCTCCTCTCTGTGTCTCACTGCTCTCGCTCTGGGTTTCTTACTCAGATTTCTATCTTTTCCTTTGTTCCTTCGTCTTGTTAAATATAACAATGTAAAAATGTTGGACTGTGTTGCGATTATCACCTTTTTTCTAATCTCCAGCCGCAGCCTACTACTTCCTATTCTATTTTGTTATCCTTGACTTCTGCATTTATCTAAAGGGATCGTTTCCCTTAAATTGAGAGTGAAGGAGGGAAAAGTACGAGAAAGACAAATTACATGCAGTGCACTATTTGTGCCGTTTGTTATAATACATGTAATTGAAAAACAAGACACTGGGTGAGTAAAACACAAACTGACTGCATGAAAAATAATTAGACAGTAACTAAAAGAACAAAACTACTAACCCCTCTTGGTTTTATTGCTTCATTCGTTCTCTTTGGGTGAGGTATATCAGTCGCTTGGGCCAGACTTTCTGAACCTCACTGGAGACTCTTAAAGACACTCATATAGCCCTTAGAGCCACTATCCATCTCTGTCTCTGTGGTTCTGTGCTGTAATTGTGACAAGTCGGACAGTAAAATTGACCCACACTGGCTAATTAGGTCTTTGAAATCTCATTTAATCAGCCTATTTTCTGAGAGGGACAAAAGATGTGGGTTGTTTTTTATTTGCTTTCTTTAAATACAATTTAGGACCTTTTGAAACCTTTTGCTGCCCCAGTTCAAATATTTCAATTAATATCTTTATGTTTAAATAAGTTAAAAAGTAAATAGTTATGGTGAGGATGACTGTAGACACTCACTGTTATACCTCTCGCTTCACCTCCTCTGTACACACTGACATATATTTCACTAGAAATTCAAATTTGCATTCATCGCTCCGTAAGACCTGTTGCCACTGATTTTCAGACCGGTTCTTGTGTAACTCAGCATAGCTCAGCCTTTTCTTCCGGCTTCCCTTCCTTAAGGCTGACTTATGACATGAGATGGATCAACTGATGGCCCTGATGAATTCCTGCTTCAGATCTTTTACTGGATTTTTTCCTATTTCTTCTGGACATGACTTTCAGATGCTGTTCATCTGCAATAGATAGATTATTAGGATCACTTCTTTTGTCCTTCTCTTGTCCAGTTTCCTCAAATGTTTAAGGACACACTGCTCAGTATGCTGAGAAGTGTTTGGCAAATAGCTCTTTGGGAATTTGTTGGTGCAAAAGTAATATTGTATTCTTCTCAAACTTTGTTATTGTTGGAATTTTTCCATAAATTCAACTCAGGAAATCAGAACAGAATGTGTTTTTGCAACAGTCACTTAAAAAATTACAATAAAGTCTGGCTTAGTTAATCTGTTTGAATAAAAGCTAACTTTGGAGTTTTGCTATCAAAAAGAAGGGTGTAACCAATGTAAGAAATACTGGTTCGAAATCCCTCCTGATCAGAAACAGGAAATGCTTGTTCAAAGTCAGTCCTGTCAGCAGAGCTCTGGCCACTTTTTATATTAAATCCAAGAGTTTCACCAGCATGGTGTGTTTAATTGATTTTTTCAGTGATTTTTTTTCAGTAATGACATAAAGTATGCTATTAGCTTAAGTGAATAGTCTGTAACAAAAATAATGCTAAAAACACATGTAGCAAAATATTCAGATACTTCTTTCCTCTCTGAATGTTCAGTTTTATACATTACATTTGTGTCTCTGTGTTGCTTGGCAGAAGTCTTCAACTACTTATTTTAGCTTCAGATGAATCACATACTTTACATTTCTCAGTCTGCCCAAAAGAGTGAAGAATAACGGACTCATGTCCGATACAAATGATGGGAAAGTTTAAATCTGACATAAACTCAAGCCATGAATATGTGCACCGCACAAAGCTTAAATTAACTTTGGGGTTGAGATTGAGATGTTCAAGGATTTGTGTGCTCATTTCATGTTTCCATTGCTCTTCTTGTGTGTTTTTATTCCAGACTGACTGCAGAGCAGTAAATATGTCATACAGCTCACTTGAGTTAAATTGTTTTTGAGGAAACTAGTTGTTCTGATGTCAGGTAGGACTTCAGAGGCCTCTCCCTGCATGCCTGACAATAAATATGACTTTATTGCCCCTTGTTGCACGAGGGACTATAAACTGATTCCTGTGTCACTTTCTGTTCTATGTAAGTGTGTGTATACAAGATCTGACAGTTTATTTATGTGTTTTATAGGTTGCAAAATGTACAGCAAGCTAAATACAGATATTGTTCTGAGAAAGACTGATACAATGAAAAAAACAAATCAAAAGAGACAAATGTGATCAGTGTTTTTATTACTTTTTTATTTTTGACTTGTGTGGTAACATTTTTTTTGTTGAAGTTTAGCCAAGAGGTCAGTGAGTTTTAATTTGTATCATTTAGACAAGAGGCCAAGAGGTCCAAAGAGATACGGATGTAAGTGAAGGAGGTCATGATTAGGCTGAAAAATCTGCAGGTAGCGAAAACTTTAACCTCATCAACGATCTGGTAGATTCTTAAAAAGAAGGGTTAGCCTGATCAGCTCAGCGACACCAAAAGGTCTGAAAGATCACATAAGACATCAAAAGTTCATGATTCCAGAATTATTTCCAAAGTCAAGAAAACAGCTTTCACAACATCTAACCAAGTTGAGAACACTCTTATAAGGTCTGCATCTCACTGTAATCCAGAGATGCCTTCATAGGTCTAACTACAGAGGGTTTACATGCAACAAGGTGGAAACCACGGGCTGTTTTCCAGAGCAGAAGTACAACCCATCCCTTCCATTCACTTTCGCCTGTCCAATTTAGGATCTATGGATCAGCTGCTAGCTACACCATGGACAGCTCAATGGTTTGTTAATACTTTGATGGATTTCTGTTGCTGGAAAACAAAGGCCAAATTTGGGAAGCTATAAATAAAAATAATTGTAATTCCTAAAAAGTTAATGCAATACTGTTGTTAAATCCTTTAAATGAAGGTTGATATGCAGCACACAGTTTACTTTATTCCTCAGTTAGCTATTAAATGTCTAAAACCACTGTATATAATCATAATCTCAGTGAGAACTTTGATTTTTGTTTTGGTTAAAGCTTGTTAATATTTTGAATGAGACTGTCAGGCTGATATTGAACTAAAAATAAGATGACACAGTTCTGCAGGCTGTAGACAGATTGCAGCAGAGGCTAAACAAGGTCACTTCCCAATCTGATTAGCACTACTTCCTTCAGTACCTCAGTATCAGCACATGCTCACAATGTAATTGATCTTCAGTTTTTCTTTTGTTGTCGTTGTTGTTGTTTTGCTTTGTTTATTCAGACAAGCCTAACTGTGTATTTTTAGAAAAGCCTGGTTCTCAGCGAGTCACACATATCCACACAGCTCGGTTTAGCCTCAAGGCTTTGCTGTTTCCCTGCTAAGCTGCTCCATGAGCTTTGCTTTGAGCCCAGATTTATGTGTCTTGGAATAATCTCTCCAACAAATCACACATTTTAAATGTTGTATTAAGCTAAAAGAGACAAAATTTGAGAGAAAAAAACTATTACTTTTAACTGACCTGTTAGTCATCAAACTGATTTAACTTCTGGTGGATAACAGAATTAAGTCTGACTTGCAGAAACCTGGAGGTTCATGGCATGAAACCTATCTGTAAAGAGTCTGATGGACTGAAGAGAGGAAAGAGCTCTCAGAGCTACCATCATCCATCAGTTCTGATGTTTTTCTGCTGCTGCTTTTGAGTTGGACTTTTCACTTTAATTATCACATTTTGCCAGAAGATGGATGGTGGGGTTTTTTGTCTTGGAAGCTACGTCCATCTTTTATATAAAGTGTATGATGCACTCAGGCAGCTGTAGCCAGGAACTATCTGCTTCAACTCCACCAGTTAAAGTCACTGAACTGAACTTCTTGATCCCTGTGTGTTCCAGCTTTAGCCAAAAGATTCTATCTGTGAGACTCGTTTTAAATATTCCACTTACCATGACCCATCAGCATGGCTGTGAGTTCGATCGACAGAAAGATAGTCGCCTGTTCTTTTGTCTGAGGTGAACAATTTCCATAGTTTTCAAGTCCTCAGAGCTTCTTCCAACATTTCTGGTGATGCCAAATAAAACTCAGTGTAGATTGCTCCTTTTATTTTAACCAGTTTTTATTAAATAATAACAACTTTCTCTCTTGGCTACAGATAGATATACAGTAGCAAATCTCTTAGGTAGAAAAACGTTATTAGCAGAATTGATCCTCAAACACACACACACACACACACACACACACACACACACACACACACTGTACACATGTCAGAAAAGACAAGAAGGAATCCCAGTGGCAAATGGGAACCACTAGGAAAGCCGTAATCACGAAAGACAAGCCTGGGAAGTCAGCTGAATGGGAAGAACAAGATCCAGGCAATCAACAATGACAAAAAAGTGCTTGTGTAAATCGATGAATGTACAAGTTGTGTAAAGCACTTTGAGTGCTCAGATAGAGTAGAAAAGTGCTATATAAGAACCAGTCCATTTACCAACACCTACCCCCTGCTGGTCATCAGATACTTTGCTGGGACAGCTGGCCAAAAGTTTAGATAGAATTCACTGATATCAAGACAATGCATGCAAGCACAGCATCCTTAGACTGTGTGCTAAGAAGGAAGGAGGCTGAGGACTAGTGAGTGTTAGAACCACTGTCCAGGATGAAACAAAAAAAGATCCATGAGTACATTAGAAAGATAGCCATAACTAATCACATTTTGTGAATATCTCAGGCAGCAAAAACACAAGAAAGAAGAAGAGCAAGAAGAGAACCATCATGAAAAGACAGGTCTCTTCACAGCATGTACCAGATAGAAGGAGTGGCTGGTATTGAAATAATCTATAAATGGCTGGACAAAGCTGGGCTAAAAGACAGCAGAGAGACAATAATCATGGCAGCACAGGAACAAGCTCTAAGCACAAGCTCGATAGAGGCTGGGGCCTGCCACATCAGGCAAGACCCCAAGTTCACGTTGTCCAAAGATGCCCCTGAGACAATCCAGCACATAATAGCAGGGTGCAAGATGCTAGCAGGGATGGCATACATGGAACACCATAACCGAGTGGCTGGCATAGGAACATCTGTGCCGAGTATGGCCTGGAAGTCCCAGGTCAACATAGGATACGCCTCCTAGGGTGGTTGGGAATGACTGAGCTAAGATCCTGTGGATACTTCCAGATAGAGACTGACAAACTGGTGCTGGCTAACCAGCCGGACAAAGTAGTGGCGGACACTCAAGGTCCCAGGCCTCTGGTAGAGGATCTGATTTTGAAGGATAAAGACCTCCTGTTACAGCTAAAATCAAGACTATATCCATCTTTCATATTACTCTGTCAAAGGGAGGTTGCTTTGAAAACTTTTGGAGGGTGGCATAAGGTGTTTGAAACTTGTAAAGAATTCCTTTTAACTAGTAGTTGCCTCACATCTAAAACCCAAATCGTAGTTGTGTTCCATTATTAGTTTGATAACTCAGTGAGGGCTGGGATCTCAAGAAAACTATGGGTCCCAGAAAATGGTGCAAAGCTCATTGTAGTATTCCTAAATAACTAGCTCTGAGTCACAAGGTTCAGTTACGTTTGGCAAGGCTTCACAAAACCCAAAGATAAAACGACTTTTAAAAAATGCAAATGAAAGACCAACGTCAAAAATAGGAACAGCACCTCATTATCAGGTAGTCGATCTTTGAGCAGGAAGTTAGTTGACTTAACTTCAGTGGGAACGAATCAGGACCAAATGTCAGTCAGATGAAATCATTTTCATACTTCTCTAACAAAACAAGGTCTGTTTGGAGAAAGGAGGGGATTTACCCTTTTGTTTTCTTAAAGTCAGTGCTGGATATATGAAGAAGCCTCCGCAGACACAGCTGCACAGCACTGAGGCAGACCGATATGATGAGAATTAATCTGTTCACATACGAATAAATTTAAGATAATGATACACCCAGAACCAGGTTAAATATTTAAACTGATTTAATCACGCTGTGCTATGTAACCACATAACATCAAATTTAACCTCCCCATGATAATTTAGGACATCACAGCGTAGTGGTCTGCGATGGAAAGGAAAATAAAGTCAATAAAAATTGTCATGTTATGAATTTGTAATCAAGCCTGTGCTCATCATAGTTTCTCTTGAGTAATGTCTTGAGCTCAGCCTTCAGTCAGAATGGCCTCACATTCATCCATAGCAAACACTCAGAGGATTTTCTGTCCTAGAAAAGCAGCACAGATTTATGGTACCGTTTGTGGTTTGCTGGTTATTATTAAAGTTTGTTTTAAAAGCTTATTTTAGCTGTTATTATCATTTTTATTTCTTTTTTTTTGCCTCAGTGTTGCCACTTTTGAGTTTTCATTTTCTGAGAGTCAAGGGCTCCAGAACATGTTTTTTTTTTTATCAAGAAAATCATTCTGACTCGGGGCCCTTGTCTTCTGTTGTCTTTAGCATGAGGGCTCGCATATTTTAACACCAAGGTAATTAGGCATAAACTCTCATCATAAATATATGTGCACTGCCTCTCCAGTAGCTGATCCTTAATGTGGAACATTTCACTTTGAATAACGTAGCCCTTCGGTTTGGAATTGCTTGTGGCTTTTGTGAAGAAACTCTTAAATTAAGTTGGCTTACATGCAGCCATGAGACATCTCATGCATTTACTACCAGTGCCAAAACAAATCTCAGGGAAATGGGTGGAAGTGCACAGGGTGCTGGGAAAGAAAGAGGAAACTTTTATCAGTTATTGTTAAAATGGCCGTGTATGCTGAATTAGATTCTCAACTTCATGCACGGTTCCCATGTGCAGATCACATGTAATGCATGAACTGTAGTGTTCGGGCATAAATCTGCTAATAGCGGAGATAATTGCCCAAATAAGCAAGTGGATGCTGTGTGGCTACACACTTCTACTGGTGTGCAATGCTACAGATTTTAGTATCAATTTGAGACCAAGTAAATTCAGAGCCAGTACAGCCAAAATTATAAAGGCAGCTTATGCAGGGGAGAGCAGTGTGTCATGATTTATGAGATGAATCATCATCAATTTGCAAATTCTGAATACATCTTAATGACAACTAAATCACCGTTATTGTTACATGAGCTACCTGGTTATTCTTTGCCTCTCCCAAAGGACTGTGACAGTGAGCTCTGACGCCGTGCTGACAGTCTGGGTATGACTGAGGAATTTCCTTCATATTCTCATTTCTTTTGCTGCTTGTTCTGGGACCGAGTTCTCTTTTTTGTGGTCTTTCATGTCTTTATATAAGTTGCCAGTGTTTCCACAGTGTAGACTTATCTTCTAACATGCATGATGTTTGCAGTGTTTTCATTTACAGCTGTAAAGTAGTTCCATCTCACTTACTGCCTGCATGGCTCTTTTTGGTGTCACTGAGTCACATGATCGCTGGACAACTAAACACAGCAGAGCAGGGAGGAGGGAGCAGATCAAAGTGTGCCCGCGTGAGAGGTCATGTGTAAGCAAACTAAAGCAACACACTAGTCACACTAGTATCGATCCAATACCAGCAGTCGCATCGATAACGGGCATAAGCGCTGTAACATCATCATAAGCTGGTTTATTAAAATATGAATATGAGCATGGTCATCAAGGAGGGGCTATAGACTATATGGCTGCGTAACACAGATGTACATAATTAGTTTAGTTTACTATATTAGTTAATAATTAGTGCTCATAATTAGTTTTTAAAAAAACTGCATATTTGAAACTAGAATTTGAGTCACCCAAAGCAAATCAGAGGCTTCTTCAAAAGTTGTAATGGTCAAAATGCACACAAACAGTCACAGATCCACAGATAAAGCTCAGCAAATCTAATCAGTGGAGGTGAAGCATAAAAAACAGCCTGTACAGATGAGAAAGAAAAGCTTTCTCAGGACTCTGCAGTCCTGTGAAAGACCAAGTACACTCCACAATTCAGTAGCTTGTAGACCATCTTTAGCAGAAACAACTTAAAATAATAATTTCACTGAAGTTTGCAGACATGTGGTTCTGTCTGATTATCCTGCCACAGCATTTCAATCGTTCACGATGCTCTTTTGTAGAATTCCTGCTGTGCTTGGGATTCTCTTGCTGCACCTTGAGACAACTTTAGTTGTCCAACAGTTGGCCTCACATTTTACTCACGTCACCGATTCATTGTCAAATCAATATCTGCTGCAATATCAGTTGCCGGGTCATGTGGCTGCAATACAAGTCCAAATCATTATCCCCCCACCGCCATGCTTAGCAGCTGAGGTATCAGGTTTTTGTGCTGATATGCTGTGATATACTGTGATTTGCTGTGATATCATATGCTGTCTCCACTTTTGTATCATCAATCTAAAGAAAATTGCTCATGTGGTCTGTTCTGATGCAGCTTTGCACATCTAAGCTTTGCAGCAACGTTCTTTTTATAGGCAAGAGGATTTCTCCTGACAAACCTTCCAAACATGCCATACTTGTTCAGTCTTTCTCTTGTTGTACTATCGTAACATGATAACTGAGGCCTGTAGAGTAGTAGTTCTGTTTCCAATTTTAGCTTTCAAGTCATGTTTTGTTCAGAGGACTTTGTGTCAGTGCAGTTCAGGTCAGGTCCCATGCTACTAAATTATAAAAACCACATCTAGCCAACTGTAACTACTCACTGATTAAGGCCAGAATTTACATTCACCTTAAGTCATGCTTGGATTTGAGGTCATTGCATCCTTTGACTCCCAGCTGATCTGTCTGTTGACCTGGAAACACTAAAGCCTTACTGGCCCAGAATCTGGGGTATCAGTTCAGTTCATACCGTACAGTCAATTAGTTTGTGAATTTTCTGGTGCAGAGTCTTAGCCTGTACTTGATGTTCTATCTGTGTGTGTGTTTATGTTTGAGAATGGATGATGAATTGCAAATGTAAACACAAATGAGGACAGAGAAATAAATATACTGAATTTATTTATTTGTTTTTTTTAATAAAGTCTCTTTTGAGCATTTATTAGTTTCTTGTGACTTTGTTTTCTGGCCTAAATACAGTGGATCTAAATGCTTTGCTTAATGGTAATGGTTATGTAAATTACACACAATTATTGAGCCCAAACGTCTCACATGGACAACTCATTAACACCTTTAAAAGGGCAACCATCCAACTTGTAATGTTGAGGCTGGCGTCCCCACTTTATCTCGCTAACCTGCTTCTTGGCGTTCCTGTGGGAAAACTTGTCTTTTTTTCTCTATCAGCGCTCTCTCTGTCTCACACACACAGAGTGAAATTTGATTATTTAATGTCCTCAAAAGATATTAGGACAAAATTAAAGGAACGCAAACCTCTCCTCTATCTCGTCTTGATCTATCCTAAGGTCACGTTGGGGATCAGATGATGTTTTCATGCAATCGACTCGGTGTCTGTAGTTTAGGACGCTGATGTTGTCTTGCGGTTGAGAAGGAGATGAGGCATTATTGAAGACCAAGCGAGAGGAAGTGGAAATATGTGGAAAAACAGTGGAAATTTGAGAAGCTACGTGGAGTATAGGTAGTCTGGCTTATTGAAATGTGCACACTGCAGGCAGCTACTAATTGGATAAAGTTGCTCTAATAATATGTACAGTAGTGTTCAGGTGAATCATTTCCTGGCACAAAGCTGAACTATATGTGAACCTGAATGTTTCCCTCGTAGTGCCGTTCATCTGTCTAGATTGAGCTGTGGTGTAACTAAAACGCTCCTCAAGCTGCGTAGATACGACGCCTCCAAAAATGTATTTGTGAAGCAGTGGAAGTCGCTGCCCCTTGATTGCTTTCAATAATTAACCGTTCTCTGTCCTCTGGCTGTGTCCCAGAATACTTGAAGACAGCCTGTGTGCGCAACCACTCAGTCAAAAACCTGGCCTTGACCCATCAGATTAGAGAGGACTGTCAGTCTCTGAGCATTACATCAGAACATCTCTAAGAAACTTCACTCAGGTTTTGGACAGCATCACAGTACAGAGACTGCAGTTTCAGGACCTTAAAATTTGGGGGCAAATATCTGGTACTATGAATATGGAGCTCAAGTTGACATAAAATGATTGATGCTTGAAAGATATTCCGATGTCTGATCTCTGACAGCAGATTTGGAGGCCTGTAGGAACCACAGTTTTTCGTGCAGGGGGTTGAGATTTTGTTTATAGCCTCTCGTGAACAAGGCACATGATACTCTTTCAAACTGTCCAAATCAGTCAAAGGGCTTCACAGAAGGTAAAGCTTTTTAAAAATGGACACATTTTCATCTGAGTTTGATGTGTTAATCTCCAGATATGACACCGTTCCATTCATATGGATTCCAACATTCAAGCTTCAGATATTTTCCCGAGAAAATGTAGGGACTTTGCTCAAGTATTTTTTAAAACAATCCTTCAAAAAGTAAAAGATGCTAGATAAAAATGTACGTTTTTACTGGTATCTTCAAAACTCATTTTGGGGTCTTTAAAAGTTCAGAAAGTTACATTGATGCTGTCGGTAAGTTTTCAAACTTTACTTAAGCATCAGAGTCAATTTTCCAGAAGAAAAATGGAGCAAATGTTGACACTGCAAAGAAACAGAGGAAATCACCATCGCACACAAAAAGCAGCGTGAAGAAAAAATAAAGCTCATGCGAACTGCCTGCTCGCCTTTTAAACTTCCTCTTTACCAAAACAACCACAGTCTCTTTAAACATTTGTTCAAGGAGACCAAGTTCCCTCCTTTATTCTTGAGTGACGGTTTGATCTACAGCCTCAATTTGTCAGACTGGATTTGAGCCACAGATCAAACTGACAGATAAGATCAAAGCTGGCAGCTCATAGATGCCAGATGCAGTTATGAAATGTGCTGCATTTGGCTGTTTTCACCCTTCTGACTGAGAACTGCTGCTCAGTATTTAAGAAATGTTTCCATTCGTTTTTAATAAAGTTGTTAACAGTTATTTTCTTTAGAATCTAATGCAGCACAGCTGAAGAGTGCTGTTTTTCATAATTGGCAGATCAGTTAATTTATTATTTCCTATTTAATTAAAGTATTTATATGAGTTCCTAAAATTTCACCAAGTGAAACCTTTCTGATATGTAATTTAAAGTAGCACCATATCTCTTACTTGGTGTAAAACCCGAAAGATTCAGTTCCTGGTCGTCACTGTGGTATAAACATATTCAGTTTAGTACTGTAAAGTAAAATACAATCCCCAAATACTGCTAACGGTTTGGCTTCAAGTCATAAAACTCTTCCAGAGTTTAAAATTTCTGTGTGTAGGATCTTTGTTACCCTTTCCCCGTTTGTTCAGTTCAGCCTCATTACCTGCTGTTAGGGACTTAGGCAAAAATAGGCATCTTCCCTTGGGACAAATTAGTAAAATGCCACAGAACATTATTGTCCAGAAAAGCCTCCAGAAAGCCTGGAGAACTATCGCTCAAGACCAGATAAAAAAATAACTTGAAAAATAAATAAATAAATCGTCAAATTCCATGTTGTAGCGACACAAACAATTACCCGCCTCTCTATAACATGGAAGCGCCTCTCAGGCGTCATAGCAACCACGCCCAGCACGAGAAAGCTGTGATAGATGTGGCAATCCCAGCCAACAGTGATATCAGAAAGGAGCATGAGAAAATCAAAAAGTACCAGGGGCTGGAAGAACAACTGGAGGAGCTGCTGAAAGTAAAGTCCAAAGTGGTCCCAGAGGTAATAGGATCTTTTGGAGCTTTGACCCCCAAACTGGAAGAGTGGCTCGATCCAATCCAGCAGAACCCGCAAACTCCCAGGCCTCTAGTAGAGAGTCCAAGCTTGAGGAACACACACATGTATACACAACCCCCACAAGAGGGAAAAGAGGGGAAATTACTATTCATAGATATGACAGAAAATAAGACAACACATACTAGGTCTCTTTTAATCAGAGAGGGGAGACTCCATTAAATGCCTGTCATCAGTTACTATAAGTATAATAAGTGACCTCATCCATGACTTTCAGCCAAGAAAAATTTATTCAAACTTTTCATTTTGAGTCACATTTTATTGGTTTTAGGCTAAAAAACAGAATTGCTAGAATTAGGCACCAAAAGTTAAGTTTAAAAGGTTAAAATCTATCTTCCCATGACAATTGAGAGTTTACACGAGAGAGTACATTCACTTGTTCACACGACTGCTGCTAATGGGCTGAGGACTGTGTGTGCTAATATTTTTTGGGAATGTGTCTGACACTGACTGACTGCAGTCAGAGAACATGCTTCATGTTCATGTTTTGCTCTTGAACAATACCACATATGTAAGCACAGGAAGTGAGCTTTTCTTTGTAGTGATAAGCAGCATAAACAACATGTTTGTGAACCATTTTTAAGATGCAGAATGAAACCAAATCCAAGTGAGATCAAGGAAGGAGTTTATATGCAGTTGTAGAACTAGGCTTGGATTTGTTTATCATGGCATTAACAGGGATTTTATCTATCCCCAGTTAGATAGTGTGTGTAGCTTTCACATTCAGAGTACTGGGATTAGCAGGGTTTTATTTTGAAAGAGCAATGAGATAAATTTCTGTTGGACGGAGAGCTGTTGAAGGATTTAAACAAAACAATAGAATTAAAATAAACTCAATAAATGTCTAAACTTCCTCAAAGACAGTAGGGACAGCTTTGTGTGCCAGAACATGAGAAATTAATTTTTTGAAGAGACAAAAGTTAAAATTATTTTTCTGATATTGTTTTTCCACCTACTTGCAAAAAATGAGTGTGCTCAGAGGAAAGCCCAAGAGCGACACCACAGACTCTAAGTTAGCACGTTAAATTTTAAAGTCCATGAAAGTAAGTTATAAAAAGACTGAACAACTACGGCTTTCCAGGAGAGAGACTGTTTTCTCTAAAAAGAAGATGGCAGCACTTCTTACATTTGCTAAGTTGAATCCAAACAAATCACAAGACTTCTGTTGAGACCAAAATGCCACAGTGTATATCTTCATGTTTGGTAAAAACCAGACATGGCAGCGCCTTCAACACCTCAAATCAAATGTCAAGCACGGTGGTGGAGGGGTGGTGATGATTTGGGCTTGTTTTGCAAACACAAGACTTCGGGCACCTTGCAGTCACTGATTCAACCATAAACACCTCTTCCTATTGGACAATAATCCCAAGCACATAAAACCTAAAAGATAATCTGTTCAACTGAGCCTCAGGTACCTTGGTGTGATCTTTGATTCTGCCATGTCCCTAGAACAACACTCTCGCCAGTTGATTAGGAACTGCCTTTTTCAGCTAAGAAACATCTCCAAACTGCAAACTTTGCTGTCTAAATCTGAGTTAGAAATGGTTATTCATGCTTTCATTTCATCTCGCTTAGATTATTGTAACAGTCTTTTTCTTTGTTTGAGCAAAAGGAATCTTGACCGTCTCCAGTCAGTCCAGAATGCTGCTGCAAGGCTTTTAACTAAGACACGAAAAAAGAGAGCACATTACACCAGTGTTACGTTCATTACACTGGCTTCCAGTACAGTTTAGAATTTATTTTAAAATCTTGGTACTGACTTTTAAAGCTGTAAATTGTGATGCCCCTGCCTACATTTCTGCTCTTTTAGAACCCCACGCTCCCTCTCGCAGCCTGAGATCTTCTAATCAAAGGCTGTTGGTAGTCCCACGAACTCGTTTTAAGACCAGAGGAGATAGATCTTTTAGAGCGGTGGCCCCCAGGTTGTGGAATGTTCTCCCTCCATCATTACGTTGCCTTGATTGTATTTATTCTTTTAAAAAGCAGCTTAAGACTCATTTATTTAGATTGGCTTTTAATTAGATTTGTGCTGTGTGTTTGATTATTAATGTATTTTATGTATTTCTGTTTTATATTACTGTGAAGCACTTTGTGGTTTTTATCCTGTGAAAAGTGCTATATAAATAAATTGATTTGATTTGATTTGATAATGTCCCAGTCCAGAACTCAGCCCGAGTGAAATGCTTTTTGGGGACCTTTTCTGGGACCTTAAGAGAGATGTCCCGAAGTAAATTACCACAGTCCTCAATGAACTAAAGCAAAGAAGAGTGGGACAAAACAAAAAAAATGTGAGAGATTAAAAGTTTTACAGAAAGTGGCAATTCGATTCTCATAAAGTGTTCCATTTTTATGTAAGATTGTGACTTTTTTCATGTCTTTTTTCAAAGGTTTTGGTATCCTAAACTGTAATTTTACCACTGATCCTGGTCTTTGTTGCCTTTTTGGCACCAAACTGTTCCTCCTGAGCTTTAGACTAACACAAAAGCAAATTGTTGCTACAGTTACCTTTCCTCAGATGCATATTTGCCAGTGACAGTTAATTGTTTATAAGTGTAGATTTTGAGGATATGTTAATAGTTTGTTTTTTACCCCACACACTGTATTTATTTGTATGCCCGTTTCCTTGAGTCAGATCCTCAGAGCTTGAGCGTGGTTTTGCCAGATACTCACGCTGATCCCTCTACTGGCTGCTGAGTGATAGGCATCTCTTCCATGACTGTGTGACAGACGGACAGAGATAGAGCTGTGTTTGAACAGTAAACAAACTTGCTGTACCGAAAACACACAAAAAAGAGAAGAGCAGAAGCTAACAGAACATTTCTGTTTGTCTTTCTCCCATTGCCTCCTCACCCGGGGCATGCCTCCACATTGGACTCAGTGTATGCCTCTGTGTGTGTGTGTGTGTGTGTGTGTGTGTGGTCATTGTGGTGAATGATCTGATAAGAAGGAGCTAATCCTGTTGATCCTCTGTGGTCGGTCACCAGTCTTCACTCAAAAGGGAAAATTAGATGTTGTGCCTCTCCAACTGCATGTTTTTGGGTTTGTGACTCGTGTTTGAATGGAAATGTTAATTTACTCTTTAACTACAAGCAAACTGATATTTAGTTGTATACTCATCTGACACTTTATTAGGTTGTCCTTGCTGGTACTGGGTTGGAGCTCTTTTTACCTTTAGAGCTAGCTTAAATTCTTAATGGAATAGATTCAACAAGGTGCTGGAAACATCCCTCAGAGATTTTGGTCCATATTGAAATGATAACATCAAATAGTTGCTACAGATTTCTCAACTGCACATCCGTGATGCAAACCTCCCATTCCACTACATCCCAAACATGCTCTATTGGATCGTGATCCAGTGACTGTGGCAGTCATTTGAGTATGTTGTATTCAAGAAACCAGTTTGAGAAGATCTGAGCATGACATAACAAATTGTCCTCCTGGAAGCAGCCATTGCAAATTGAGTACTCTGTGGACACAATGAGATGTACATTGTCAGCAATAATACTCAGATAGGCTGTGGTGGTTAAATAATGCTCAGTTGGTACTAAGGAGCCCAAAGTGTCCCAAGAAAATACCCCCCCGCACCAATACACCACCAGCACCTGAACTGTGTATACAAGTCAGGATGAATCCATGCTTTCATGTGGCTCACACCTAATTTTGACCCTACTGTCTTAATGCTGTTGTTGTGACTCAATGAATTAGAGGTGGTTGGGCAGAAAATTCCCATTAGATCAGCGTTCTCCAAAATGATCAAAATAGCACAACATAACAACCGTGCCACATTTAGGTCACTAAAATCTTTTTTTTTTCTATTCCGATACTCCGTTTGAACTTCACCATGCATTTAGGCGTCTACATGCCTAAATGCATTGACTTGCTATCATGTGGTTGGCTGATTGGATAGTTGGGTTAGTGAGCAGTTGAAAAACGTGGCCTGTGTGTACATGATGCAGCTCATGTCCACTGCCTGAACTAGCTTTCAGAACAAAAGAAGAGAAAACAATCCAATACACAATGTGTTTGGGATCCTGTATCATCACTCTGCCTCTCGTTGTCAGCCACAGCTCCAGCTGACTGATACCGCTGACAGTTATCAGACTCACCATTATGACTCATGTGAAAAGGTTGGATAATCGTCACCCCTGGACGGACTCGCTTTGGGTACTCAATTAGAAATATTTTCTCTCTAAGCTGCAGAGACATTAGTAAATACCATTAGCTGAGTTCAGAGATAAAAACCAGGACATCACATCAGTTCTAAACTTAGGCAAACTGGTTTTCATCATATAGAAACTAAGTACCTGAAAACTTTTCATTTAATTCTTTCAAAAAAATATTTTGCTGTTTTAATTACTTTGAGAAGCAGGATGAGAATGTAATTTCATTTTATTTATGTGAGAGTATCCACACTATATATCCATAATAATATACCAAAGGTTTCCATTAACACAAGGCTGGTTAATGAGGAAATCAATTGAGCAGCAGTTTTTAATGTTACTGCATTATCTTTCAACTACAATCATTGCGAACTTAATCATCAAATGCCAAAAATGACTTGATGATGCTCTTTAAGTAGGTTTCTTTAGGCTGTAGGAAGTATTCACTCTGACAACATTTCTAAAAGCACCACAATGTACTTTATAAATGGACTGGCTTTGTGATTATAAGTAATCTTTACATGTGTTGGTTGATATCTACAGTTAAAAGCCTGATATATGTATGTTTCTACATAATTTGGAAACAGTAGAAGTATCCCAGCTGCCTTCATTTGGAATATAAACATATAAATTTTGCTGCTGTTTTCTTCGGCTTGCTTCAGTGGGTTGCAAACACACCAGTGGAGCCAGACATGCACACTAAATCACAAAATATCTTCACTTGTGCTATGTAGAGCTTTTTTTTTTATTTTAATTTTGATTAGTACTCTAAATAAACGGTCCTTGCAAAAACAAATGCTACAATTCTCCCTTTTCCATTTTGAAGTATTTTCTCTGTTTGCTCCCTTTCTCCCATTCCCCCATCCTCCCTCTTTTCCAGGGGAACTTTGTGCCTTGCTTTGACAGCACCCTTTTTTCTGATTTCCCATGCCTTCTTCCTCTCATATTCCCACCGACTTTTCCACAAAAGCTCTCCTCTGGTTGTTTCTGCCAGCAGAGCTATGATACATTTGTGTTTGCCTTGACCTCAACTCATCCTTCAAACATGGAACTTAAAATTTCACTCTATATGACACACAATAAGTGACATTACCCGTTAGAAACAGAAGCACATTTACAGTGGGGTGAAAAAGAAAGTACTCCATCTTTCACTTCCAAGGTTTTATGTATCTGAGCATAATAATAAAAAAGAATCGCTGACCTCAGATGACCAGAATGACATGATATATTTCATCATATCAGTGTTTATTCAACAAAAAAAAAAGTAAGGCAAAATGCAGAAGCAGTATGTGAAAAACTAACTACACCTTTACTGCTTCCACAGGAATTAAGAGAGTAATCATCATCAGCAAGTGTGGCCATCTCTATAAAAGCTGAAGTTTTGGCAGTTTGCTGTTCTGGAGTTTTCAGGTGTGTGTTAACACAATGCCAAGTAGGAAAGACATCAGCAGTGACGAATGAGAAGCCATTGGAGCTCAGTCAGGGAATGGTTATATGGCCATTTCTTCCATTACTCTATTGTGAGAACAGTTGCATTCTTCCTAGAAGTGGACATTCCAGCAAATTCACACCATGGTCAGATTGTGTAGTGCTCAAAGAAACTCCCAAAAAAGTTAGCATGTTACATGTTAAAGTTTTTGATAATACAATTGGAAAAAGATTGCACAAGTATGTCTTGTTTGCCAGGAGAAAGCCTCTTTTCTTTAAAAAGAACTAGACAGAGCTTAGGTTTGCAAAATTACATCTGAACAAATCACAAGCCTTCTGTCCTTTGGACATACAAGACCAGTGTATAGATGTCTGTATATAATGCAACTAAAACCCAGAATATCAAGACGAATACCTCATACCACCACCATGCACAGTGGTGCAGGGGTGATAATTGGGGGGGGTCACAAATACAGGACCTGGGCTCCTTGCACTCATTGAATCGACCAAGAACTCGTCTGTATACCAACGTATTCTATAGTCAAACGTGAGGCAATCTGTCTGACAGCTAAAGCTTGGCGTACCTTGAGCTGTGCAGCAGAACAATGACCCAAAGCACAGCAGCAAATCTGCAAGAGACCGTCCAGACCAGCTGAAATGCTGTGGCAGGACAGCACAGCATGTCCACAAACCTCAATGAACTGGAGCAATGCAGTAAAGAAGAGTGGGCCAAAATTCCTCCTGAATGAGAGACTGATAAAGTCGTACAGCAAATTATTACTTCAAGTTTATGCTGCTGATCTACTGAATCACGGGGTGGACTTCGTTTTTCAGACACTGCTTCTGTTTTTTTTGGGTCAGTGTTTTTTAAATAAATAATGACATGTGTGTTGTTGTGCATCCAAGGTGCTAAATAATTTTAGATATATACATATAAACACACATAAAACCTTAGAGTTAAAAGAGGGATACTTTCTTTTTCACATGACTGTATGTACTGTATGTACAGGTTGGTGTGCTTCCCTTTGACCTCTGCTGAAGGGAGAAAAATCGCTAAAAAGAATTCATCTTCCATGATTAGCATGAAAAAAATAGGGCTTTTAAATGACCTCATTTAACATGTCAGCTTTCTTTCTGCCTCTGCCTATAGCATTGTAGATGTGAAGTGTATATGAAGTTTACTTTAAGACTGTCCGACTTAAGGCTTAACTAACGTTTACTAAAGGCACCTCTGTCTAATTTTCAGATTGTCCTTCCTGCCAAACCGGAGCTACAGCGACAATGGACGGACAATTCTGGCCAATGAGCAGGAATCCCAGGACTCTCTTGGACCTCTATGAGGATGACTATTTTAAAAACAGAACTGTGATGAACCTTGAGGTGGACTTCCTCAAATAATAGTGATCGTGTCCCTTCTGGATATTCGAGCTAAGATAATGCATCATCATTGTCTGATTTACTTTACTTACTGGTCCTGTCCATGGATCTCTAAAGATGTTCATTACTCAAGTGTGGAGCATCAGAATGGACTTGTTTGTTATAAAATAGTTGGATCAAGGAACTGTGCAAATGTTTCCAGGTATGCTCTTATTACAAAGCCCAAAGAACTAGTCTGGGATCAGTGAACTGCAAGCCCATCCATGTTAACATAATGTGAGACTCATTAACCTAACTTAAAACAACAAGCTTTAGCAGAGCTACCTGCCTGCTGGTCATACAAATGTTTGTTCATATAAGAATACGGCTTCTTTTACAGTACTGCTTCCTTTTCTTGTCTTTTACCAGCATAAACTAAACAACTAAGGTGGCACTGGAGTCTGACACAGAGTTTTTAAAAAGGACTTCATAATTTCTGTTTTTCATTTCTAATCCTGCTGTGAACAAAAACACCAAAGACTGAAGACATGGACATTTTGAGTTTACTCCCAGGAAAGGCATCAGCGGCATCATGCAGTTCAAACAGTGCTGAAGCACCTGCATAACATTTTCACGGAGCATAAAACATGGCCGGACTTCTGTCTGCAGGCCAGCGGCAACATTGAAGTGTAGCTTTATGCCAATGTGAAAATATGTATGTCAAAACATTTATCGTGGTTTTCATCGTTCTGCAGAGAATGATGGTGATTTGTGTTGGAGAATATGCTTTACTTTTGTAAATTTATAAGATAAACTTCTGTAACAAAGCACTGAAAGTTCAGGCGCATTGCCATAAATGTGTCTGAAAAAGTGAAGGTTTCAGGAATGTGAAGAAAAATCTGCTCTGGTGTTTGTGCTTGTGAATGAGTCCAGTTTCCTGTATTCTTTCATGTAAATAAGGCTGCTGTGACACATGAACAGAAATCACTGGAGCATACAGTCACCGGCCACTTTGTTAGGTACATCTGTGAAACCACCTGTAGGTGCAAACATTCAGTTAGTTAATCACATGGCAGCAATTTACATTTACACATAGTCAAGACAAACTGCTGAGCTCTGGAGGAAAAAGAGGGTCCAACCTTGTACTAACAAGGCATAACTAATCAAGTGGCCAGTGACTGTAGTTGGATGAATAAGACACTTTGAAACAAGAAGCAGTCTCACGTATCAAAAAATAGATACAACAGCAATATATTAGAACACCAGAAGTAATTTCTAGTAGCCAAAGCAGGATCAGGATCAGGAAATACCTGCGACCTTCTGTCACATATTCAGTTTATCTCAGAGTTGGGCCTTAAATCCTGCAAACCTTTCTCAGTCATGTATTTCATAATGTGTGACTTAAGGAAAGTAATTTTTTTTTTTTTACTGAAACAGGAGAAAATCTTTTCAGCCAAGGTTCACCAATTATAATTTAGAGAAGTAGGAGACTTTATGTCAGTGAAGCACAAATAAGTACATGTATATACCAATACAGCAACTCACTGGGTGCTTTATGAGCTATAGGTATTACACTGCCAGTGCTGGGTTGGACCCCCTTTGCCTTCATAATTGCCCTAATTCTGTGTCAAAGATTCAACAAGGTGGTGGAAACATTCCTCAGAGAAATTTGGCCCGTATTGACATGATGAAGTTGCTGGAGATTTGTTGGCTGCAAATCTGTTATGTTGTATGGTAAAGACCTACAATAATACAGAGAAAAACCCAACCAGGTGACCCCCTGTGAGGAAACAATTGGTATCAGTGGGAAGGAAAAAGGACAGAGAAATACATACACATAGCATATCAGACTTGAATACACTCACTGGAACAAAGTCTGACAATTGCTCATATAATCAATTGCCCTCCCTGTTAGATGTCATGTTTCACAACATGAAAAAAATATCAGCAGCCTCATGCTTGCATTTACAGAAGCACTGCATCTGCTGTAGATTGTAATAAATTCAGGATCTGGTTTATTTTGCACAAAGGCAGTTTTCAGCTGAGGTGGGTATGAAGGTGTGGAATTTCACAAACGAAGAATAACGGACTTGGAGTTTTTGAGCTGCTTGATCAGTGGACTGATCAAGTGGACTGTTTTAAAGGCAAATTAGGTGACATTTGACCACTAGAGGGCAGAAACACTGTAAAACAACCTCAAAGAGCCCTTCAGTGGGATTTACACCTCAATGTTAAATCTACACTGTAAATTACTTAACTAGCTATGTGCTAATGCAGCTTGTAATGATTAATTTCCCTATTCCAGCACCATCTAGTGTTTCATTAGAGAAACTGCAGAACAGTTGCACAGCCTGCAGCCCAGGCTCTACATAAATTCATTGCATAAGCCTAAATCAGACTTTAAGGGAGTACCTGTAATTACCTATTATTACTAATTTTGTCTAATTGAACATATGAAAACAAGTTGATGTGACATTTAAAAACAACAACTAAAAGCAGTACAGTTTGGCACCACTGGTGACTCCTTTACATTTTCCAGACTCCTTTGATTCCAAGGTTTATTCTAAGTTTAGCCCACATGTTGTCTGTCTAAGTTGGTCTCCATCTATCACAGCGCGTTTTGAGTTTGACTTACAAAGGCGTGAAGCTATTATCCGCCTACTGTCTGTCATCACTAATATCTGCGTTATATTGTCCTTCTGCATTTAAAGCATCAGTTAACATCTCTTCTTTCTTTTTCTTCTCAGTCCACAGCCTCCACGTATTTCATGTTTATTAGATGTGATAAAGATGCCAAGAAATGAAAGAATTTTAAACATTTTGGCTTCCAATCTGCAACAAGGTGTAAACAAAAAATAATAGATTTGTCATATAAGGCTCATATGTTGCACATGTTAACAAAGAGTGGTTTATTTACACATTGACTCTGCACCAGGCTACATTAGCGTTTACTTGGTAGTGTTTTTGGCCACCTAACAGAATAACATCCAATAGACAAGCTCCTTTTACCTCTGTCTCTTTTATATAGTCCATCTGATTGCTGAAATCATTAAGATCCATCTTCTGCTGGAAAGAAAATACACATATATGGTCTTTAGAGTCTGTATTTTAAGCAGATTGTCCTCTTTCCCCCAGATTTTGGCAGGGGGAAGCCTATTGTAGTATTTGTGCCTTCTATTGAACGTTCACTTGTCCCAAATTGAGCTCTGTGATGTGATCCTTTCTTCAGCAAGCCGGCATGAGAAAGCAGGCTCTCTGTGAAGCTGAAGCATTTTTAACAAGCTTTCATTATTGTTGGAGGTGGTAGGCAGTAATTACACACAAAGCCCCTCATCAGAATCCTGTTTGGTAACAGCAAACCTGAATATCTCCAATCATTCCCAGTGCTGCTAAAAAAAGAAAAAACTAAACAAATGACTTAGGTTGGTGTTTGCTGGCCGTTAACTAAACGGTGAATTCATTATATTGTGAGCCTTCTCACAACTCTCTGACTCCACTGCAATCCTTCTGGGATTATATCCTGTCCAAGACCTGGAGATCTCAAGGCTCTGGCTCATATAGCACCACAGTGCCAGAGCTGGACCCAGTCTTCTAAAAACATTTGGCTCGAGGATTAATCTGAAGCTAACACAGGAACAGAACATTATTTTTAACCTAACAAGACATAGATTTATACTTCCATCTATGGTACTGAAAAAAAATAATGTTGACTGCAATGGAGATGTTTTTGTTTCAGGGTCTGAACTCTTATAGCAAACAGGCCTGCACAACGCAAAACAATTTGTTTGACGATATAAAATGTGGTACCTCATCATGGGGGTTTATCACTCTTTCCACATGGAGGCAAGATCTTAGAGTTAACTTCAAAGCACGGCCCCAAGAGCCACTTTTAGGTGTGTCCCATTCATTGGGAAGCAGTCCCACATGGTTCCTATTGGAAAAACTTAAATAAGCTAGCTGTAAGCAGTTCATTAAGCTTATTAGATATACTCCTGCTCAACCAACCTGTTAGTCTTAACCAACAAGTATTTTCTTTCATAACACCAAAAAAAAAAAAAAAAAAAAGAGTTTGAAAATTCCTTTAGTGAAGCACAAATCTTACTTTAACATGCAGCAAGTTTTACTCATCGTGTACATCAAGTTGTAGTGGGCTCTCTACTGCCCCCTGTTATGAGAGCTCAAAACAAATCCCACTGGTTGGGCAAATTTGTAGGTAGTTTCTATTGGGAAAACTGGGCTAAAGAACAGTGCATAGCCACAACCAGCACCACCCGGCCCTGTCTCAAACGCAAACAGTTGTTTCTTCAAGTCAAGTATAAGATGAGCAGAAGACATCCAGCTGCGCAACAAAAACTAGTACCGACACACGGTGCTACTTGGAATACAACAGATGAGCCAATTCAGGTGAGGGGGTTTGTTTTTCCCCATTAGTCTTATAAAGCGACGGAGTGTAGATGTCTTTAATGGATTTGGACGTTTAGAAAATGACTGGTGCAGTGCAGAGAAAAATGGGATGGGGATAAAGAAAGCAGAAATCAGAGACTCTCATAGACTTCCTGCTTAATACCACCAGATGTCGTCGCAACACTACTAACTGTAATGGGCTTTTCTATTCAGCGGGTAGAGTAGGATTTCATATTACTGAGGGGGGAAAAGACTTCTGTTTGTTTGTTTGTTCAGATTTTGACAGGAAAAGCATCATGCCTGTTATAAGTGACAGCTTTCCAACACAGAAAAGCCTCCATCACTATGATAACTGTTATGAGCTACAAGTCTACCGCTGGAACTTAAGCTAAACTATCTCTTTATGATTGCTTTGTTGTTATTGTTATTACTATTATTATTAAGGTATGAAATGGAAATCTCACAGGAGTGTAATCCAAATTCAACGATTGTTAAATAATTTCAAGTCTATATTTAATCAAAAACAACAAGTAATAAGCGACCAAATGCTGAAAAATCTATATACACACAACTGTTAAAGCCGAAAATCAGTTTTGACTGTGCTCTTCAGGCCATTACGCCACATTGTATTAAGCACAAATATCACTTTATAAAATATACCTGACAATTTATTAGGTACAGATTGCTCTTAATGGGCCGGGCCACCTCTATTGGCTTCTAAGATGCCTAAATTCTTTGTGATTCAAGATGCGGGAAACACTCCTTAGAGATGTTGTCCATGCCATCCTGCTGGAAGAGCCATTAGACGCTGTGATCATAAAGGGATGAGCGTGGTCAGCAACATTGCTAAGGAAGACTGTGGCATTTAAAGCACAGTTGATACTAGGGGACAGGAACCATTGGTACAAGTCAGGAACGATCCACGCCTTTATCTTCTCACCGTACCATCCAAATGTCACAGCAGAAATCAAGATTCACCAGACCAGGTGATGTTTTTCCGTTTTCCTGTTTGTTTCCCATGATCTTCTGTAAGTTTCCTTTCTTAGCACACAAGAGTGGAACCTGGTGTAGTCTTCTGCTGCTGTAGTCCACATTCTTCAGTTTGGCATGTTGTGCATTCACAGATCCTTTTATGCATATCTTGTTTGTAACAAATGGTTATTTGAGTTACTTGCCTTTCATCAGTTCAGCAGTCTGACGCCTTTCCTCTGACATCATAAAGGCATTTTCACACAGAGAAAGGCTTGCTATCAACGCACAGCTGCACTCGTTATAATAGCATGGTTCTGCAGCAAAGCCCAAACTGCAAAGTGACTTCATGCACCCCAAAAGGTTGATTCTGTTCATCTGGACATTTTCAGTGGGAGAAACATTTTGTCACTCATCCAAGTGACTTCTTTAGTCTCAGCTGAATGCAGGTTTCCCCAACCTTATAAACAGTCATTTTAACCAACATTTTAAGTCACTTCATGCATGTTTTGCAAACAGGCTTTTATGCTCCATGTTCTCTATCGTGTCTTCTTTCACACTGCACAAATGTCTTTCATACTGAAAGAAAGTAGCAAACATTTCTTTCCGTCTGATGTACATCAGTGGTTGTAGAGTCTTGTTTGCATTCATTTAAATCTAAAAGGTACAAGTGCAATCAATGAGCCAAGAGGTGAATTAATGGGAATTAGGAACTTCTACCAAAGAGCATGTTTTGAAAATGAATGAATTAATGCAAGAAAGAAAAAAAGAAAGAAAGAAATGAGCTTATTAAGACTTTTGGGATATTGTTTAGGCATGTATTTCTTTCTTTATGCATATTTCAGTTATTATTCATTGATGACATGTGTTTTTGTGCGTGTCTCTTTTCTGCATGCTCCACTTTATAAACAGTAAACAACATGCTTGGAGTTCACCTTTTGCCTGTGTAAAATAAATAACTAGGTCTTTTGGTTATCGGTTGATATGTTAGTGCTTTGTCAGCAAACAGCTGTTTTGGGTAACTTTTTAACGGAAACATTATTGTCATCATTCAAGGGAAGTTTGAAGAAGGGTTGTACTGGAGCACCACAATGGCTCTTTGTGCATGGGGCTCTAAAACTCAAGTTACCTTCCATAAACTGCTAATCTTCCCTAAATGTTTACATCCCAGGACAACGGTTAATTCTAGACAAATGGAGTTAAATGTAGTTGACGGAGCTTTTGGATGAATCCATCAGTGTCTTCTTTGGGATCCATTCAACTGTTGAGAAATCCTGAAGATGCAGAGAAGGTGATTTCGTGCCATGAGGTTGTCAAGATGTAACTTTGGACTTGTGGCAAATTACTGTTTAACGTTTTGACAGGGCAGTTAAGCAGTTAGATGTGGCTGCTCTCGTTAGCAACCCAGATGCAACAACTACGGTTAGGAACACTTGGATTAAATGCTTTAAAAAAAAATTAACCTGATTACAGAAATCCAAGGATATCAGTTGATGTGTATAACACAAACCTTTGTCTCACCAGGTGCTTCTTCCAGAAATAAGTGCTCTCTGCAGTCCTACAAAACACTAAGTGCAGTGTATGATTGATTAGCTTTAGCAGCAATAACTTGAAGCAAATGTTTTCTTTATGACTTTATCAGTCTCACATTGTTGTTAAGGAATTTCGACCCACTCTTCTTTACAACATTACTTCAGTTTATTGAGGTTTTTAAATATTGATGTTTGTTTAGGCTCAGCTCTCTTAAGGTCTCGACACATCATTTCAATCGACTTGAAGTCTGTACTTTGACTGGGCCATTGCAACAGCTTGATTATTTTCATTTTCAACCCTTCGGTTAAAGATTTGCAATCATTCTCCTGTTGGGTGACCTAAAATTGGCCCAAGGAAATGACAGATGAGCTCACATTTGACCCTAAAATACTTTGGTATACAGACGAGCTCACTTTCAACTCAGCGACTTCAAAACAAGCCCAAATCATCACCACCACCAGGTTTGACAGCTGCTGTATTTGTGTGATATTGCTAGACGTCTCCACCTAACCTGAGAAGATACTTTCTCCTGGCATCCCTTCCAAACAAGAAATACTTATTCAGTCTTTTTATACTGTTATAATTAGACTGTTATACAGTCTAATTATACTCTTAGAAGCAACAGTGGGCAAGTTCACTGCTGATAATCTTCCTCCTTGGAATGCTCCAGACTAACAAATTCACAACACTCACCCTCATTGGTGCTCAGTTAATCAAGTGCATTGGGTGTCCTTTCCCATATGAAAAAGAAATAGTAAAAACTTATATGATTTACTCATGAAAGTGGCCACTTTCTCATTACTTTCATATATTGTTTTAGTAAGTATCCAAAACATACAAGTTTCATTTATATAATTTTTCAAGGGATCTTAAATCTGTTTTCACTCTTGTATGCTTTTCGTACAAGTTTCACACAAGACAGATACAAACTTTATAAGATTTATATATATCTTTTCCATATGGGTTGTTTTTCACATACTGCTTCAGGATTGGTGCTTCATTTAAATAATGGAAAGGTGGAATATTTCATGTGTTGTTGTATGTATATATTTCAAAACCTGATAAGGACCAAATGACTTTTCATTCTATCCTGATATCCTATTTCTTTATCCTATGTTGTTTCTTTTACACACAACAGTATATACAGTTACTACAGAGTGGGCCATTTATATGGATACACTGTAATAATAGTTACATTGAAACAAGGACACCATTGTTTTTCTTGTGACATTACCAATAAGTTTGATGTGTCACATGGCCCTCTTCCTATTGAAAAAACCAAAGTTGTATCCAAGATGGCCGACTTCTAAATGGCCACCATGGTCACCACCCATCTTGAGGAGTTTGCCCCTCACATATACTAATGTGCCACAAACAGGACTTTAATATCACCAACCATTCCCATGTTATTACGGTGTATCCATATAAATGGCCCACCCTGTATTGTTTTTATAATAGGGTTGTTGTCACCTGCTTTCACCTGCTGTTCAAACCTGCTGTTATTGAAGGAAAGCAATTAGAGAGAAGGGAGCTAAAACAGCTTGTTTCACATAGTGAATTACACTGATCACAACACTAAGCTCTTAAAGCAGGAAATGAGCATAATTCTGCCCCTTTTCCAGATGATCATGAGAGGCACAGAATATTTTTATCTGTTATTTAAAAGACATCATTAATAGTTAAATTATTGACAGTGTAAATATGAGCTGTGTTTATGAGCTGAATAGGAAAGAACGGGATTTGTTTGTTCCCTTATGATAATACTGGAATATGATGAAATTCTATACTCAAAATACATCATCTTTACAAATATGCACACACACAGAGACACACGCACTAGCAGGAGCTTAGTTACCATGGTTTCCATCATGCACAGACAACGGTTCCCCTCTCTCACTCCCTCCTTCTCTCATATTCTCTCCCCATCCCCCCGCCAGGCTCTTCTCCCCAGACAAGAGGGGCTGCTGCTCCCATCATGCTTTGCAGTAGGAAGCAGGAAGAAGCCAGATATTGTCAGCAAGCAGCAAAGTGGACAACAGTACAGAGGAAAACAGACTGATAGTGAACGAGGAGGCAGGACTCAGGGAGTTATGGCCAGTGTTGCCTTCAGGACACATTCAAGCTCTTTCGCTCTGGGTAAGTCCTGCCTCACATTGCTTGTGTTTAACCAAGACTGTGTCCGAAAAGCATGATGAAGCAAGTAGATGGTGGAGCAGGCTTGCAGACATATGCATGCTGCCGGTGGATTTAAAGGGGCAGTGCAGTAATCCTTTCAGATGGAAAAAGATAAGGGTCTTTACTGAAAGAGACAAACAAATGCTACAACACTGAAGAAACTGTCACTTCAAAGATGAGTGCAATATCAACAGCGCAATAGTGACTGAGTGAAGATAAAAAAGCAAATTGCCACATCTCACTGACAAATATGCCATTCAGTCTAGCATATAATGCATTGAGGGACACACCCACACACTTGCACACACAGAGAGACACAGTGTCCTTTACTGTGAATTTCAGCCCTATTTATTATCCCTTGCAGACTTATTTAGATAACAGCAACAAGCAGATAACAAACAATCTGTGCCAAATTTTGCATGTTTGTCCCTCAGGAACAATTAATCTGAAAAAAAAAAAAAGCTACAGAATCTTAAAAAGTCGGACATATTCCAATTATGTTATCATTGCACTGTTTTACTGGAGAATTTCAACACCTGATTACATTTCTTTGGTCTTACTCTTGAAGGTTTTGACTATAACTACGTCAAGTTTAGAGTTTTAAAAACTTCTTCAGAGCTCCTTTGTTGTTAAAACAACATATAAATACTATGATTTAGCCACCCCTCATTCACACCCCTGACGCAGGGAGGACGTAATCGGTCATGTTTGTTTGTCTGTATGTTTGTTTGTTAGCAGTCTAGTGTGCTCAGTTTTTAAGATGTGTTCAAATTTTGTCAGTAACAGCTCAAGCTGATTTAATTTTGGTGAAACCAAACAAGGTCACACCAAATGTGAAAATCAGTAAAAACATTATATTACCCACAGTGTTTTTATTCATTGTCTTCAAATTTAATGACAATATACTAGGCCGTGGGAGACATGAATACCCTGACGGGCTAAGCATTTGACCTTGAACTTCATTGTTAGTGGACAAGGTCAAAGTTCACCTAGACAAAAAAAATCGAGTAATCTATCACAAATATGGAGCGAGCATGTACAGCATGGAGAGAGCAAGATAATAAAATACAGCAATTTGGTATGTAATGCTTCAAAGTCATGGGTCAGACAGCAACATGTTGTAATACAAACAGACTAACGTCAGCATGTTGTAATAAAAACATCAAAAACATCACTGTTTTAGTATAACTCTTGCTCTTCTGGGAGGGGCGGTGTGCACTCAGAGTGCTCTTGTGTCATTTTGTTTAGCAAAATTACACGGAAATACAGTACATTATCCAAAAACAGAGTTTGTACATTGCTAACAAACTTGAAAGTCAGTATTTGGTTTGACCATCTTTATTCTTTAAACACAGTCTGAACTCTCTTTGGCAAGCTTTCTCGTAATTTCTTGAAGTCGTCTTCAGGAAAAGTTCTCCAGGCTTCTTGAACGAACTTTACAGCTTTTTATTTAATATTGACTGTCTTTTGTTCTGTTCTCTGTCAGCATGATCCCAAACAGTAATGTTCAGTCCAGGCTGTGGGGAGGGAGGGCCCATCCATGCCTGTTTTTACTGCCTGTTTTTAGTGCACTAGGAGTGTGTTTGAGATGATGGTCATGTGGAAAAATGAAGCTGTTATCAATCAGATACTTGGTTTTGCATGATGGATCAAAATTTGACTCGAGTTTTCTACATGCAGCCCCAAACCATGTCAGAGCCTCTGCTGTGTTTTACAGGATGGTCTAAAATACAATGGTACCTCTGTGGTAGCTCTTATCTGACTCCCTTCTCTTTGTGAGTTGAAAAAAAAAAACATTCAAATTTGGATCATCACAAAGTCATCACTCTATAAGACCTGTTACCACTGATTTTTACCATCAACAGATGCACTTCTCAGGCTGTGTGACCAGTAGGAGCAGATCTACTGTGGTGGCATGTGCCACCCTAAAGTAATCTCTAGCCATCCCTAGTGCCACCCTGGTTTTGCATATGGTAGTGTTGTTTATTAAAGTAAGCTAACATATTGAGCTTAGCTGCAATTAACATTGAATAGAACTTCTATAACTGAATTTATTACATAATGTTACATATGTTTCTGTTGCACTCTTGAAATGCCATGGTGAGTGTTATACACTAATAAAAAAGAAAGAAAGAAAAGCGCTATATAAATGCAGTCCATTATTATTATTATTATTATTATTATTATTATTATTATTATTATTATTATTATTATTATTATTATTATAAAAATCGGGTTTGGAATTTTTGTGAAAAATAGGTATATTTGTTCATGACAGTGCAGATATTTGACATTTTGTGTACATTTGAGCATTTAACAATTTGATTATTTCCAAAAAATATATACAAAATAAATAAAAAAGACAAAAGCCCCAAAAGAGTGTAAAACTTAGACTTCTAGTTAGACTTGTATTTCTAACTGATCCACCTCATGTTGTGTAGCTTTCTTGATTTTATTCTTATTGGGCTACATGCTTATTTATTACATAGATTATACAGTACTCAAAATCAAAATTCACTTTTTTTATATAATTGAGTGTCTAATTATCTGGGCTGAAACCAATAAGAAAGTTACAGACTATATTTATATGAAAACTGTGTATACTTGCTCTATTTGATGTATTTTAACCATATATAGTACATATTACAGAAGTAACACCTGCATGCGTGTGAAGAAATTGCTTTGATTTTGCCACCCCATCTGATTTCCATGCCACCCTAAGAAAATTTCTCTAGATCCACCCTGGTGTCCAGTCTTTTTTCTTGTTTCTTAAGGTCATAAATTTCAGATACTGTTCATCTGCTACAGACAGTTTTAGGCCTGCCACTTTCTTTGGCATTATTTGGAGATTGAACAAAAAGAAAAGTGACCAAATTGAGAATGTTTGTAACAAAGTTCCTAAAAATTCAATTTAAAATAGGTTCTTTTTATGTGTAGAAACAACACTGGTTAGACTCAGGTGTGTTTTTTAAGTTTGAATGATTCAAAGGTCAGTGATAAGTAGCTTAACAAACAAATCTGTTTCCTCTGAAAATTATCGGTGCAAAGATTGGATTGAAAGTCAGTGAAAAAGCAGCCAATGTTTAAAGAAGAACTCTGAAGGACCTTCAGAAAGCCTGCTCACAACCATTTTTAAAAATCACAAGAAAGTCTGGCTCCTTGGAAGCGAAATATAAAGAAATTAAGCGTTGCTCAAGAAGAGTTTTTTTTGCCGTAACACATGTTTTATGTTGATCCAGTGGTTCGATGACGATTGTTAGCACTAGGTCCTGTACAGCTACATTTGGACATTTAACATTTATTGGATGCCAATTTATTCCTGTGGAATTCTGTGAATTTCATGTACTCAATGCATGAAGGCTCTGTTACCCTTGGCTTAACTCTCTCATAATTAATTCATTATTATTAGTAGTATTAGTATTTTATTTAACAGGATAACACAGATTCAAATAACCAATCCATGCACGCCACCAGGTATTTTGGAATCATCAAATAACCTGACGGTCATGTCTTTGAACAGCTTTAAACCTAGAGTCTTCTTACTATGAGATAACAGACTGATGATTTGTTTTATTGGTTTACTTATGTATCTAACATAAGTACACTATCAGTTTCATAAGTTTACTTAGTGTTTTCTTTATTCTACTCTCTCCTAGCTTACTCCATGGTAAAGTGCTGTTACCAATTGCTTTCCCCCCATTTTCTAATTAACGATATCCTCGGGTTTGTTCAGTCCACATTTAGATTGAAATTCTTCATTCAAAATAGGCTTAATAGTTTTGGCCCCTCATGCCCTGCCAAGCATTTATCTTCATATTAGAAACCCTCGGTCACAGCTGCAACAGAAACAGCAAAACATCCCTGGAGGCTGTTTGGATGTTGAATTTAGCTATGTGACAAAGTGTGGCTATTAAATCTCGTAAACTCGTAATTCTTTTCGTGTAGTATCTTATCGAAATGGTCTTATTAGCAGTATGTCATGTTCAGCTTTCTGTTTTGTCTACTCAATTGTATTGAGGTTTACAGTCCTACATTGATGTAATAAAATTGTTTTCACAGGCCTTTGAAAATTTAAATCCATCCCATCCTTCAGTCACTTGCAGAACCATCTTTAGCAGCAATGGCTATGTAATGCTTATAAAGTCTGACTTTTAGGAATTTTGGTCCACTCTTCTTTACAAAGTTACTTAAGGTTATTGAGGTTTTCAGGCATAGCTCTCTTGAGGTCCTGCCACAGCATTAGACTGAACTTTTGCACCATCTTGATTCTTTTCGTTTTTATCCATTCTGTTGAAGATTTGCTACTATACTTGGTATCATGTCCTGTCACATGACTCTGTTTCGGCCAAGTTGTAGGTGTCGGACAGATAGCCTCACATTTGACTCTAGAATACTTTGGTATAGAGAGGAGTTCATGGCCCACTCAATAACTGGATGGTCCCCTGGTCCTGTGGTTGCAAAACATCCCCATCACCGTTCCACCACTGTGCTTATATGAGGTATTTGTATTGCTTTGATCTGGTGCAACTTTGCAAATCTAAGCCATGCTACTATGTTCTCTTTAGAGAAGGGACTTTCTCCTAGCAAAACAACCCAACTAACCATGCTTTTTCAGTCTTTTTTAAAATTGTGCTATCATTTAAAATACTAAGGAAAGCTTGCAGAGTCTGAAATGTAGCTTTTGGGTTTTTGGGTTTTTTTTTGGCAATTTCTGTGATCTCACCTTGGGGTAGATTTGCTGGGACATCCACTCCTGGGAAGACTGGCAACTATTTTGAATATTTTCTACCTGTGAGTTTAGATAAATTTAGACACACCCGAATGTCTGTGTAAGCATGGGTCATTAATTGCCAATATTCCCCTTTTCATACTCCCAAGACATATACTGCAACTGAACGCTGGCACTGCCAAACTCATGATCTGTTAATCATTTGATCGATTAATCAAGGTCCTATGAAAACATTATTTTTCCCAATATTCTATATAATGCTTTTCTACTCTGAGAACTCAAATCATTATTTTACTACATTTAACGTTCAACCATTCATACAGAACTTCTGTGCCATCAAACACCTGTCATATTCAGACTCTGTATCTTGTCCATGGAAACTTTAAAATGCAAAGTGGAGTAGCCAGTAATCGAACCACTAATTTGATCAGAAGACGGCATGTCTACCAGCTGAGACCAAGCAAAAGCGACAGGTACAGGCATCAATGACAATTGATACTGTGATTATGTGATTAGGTGAGAAACATCATTTAGAGCAGGACCGGGCTGGCTTGCAAATGCACGGCAGCATTAAGACTTAAGCAGCTTAAATATTGGACCTAAATTAGATTCACCAAGTGGATGTGTGAAAAGGCATCAGGACAGCCGTTAGCTGATGTGCGATAACGCTGAGATCAGTTGGTGTCCCAGGATTGTGATTGAGTTTATTTATTAAATGCTTAATGCCACACTTGCAGACTCTGTACAATGCAATTCACCAATGTTTCATAAACATCGCACATGCAAAAACTTATTGGAATGAGCTGCTAATATAAAACAGATTAAGCTGAAATATAACAACTGCTCATCCACACGACCTCACACTTCACAGTGCACTGCCTTGGAATACAGTGATGAGGTATGAAGTGGAACAGCTGCATAGCTGTTAAGAAATGCTGGTTTAACCTGTTAGAGTGTAATAAGCTCAGTGCAAAGATACCAGGACTGTTTTCCTGATCTTTTTAGAAAGATTTTAACCAGAGTAACCAAGTAATCTCATTTGAGCCTAGAGCAACTCTCACAGTCCCCCATTGGGCAAGATCGCCTTTAAAAAGCTACTGATTCAATCAGTAACACAGCTACTGAGTCAGTATAGGTACTTCAGCTTGTAAAGGGCTGGTGTGTCACAGTTTCTCTGCAATATTCAGTCAATGCACTAAAACTGAAAGTGAAACTCAGTGTTCCTGCTCACTGCTGCTAAATGTTATGTTGGCACATTTTGACTGCTGAATTTGTTTTTCCACCTCCCAGGTGACTTTTTGGTTTTGCTTTTACAGCTTTCGCGAAGCAGGTAACGCCTTGTAAAACAGTATGTATATGTTTATTTTCATCAAGATCTCTGACAAATGTAGACAAAGTGTTGCCTTCCCTTCTCTAGTGACAGGGATTCACAATCGCTGTGGAAGATTTACATGCTAATGAAGAAATTTGACACCTGCAGCTGCCTATGACTCAAAAAAAAACACATGTAAATTGGTTAGTAAGATACTAATGCCTTTTTATCCGGAAGCACAAATACCATATTTATTGTAAATCCTAATTAAATGTGCTTTGATGAAAAACAAATACTACCACGTCGGATTTTGCTTTATATTACACAATACTGAATTATTTTTAAATGATTATATGTGTGTGTGTATTAAGAACTGTAATCAATTACCGAACCTTGTACCTTATAAAATAGCTGATATAACCTCAGATTAGATTAAGGTGCTAATTCATTATTACGCTATTGGTGCAATGTTACTCATTCTGTGTGTGCTTTGTGTTTTTTAATCCAGTCATATAGGAACAAATCATTGTTTTAATCATTATGCAAAGACCACTTAACTCACAGGTGACATGAGTTTATTTTAAGGAAAGCTGTTTCCCAACAGCAATTCTCTGCTTGTCGCACCTTAGGTTCTGTTTGCCTTGTAATCCACTCTGTCTACAAGATATATTTAAATACTATGGATATGTTGACACAGAGTCTAGGTCCATTTTAACATTGCAAACACAATCACGGCCCGAGCCATCCAACAGAGTGGATAAACACTATGATCCAGTAAAAAATTGACTCAATTTAACCTCTTGCCAACAAACACACTTGCATATAAATACAAGACCCACCCACTCCCAGCTATCAACCCAGTAGGGAGGGAACAAAGCTCTGCTCTTATCTCACCATATACATTCAGCTCTCACATCGACTGGTCAGACTGCTTGCATGACATCTGAGATTTGAGGACAGGAAGAGAAAAATACACTCAGAGTTGACTTAAATATGACACAGTGAAGACGGCTGTTTGTAGTTGTGCCAGTGACTCTACAGGTGAGTGCATTATTATATTTCACTGACTGGAACTTTTCTATGAATTTGGATTTGGACGTAGAGGAAGTTTTGGCTTTGAAAGCTGAGTTTGTTTTTCACTGGGAAGCACAGTTCAAAGTTGTTCTTTATAGTGAGAGTAGTTAGTCTGCAGGGAACAGATGTCTGTGTTATTTCAGGAGTTTTTGTAATTATTTATTTCCCATTTGCAAAGGTTTTGAACACCACAGAGAAAGGTGTTTTATTTAGTTCCACCCATTTCAGATTAGAGATGTTTCAGAGGTATTAATGATAAATTACACCTACTGCGCTAAGCTGGCATGGAGCGGTTGTGTGACATTTTAGCTTACTCATTGTTTTTCTCTCTAGATGTTATCCTCACTGTCATCTTTGACATCACATCTGTGTGAAACAATTCTGCAGCCTGACTTAAACGAGTGTAATGACTTGCAAAAATGCCGGTTCTCTGACTTGAGGTTAGCTTCAACACAAGTTGCCTGCAGAAGGACTGTTGGCTTTGGAAGACCTCAGATTTAGTGCTCATTATGTGGAATGCCACATTTTCTATCTGTGTACTTTAGGCCACTGCAATACTATGAAAGTTTCTGTGTATGCACATAATATGCAGACCTGGCATAAATTAGTCACTTTTTGTGGTACACACAAATTTATATTTTGAGATTAAATTATTAAATGACAGCTGGGATGGACTCCAAGATGAATTCTAAGCAGCTGAGAAGTGCTTTCATCACACGATTAAAGGCAGAAAACATTGATTAGAAACGGCTGACTGTCACACCTTCAATCAGTTGGTTTCGGTGCTTTTCGGGGCTGACACTGAACTAAATGAACTAAATTTGTTTGGGTCCTCAGTGTGAGTCCTATTCCTCAAAGCAGTTAATCTTTACAGATTGTATCTGCTGGCGGGGGTGAGCTACCGAGCAAACAGCAAGGCAGCTCTTGATTTCTTTTTATGTGTTTTTCGTCAATAAGAAGGGTCACAATTTATCTCCTGTCACTTCTATCAGTTAGAAACTTCAGGTGAGATTTATGATACCCACATGAACATAGACTTGTTTGTTGTTTCAAAGGAGCCGATTCTGTGCTGCCTGAACAGTTTTTGATCGCAAAACAAAACTACCCAGAGACAGCGAGTTTAATAAAAAGCAACATAAAAGTTAAATGTGAGCAAAACTAATCAGAAACAAAAACAGCAAATATATAAAAGATAAACAATTCCTTTCAAGCCATTGACTACATAACAGCCAGCGCTGCCACAGGAAGTCTACAGTAAATCACAGCACATGTCAGCACATGGCTTTTAAAAGCTAGTTGAACATTATGTGTTTACAAGCGACTAAGCTCCGATAATCTCCCCTAGATATTTAGGACAAAAAAGTTTTTTAAAAATTAGAGGTTTGGTTAATTTAACACTTCAGTAAATAGTATTGAGGCTTCATTCCAATAAATGTTAAGACCTATGCAGTCAAAATGCTGAGTAACTAATAAGCCTGTAAAACTGTGAAAGCATAATGCTTTGTTTATAGGTCAGAGCTGATCCTGATCCTGATGACATTGAAGGAGGAAAAATCAAACATAGAGTGGCCTACTAATACACCTAGCTCAAAAAATCCTGTCCTCCACATAGTCCTCATTTATGAAATAGCTAGCCAGCGATAATGAACCGTCTGCTGCTTAAGAAGCAATGATTAAAAAGGGACAATACAGTTTAATTATGATTTATTGCAGTGGTCCCTCGTTTATTGTGAGAGTTACGTTCTAAAAATAACCCGCAATGAGTGAAATCTGCGAAGTAGCCAGTTTTATTTTTTACAATTACTATAGATGTCTTAAGGCTGTAAAAACCCCCACTACACACTTTTCTCAGACAGGCATGAACATTTTCACACTTTCTCTCATTTAAACACTCTCAAAGTTCAAACCTTGTAGAAAAATAAGTCCAGTATTATAGAATGAAACCAAAGGCATCTGCAGGTGACAACGTTTCATTGACCTTTTTGTTTTTGTTGGAGAGAAAACTTACAAGCATACAGTACAGCACTTCAGAGTCACACTGTTTAACCAGGTGAGCTATAGCAGCACCTGGATAGATAGTGGATAATTTTTTCTTATTTAAAAAAATAATAAAATTCATCCCTGTAACCAAAAACAGTACCTGAAGCATTTTTTTTTCCGTTTAATTTGACTTATTTTGAGTTAGTTATTGTATGTGGTGTAATAGTTTGCCCATCACCTTCTGTGCTTTGGGACAAATATGTTGCTATGCTTCATTTAGACACTTTTGACCCAGTTTCACTGCAACTTGAAAACCTATGACAAATTTTAGAGTTAGAATTCATGTACTAAAGCGTAGTATGTATAGTGTTTCATGCCTACTTTAAGCTAGGTGATAATAAAAGGAATCTAGCAAGCTCATACTGACAATTTCAATTTTATTTTCATCATGGCTAGTTTTAGCATGCTAAACAGAGCAAAACACAAGTTCTGCAGGCATTTGGACTGCATGCTCTATTGTCTCACAGCAAGACATTTCCTGGTTCTGTGCTGAGATTGCATATTTGTCCTTAAGGTTGCCTCTCACAGTCCAAAGAAATGTGAGCTAGCTTAATTGGTGATTCTAAATTGGCAGTAGATTTGAGGCTTGAAGTGTATCAAATATGGTTAAAATATTGCTAAAATGACCTGATGATGTAAGTGCTGTTGCAAATTTCATTCATATTTGTTCAAACGTTTCACTGAACAAATGTGTCAAAACACATTTGGATTAACTGTCTGGGAATCTCACATATTTGGAGGCTATAAAATATAAGTATAAGGATAAGTCATACACGATAGCCGTAAGATTAGGCTTTGTCCTTTGAATCCCTGAAACAATTTTCATGGTAATAGTTTTTAATAAATTTCACTAAAAATACCAAACGTTAACTCAGTGTTGCACTAGGTCAAAATATGAAATTCACCACAGTCATTAGGCTTTACCTACTGGGAGCTGTAATGGTTTGCACATGAGTGAATCCATCCACTAAACTATTGGAATGTTAGATATGACAAAGTAAACTCAAATGAATGCAAGCTTCCAACTAGACAAACCTTAGTTTTCTCATTCATTTTCTTAACCTATTACTGAATTTAGAGTTGCATGTGGGGCTGGAGTCTTTTCTAGCTGTTATTGGGGGGAGGGGGGGTGGGGGGGGGGGAGGCACTACTGGATAGGTCTATCCAACACATGGGCATTCCTTTCCATTTATATTTCTCTTTTCCAAAACCAGCACCAGGGATCATTTTATAACGACTGCAGTCATGTTTTGTTCTGTGCTTATAAGGCCATTGTCAGTAATTTCCCATCGCTTTGGTCTTCAGTAACCTTGTCCCCACTCAACCCCAGCATAGCGACAATAAAAGAGTGCAGGGGTATAAGATAAGCTATGTTTCACTTGTGCCTTACATCATATCACAATTTAACCTTGTCCATATTGTATTTAAATCTTTAATGACAGGATCTCTCTCTCTCTCTCTCTCTCTCTCTCTCTCTCTCTCTCTCTGTGTGTGGTATGTTTGCGTCTAGACAGTGAGGAAGTTTAACTTAATGGCACATCTTGTCATGGCTTTTCAATGGAGCTAATTAACCCTTGCCCTGTTGTTAGTTTATTTACAAAGAAAGATAGTGTTAAGTTAATTAATAACCCCGAGTGAACGTTCTCACACAGAGTTCTGAATCAGCAGTTTAAAGGACGTGGAAGAATGCACAAAGAAAAAACATCAGCAAAATGTCATCACAAAAACTTGGGACCGTTACAGAGAACAGCATTTGCATGTCATGAGAACTGTGACTTAAGGAATCCATAAAAGATGGAGGGCATTTGTTGTTTGGTCCAAGCTGAACTTTTGGATGAAAATGGTTTAAATGGACCATCCTGACAGCCGTCAACAAATTTGTTAGACCTCAAAGTTACAAACAATGCACTGAAGTAGGAATCACTGGATATAAAACTGTATTTGTCCCTCTCTTTCGCAGGAGCAAAGCTGACCACTTCATCGTCAACGCTTCCCTTTTCCTTACACTGTGCTCCCTCCTCTTCCTCTCTGAGACCATGGAGGAAGCTGTCAACACCACAGAAACCCCACCGGCCGTACCCATTCTCTTGGAGCGACAAGTTCGCCAGCGAAAGCCTGCAGTGTCAGTCCTTAAATCAAAGCTGAAGCAAGCTGTAACTTGCTCTGTGCCCAGAATCCGATCCACCCTGTCAGGGTTTTTCCCTGTGTTGCGCTGGTTGCCTAAATACAACGTTAAAGAGTATGTCTGGGGTGATGTGATGTCTGGGATGATTGTAGGTATCATCTTGGTACCACAGGCCATTGCTTACTGCCTGCTGGCAGGGGTGGAGCCCATATATGGCCTATACACCTCGTTTTATGCGAACATCATCTACTTCCTCATGGGGACATCCAGGCATGTGTCTGTAGGCATCTTCAGTCTCATGAGCCTCATGATTGGACAGGTAATAAATCAGAATCTGGTCAATCTCCCACGTGCATGTTAAGCATGCAGCTAAAGATTTTATGTTGTCATTTTCTTTTTTCTGCAGGTGGTGGATAGGGAGGTGTTCAAGGCAGGTTTTGACCTCAGTGAGGACTCAGCAGTGTCTAATATTGATGTCCTTAATGATACACTGGGCACAAACCTCACAGTCACTAAAGTTCACACTGTGGAGTTAATGGGTATGCAGTGTGGGAAGGAGTGCTACGCCATCAGCATTGCTGTTGCTGTTACATTCCTGGCTGGTGTCTACCAGGTAAAGAACACAATTGTTTTTCTGTGTATTCTGTTTTTCAAGCACCTTTGTTGGCAAGATGCACACACTGATACAGTGCTATGAAAAAGTGCACTGTATCCTGTTTTCTTAGTTTTTTGCAGATTTGTTGCAGTTTCATGTTTCTGATCATCAAACATATTGTATTATTATACAAAGATAACCCGAGTAAATACAAAAATGTAGTTTTACGAACGTTGATTTCATTTAATAAAGAGGAAAAAGTTATTAAAAATTTATCTGAATCTGTGCAAAATAGCAATTGCACCCTAAACTTAATAACTGGTTTTGCAGTCCTTTGCAGCAAGAACTGCAATCAACCATTTGCCGTAACAGACAATGAGTCTTTCACATCACTGTGGAAGAATTTGGCCAACTCTTCTTTGCAAAATCATTTTAAATCAGCCACATTGGGGGTTTTGATCATGAATAACCGATTTAAACCTAGTTAAGCATCTCAATCTGATTTAAGTCTAGGCTACTCCAGAACTTCATTTTGTCATTTTTGAGCCATTCAGAGGTGGACTTGCTGGTGTGTTTTGGATCATTGTCCTTCCGCATAACCCAAGTATCCTTGAGCTTCAGGGCACAAATTGATGGCCAGACATTTTCCATCAGAATTTTCTGGTAGAGAACAGAATTCATTCAGTTCCATCAATTACAGCAAGTCACCCAGATCCTTAAGCAGCAAAGCAGAAAAGCAGCCCGAGATCATCACACTACCACCACCATGTTTGTCTGTTCTTTATTAAATGCAGTTGTAGTTTTATGCCAGATATAATAGGATTCAAACCTTCCAAAAAGTCCCCAAAGTCTTTGGGATGGTCAGGATGTTGTTTGATAATCAGAATCAGCTGACTGGCCAGTCGACCGCACGAGCAGCGACCCGGATAAGATGAACCTTTGCACTCTTTTTGGTCACCAGTGGTTTTCACTGCCCATGGATGCCATTTTTACCCAGTCTCTTTCTTATTGTTGAATCATTTACACTGACATTAACTGAGGCAACTGAGACAGTTCTTTAGATGTTAGTCTGGGTTCTTCTGTGGCCTCCTGGATGAGTCATCAGTGTGCTCTTGGAGTAATTTTGGTAGGCCGTTCACTCCTGGGAAGGTTCACCACTATCCCAAGCTTTCTCCGTTTGTGGATAATGGCTCTCAGTGTGGTTTGCTAGAGTACCAACCCCTTAGAAATGGCTTTATGACACTTTCTGATAGATATCAATGACTTTGATTCTCAGCTGTTTATTTAAATGTATTTAAATTGTGGCACGATACATTTCATTTTTAGCTCTTTCAGCCTACTTCAGTTTGTCAGACAGGTTCTATTGAAGGTATTTATTTTATTCTGCATTTTTCTTAGTAATCAGGTCAGGGTGTAGCTACTGAAATTGAACTTGGTTTTTCAAAAAATGGGCTCAATCACAGTTAATTCATGATTTAACAAGGCAGTAATTACTTTTTCACACAATCTATGCAGCCTGACCAAGTGTTTCATCCTACTACAGTGATAATGCTTTAATTAAGGATGGTAAAATAATACAGCACAGTTAGACGATGTGTTTCTGTGGAAGGGTCATTATTATGATGATGATCTCACAGCTATTGCATTAGAATTTTTCCAGTTTTCTGGTATTTATTCTTTTCCACACATGTCACACTGGACTTTGGTTTCTATATGCTTCTAACTTAAACCTTTTTCACAAATCGATCAAAACACCTGCAGCCACATAACAAACCAGCATGTTTTTTTTTTTTACTCTCTCTCTCTTCTACATCCTTGTCTCCTCGGCAGGTTTTGATGGCAGTGTTTCGACTGGGATTTGTCTCAGTTTACCTTTCGGCTCCCATGCTCGATGGCTTTGCCACCGGAGCGTCCTTCACCATCCTGACCGTGCAGGCTAAATACCTCCTGGGTTTAAAGATTCCACGTCACCAGGGCTATGGCACAGTAGTCGTTACCTGGGTCAACATCTTCTCCAACATTCACAAGACCAACCTGTGTGACCTCATCACTAGTGCCATCTGTATCTCAATATTAGGTCAGTCACATTTGGATACGTCACTCAATATAATGTAACCTGGAAAAATAAAATTTTCTTTAACATGGATTTTTATTTCACAATACATTTTTATTTCAGTGGCAGCAAAGGAGATTCAGGAGCGCTATAAGGATCGTCTGAAGATGCCTCTCCCCACTGAGCTTGTAGTAGTGGCCGGAGCTACACTAGCCAGTCATTTTGGAGAGCTGAACAGCCGTTATGACTCTAGCGTTTCTGGTCACATCCCCACAGGGTTCATGCCTCCCCAGCTGCCCGGCTTTAGTCTGATGTCCCGTGTGGTGCTGGATGCCATTCCTTTGGCAGTCATTAGGTAAAGTGAAATCAGTTTAACAGAAGGTTGACTTTGCAGGAACATGTGCCTCTAATCTTAGTTATTACAGTTACATATCAGTAGCCACATTATTGTCTGGACGGGATGCACGACTTTGAGTTTTGACTGAGCTTTCCTTTCAAAACACACATACCTAGGGTCATTTCCACCTCTATTGTTTGCATTTCTTTTAAAGGAAAGTGGTATGGGAAGTTAGATTCTTCAAACTGCTGAACTTTCTAAAAAGCCTTCTTGATCCGTTAAATCCTGTTTGATAAGTTGCTAGAAAACATGCTCACCTCAGGTGAGATGAATTTGCAAACCTAAATATTCACCAAAAATATTATTTTTGTCTTGTAGTTTTGCCTTCACGGTGTCTTTGTCTGAAATGTTTGCTAAGAAACATGGCTACACCGTTCGTCCCAACCAGGAGATGCTGGCTATCGGCTTCTGTAATATCATTCCCTCCTTTTTCCACTCATTCACCACCAGTGCAGCACTGGCAAAAACAATGGTGAAGGACTCCACAGGCTGCAAGACACAGGTACATTTCTTCTTTTAACTGAAGGAATAGTCTAAAATCTCTCACTTGAAGATCTTAGAAAAAAGTGTTCTCACTACATTTAGTTGTGAAATTGCTGGTGAAAGCAAGTGACGCACTAAAAATGCCTTGGGGAATACCCTCTGAGTTGTAAGTCATCACTGGTGATAACCCTAACCTAAATTGACTTTTTTGCAAAAAATGTGAATGTTTTTTGATGTTTTTTTCTCGTCAATTAGATTGATTATTTTCTTTTTTTGCTGATTGCCAAGACTTAGTCTGATTACCCAGGGTTAGGTTCATCACTGGTGACAGCTCAGACCTCCACGTTATTATCCTGCTCAAACTTTCCTGTGAGAGAAAACATTTTCTTGTAACCTTTTTCAAGTCTGTCCTGACGTCAAGTGTCCAGTGTTAGTATTTATGTGGTAATTTGATGTCTTCATAACCTTAACTATCAGCTCTGTCTGTCTTCTACCATCTCCACCAGGTATCAAGTCTGATCAGTGCCCTGGTAGTCCTTCTTGTCCTCCTCTTCTTTGCACCTTTCTTCCAAGCTCTCCAGAAATGCGTGCTTGCTTGTATCATAATTGTTAGCCTTCGGGGGGCACTGAGAAAGTTCAGGGATGTACCGGCTAAGTGGCATGCGAGCCGAAATGACGCCATCGTTTGGCTGGTTGCCATGTCAGCCACGGCTCTAATCAGTGTGGAGCTGGGCCTCCTTGTAGGAATCATCTTTTCCATGATCTGCTTCATCTTTAGGACTCAAAATCCAAAGGTAAGCAAATAAGGTAATTTTAAATGATGCTTATACTAATAATTGGAAAATGATTCAAATAATTGTGAATAATCTCAACACTCTGGGGTTTGATGTCAGGTCTCCCTCCTGGGCCGGGTTGATGACACCGATTTTTACGAGGACTTGGAAGAGTATAAGAACCTTGTGGCACCATCTCGGGTTCAAATTTTCCGCTTCCAGGCTCCTTTGTACTACGCCAATAAGGAGTCTTTTCTCAAGTCTCTCTACAAAGCTGTCGGAGTCGAACCCTTCTTTGAGCTGACCAAAAGGAAAAAGGTAGAGAAGAAGGCCAAAGATGCATCTGCGAAGCAGGCCAAGGCGAACGGAGAGAAAAATAATGGAGATGTTGTAGTGAGACTGGTCCAAAGAGAATTGGAGTTTCACACAATAGTTTTAGACTGTTCTGCAATCCCTTTCATAGATTCAGCAGGCTTGGCTGCTTTTCTAGGGCTGGTCAAGGAATATAAAGGGATTGGCGTGAGTGTGCTCCTTGCCTGTTGTAACACTTCACTCATTGATACCCTGCAGAAGGGAAAATTCTTTGGTAAGAATGACGAAGACATGGGCAGCCTTCTGTTTCACACAGTTCACGCTGCTGTTGTCCATGCTAACAGGGCAGCTGCAGCCACAGAGAGCAGGTCAGAGGACTCTGAGGTGTAGGTGAGCCAGAGGAGAAAGAGAAAATATGTGCCCGGTTCATTCCTCTGTTTGATTTCCCACTGGTATTGTGAAAAAATGTTTAGGCAGTATCAGTTTGGGCATTAGATAGCTCTATGATGCTTTTTGTAACCCTTCTTTTTAGAAAACAGTGGAAAATATATTTTTAAGCTTTGTGCCTATTAAATTTGATCCAAAGCCTTCTGTTTCAAAGATATAAAAAAATGGATTCAAGTTGGCAATGAGTAATGCAAGCCAGAGTAAATGAACGATATGGTGAAGACACATATCCAGTGATAAACCAATGAGACAGAAATGGCTTAAAAAATATAACAAATTTTCTGCTTTTAAAAGTAAAAATTGTAAAGGTATGAAATCCAACTTTACTACATGCATTTTTAAAATCTTTTTCAAGTGTACTTCATTATATTTTTTCCAAGTAAGATGAAGAAAATGTGGTCCAAAAAGAGCTGCAGTAGGTGTTCTCAGTCAGTAGCAGTCAGTTTCGTTTTGTTCTGTCATGAAGTTCCTCTTTGCAGGAAAAGGAAATGAGCTGGAGAAGTAGCGACACAAACAAACACATAGCTTTTTAACTTTTCGGTGCTAATGACTGAATATAGACTTTTGCAATTAGTTTTCAGACAACAGTTTTACATAGTCTAGAGTTAAGTAAACCTGAATTTTTTTCAGGAGCTACCCCTGAAAAAGCATTAGTGACATCAGTAAATAAGCTGTAATAGAGCAAGCACTGATGAACTCTGCTTGCCTGTAGTGTATAACTGGATGTATGTTTGCTTTTTTAAAAAATTTTTTTTTACCATTTTTGTTTTCATTCCCAAGCTAGTTTCCACTCAGTTTCTGGCTAATACTCTGTGTGCAGTTTTAGTACAACACACATGTGCCACAATATGAAAGTACTGTTTACTGCAATAAAAGATAAGTCAGTTCAGTTTACATACCTTGAACCTCTTGGCCAAAGTCCGTAATGGCTTTAACCCGGGGTTGTAGAATCCAGATTTAGAGATTTATCTAAGTGCCAGCTATTACCTTGGACGTTAAATCATTCATAAAAGGCTGGTTAAAGTTTTCCTGACACCAGGAAGGAAAGTTAAACATGACACATGGGGACTATGTGCTTTTCTCAGTGTGAGTTAGGTGAGGGTTCATTACAACATGCTAGTACTATTGGACTGTTCCAATGGCCTAAATGGGGAAAAAAGCCTGGAAAGAAATAGTAACATATGATTAAGATGTATATGGGGACTTTGCTCAGGTGAAAATTAAAACAAAAACTGGTGCTTTGAGTCGGCGGCAACAGGTGATACCATAAATGTGGACTGATTCACTGCCATTGATTGTTAAATTCTCACTCTCATATCTTTGCTAAACCACAATTTTCCTTGATCTCTTTAAATCTTTCAATTCAATTCAGTTCAATTCAATAAACTTTGTTGATCCCGAAGGTTGGCCCCGAAGGAAATTGGGTAATTTCTTTACAATTTAAAAATTAATAATAACTGAGACTATCTATGTCAATAAAAAATGATATGTTAGGCTGAAGTGTTGAAAAACTGTCACTGTAATATGATGTGGACATGAGACAACTGTAAATTTTGAAAATCATTATTTTCATACATTTATGTTGTCATCTACCATTTCTAAGATTTTTTTTTTTTTTACTGGAATCGTGATAGTGACTTTTGTTTTTAGCAGAAGTTTCTTTGATTCTCGTCTTAGAGACAGCGTTGACGTTCAACATCATCAAATGTTTAACACTTAGATTAAACTGTGTCTTTAGAGAAACACCTGTGGGTGTGATTTATTATTACAATTACTAATATTATTGTTAATTAAAATTGGTTAACCAACAAAAGGATGTCATATAAAGAGAGACTACTTAGCATTTTGATAGAAAAACATATATTCAACCTACAATGGCCAGTACTTTATACTTCGTAACTGAGGAAGATCATTCTGAAATTGTTTCACATTATAAAGATGCAGCTTTTTGCAGATTGGTGTTTGTGAGCTCTGCCTCTCTAACATGATTCGGTTTAAACCCAATCATATTACTGACCTGTTACAAAACACCCTTAATTGCAAAATATTCCTCCAGGGTTTTTTTTTTCCTTTTTAATACTTTAGCACATATTTTTCAACCCTTTTGTTGCCCCTGTCTTTTTTGAGATGTGTTGCTGCCATCAGATTCAAAATGAGGTAATATTCTTCATGAAATAGTAAAATGTCCCAGTTTAAACACTTGATATGTTTTCTATGTTCTACTGTGAATAAAGTATAGGATTTTGAGAATTTAAAAATCACTGTGTTTTGCTTTTATTTACATTTTACCATGTGACACTTTTTTGGAAAATGGGGTTGTAGTCACAGTAAATTTAGACCTTCGTGCATTTACGTGTACAATTCAGACTCTTGTTTCATCTACTCTGTTTTTATCTGGATTGTTAGATACATAAGTATCACATCTCCTTACTCTGCAAGGAGTAAGGAGACAGATACAAAATTCAATAGATAAAAAAAAATTAAAATAAATAAAGATGAAAACTGGAAAAAATAGCTGCAAAAAAGCAAAAATAACAGCATGACAGAGAGGGAAGAGACCCCATCATGGTGTGTGCATATGCGTGAGCAGTAAGTAACTTTCTAGGACAGATTTATGCGTATTGTTTCTGTCAGTTAACTCAGACTAGCAAACTGAGTCGGGATTGCTATAGGCAACCGGCCTCCAACGTTTGATAAATATATCGTTTTGAAGTCTCGTTGAGTATGTTATTTGTTCCATCTGATATATGCTTCAGGTCTGAGCCACTTAACTGTGGTACACTTGATTGCTTCAGTTAGAAATATTCCAAGATATTATTTAACTCTTGCATCACTGCCCTCTGGTCGCTCACCCGTCATCTATCTTGTGATACAGCCGTATTAATGTTAGTTTCCCATGTGAAGCTTAAATTCATATTCAAAAACATCATATTGAGATGACTTTAGTTTGCTTCCCAGTTTGCAGTTTATTAAAAACTCTTTCCTATTCATTAGATTTAAGTCTTTAGTTGAAGATACCAGTAGGAGTCTATGTAGGCTCTGTGATAGGCAATGTGAATTCTTCTTTTAGCTATTCAAACCACTTAAAAAGCTTGTTGTAGGTAAGCTAGTACATACTCTGACAATCTTTTGATTTTCTTTGCATCAGTCCATCTCAAACTGAAAATTGTATTTATTTATTTATTTTAATTGGGACAGATTGCTGTGAAATTTTAGCTTCATTTTTTTTAAAAAGGCGCATCCACCCACTTTCAGGCCTTTTTTCTCCTTTGAAATTTGAGACAATATTTGAACATAAATACTTGTGAAGTCAAAAGCCTGAAAATTTCACTGGACTATTCAGAATATATAATTTGGGACCAGGTACGTAAACAGTGAATTGGGGAATTAAAATATGGGAGAAAAAAACAAAACATTTAAAGCATTCCTGTTCCATATCTGAGCATAACAAAGAAAACAAAATAGTTGTGTTTCACAATAATGCAAAATAAAATGGAGAAAATGTTTTAATATGACATTCTTAGTCACATACATGCAGAAAATATGCTATAGAAATAGTCAGGTATAGCTAATATGTATCACACTAGTTATTCTAATCTAAATAGAACAACATTGTGGAGTTTCCATGTAATTTCAGGTGGTAATTACAATGGAGTAAATAAGTATATAAAATATAAAAGTATATATTTGAAAAGCATTTGATGCATGAAGATAACATTTCACAGCAATCATTATATATGTTTAAAAGCTGAACTACAAAATGTTTAGGTGAATTGGAGATGGTTAGCAAATTTCCCACTTGTGGGACTAATAAAGATAATAAAGATAAGATAAGATAACTCTTTATTGTCATTGCACAGTCATACATAGTACAATAGTACAATGAGATTGGGAAACTGTCCTACGTCGGCACTACATATAACACAACACGACACGATATGACACATCACAACGCAACACAAACAACACAACACAGTATAATAACTTAGTAATAAAAAAGAAGAATAAGTGTATTTGTATTGCACACTGTTATTATTGCACATTAATTTTTATTGCACCTTGTTATAAATATAAATATTATTATTGTTATTGTTTTAAACATTGTTACCTCCCCCCCAAAAAAGTCCAGGGAGGTAGCCAATCAGGTCAGCTATTTGCATTGATCAGGGCTATTGCCCTGTTGTAAAAGCTGTCCTTGAGTCTGTTTGTCTGGGACCTCAGCAGCCTGAACCTCCTGCCAGATGGCAGCAGCTTAAACACCCGGTGTCCTGGGTGTGTACTGTCCCGTAGGATGCTGAGTGCCCTCTTGAGACAGCGAGTGCTGTACAGGTCCTTCAGGGAGGGAAGAGGATATCCAATGATTTTTTGGGCCATATTAATCACCCTCTGGAGTGCCTTTCTGTGTGCTGTGGTGCAGCTGGAGAACCACACACCGATGCAATATGTCAGCACACTTTCAATGGAGCAGCGGTAGAAGACGGTCAGCAGCTCCTTCTTCAGGTCCATTTTTCTGAGGATTCTCAGAAAGTGGAGACGCTGTTGGGCCTTCTTTAAAACCACAGAGGTGTTAGAGCTCCATTGGAGGTCTGTGTCTATGTGCACACCCAGAAACTAGAAACTGGAGACCCTTTCCACGCACTCCCCGTTGATGCTGACAGGCTGCAGCTCAGACTTCCTCCTTCTGAAGTCAACTACTAGTTATTTTGTCTCAGTGGTATTGAGGTCCAGGTTGTTATCTACACACCAATCTGACAGCCTCTGAACCTCAGCTCTGTACGCCGTCTCATCTCCCCCTGAGATGAGCCCCACCAGGTGGGGTTTAGGGTTTAGTTAAGGTTTATCTTAACTGTCACACAGAAAGATGATTGATGGAATGACTGTTTTGAGAGGGCACAATGTCTTTTATAAAGGCAATATTTCTTAGTGCAGAAATTTGGATTTTTTCCTCTAGATTTTTAGGGTACTGTCAGTTCCTTCACCTGCACTCCCCTCAGGGGAGACGCCTGAGAAAGGCGGAGCCTGTAGGGCATAGGTGTCAAACTCTGGCCCGCGGGCCAAATTTGGCCCGCAGCCTAATTACGTTTGGCCCGCGAAGCCATACCAAATTATTATTAGAGCTGGCCTACTGGTATTATACAGCTAATATATATATTGTTTAGTATTAAGCTTTGCTTGTTCCATATTCAGTTTTTCAGCAAAACTTGTTTGAGTCCATAAGAAGATATTCATTCTTAAATCTGGAGGAAGATTTTTTTTTCCAATAAATATTAATGTTAGCCCGCGACCTTGTTCCAGTTTTGAATTTTGGCCCACTGTGTATTTGAGTTTGACACCCCTGCGTAGGGGCTCAGAGAGCTTTTTTAATAGTAAACCAATAGGTTTTGACACCAGGAAGTTTTGTGGCAGGTTAATGTTCCTCAAAGGTCTCAGAAAATACAGTGTCTGTTGTATATTTTTAATAAGACACTGTGTGTTGTGTGTCTATTTTAGGTATTTTTTAGATGTGTGTGCAAAACAACTTGAAACTAGAGACTCTTTCCAGCTCCTCTACATTCATGTTCAGCTGCGGGTTGGCTCTCTGACTTCTCCTAGCTATCAGCTATTTGGTCTTTTTTGGTATGTATTATGAGAATAGACACTGAGCTAGCTTTATTCTCAAAGAAGCTCAGGCTACGTTTACATATAGGCTGTAGACAGTGAAATATAATGCCAACTACAGCATTAAAGTTCTTGAAATAAAAATTGACCGTTTCCAAAAATGCTGATCACTGCAGACACCTCTCTGTACAAACAGCCATTAGCTCATGAGGTAGTACACTCAAGGCTGTTATTTGCTTGCATAATGATTATACTTTGAAATATTGACACTATGTTTCATAATAACACCGCAGCAGGACTTCATCATACTGTTGCACACTCACACGTTCAAGTATATATGGGACACCCATCTTTTACCTATTAACTGTAAAGAAATGAAGAGTAAGCAGTTTGTCTGCTTGTACATGTCAATGATTGAATAACTTTGAACCCCCTTGAAGTCTGCATTGCCACAGTTTCCACACACGAGGCCTTCAGAGTTAAAATGTGGCTGAATTGGAGTCAATTATAATCCAGACCTAACTAACAAGGTAGTATCGTAAAATACACACTATTTACATCACACTGATAGAATTCTAAAGTGGGAAAGTGGAAGACGTATGAATGCATTGTGATGTCAGAGGTCGGAGGACAATAGCTACACTGCTTCAAGCTGATAAGGACGTAACTATGAGTTAAATAGCCACTCGTTACAATTAAGCTATGCAAAGAGCATCTCTGAATGGAGAACCCGCTGAACCTTGAAGCAGATGAGTTACAGCAGCAGAAGACCACATCAGGTGCCACTCCTGTTAGCTAAGAGCAGAAACTGAAGCTACAATTCAAACAGGATCAACAAAATTGGACAACAAAAGACTGGAAAGCTGTTGCCTGGTCTGATGAGTCTTGATTTGTCCTGTAGCATTTAGATAGTAGGGTGACAATTTGGTATAAACAATAACATCAATGCATGGCTCCAGCCTGCCTTGTATCAACTCTTCAGGCTGCTGGTGCTGTAGTGGTGTGGAGGATATTTTTTGACACACTTTTGGTCCCTTAGTACCAACTCAGCATCATTTAAACACCACACCGGAGTATTGTTCCTGACCATCTCATCCCTTTATAAACACAGTGAGCCCATCTGCTGATGTGTCATGCAACAAGGAATGAGGATTTATGCTGATGCTGTGAGGATGAGACATGACTTCTGACCAGGCAGTTCTCATCACGATGCCCCTGTATTTAACAAGAACATACTTTTCAAGCTGCCAACTGACGTGAATCACTTACACTGTGAGCTTTATCTGTGGAGACTGTGAATAGAGAGAAATAGGCACAAAAAACGAGATTTAATCCACATTTTCCACTGAACTCTGCATCATAAATGAGAAGCATTTGAATCAATGCTGCCTACTACTGGTTTTTACGAGACCTGCAGCTTCCTCAGAAACCAAAATGAGCTAATCTTGCACCTCTCTTAAATCACATCAACCTGCTTTATTTTTAAGCAACTGAAGCACAAAAACTCACAAACAACTGATTTCCCACCATTCTTTATTCATTCAAATAGTTTAAAAATATCTTTTCACATAGGCACTGAAATAAATATTTCACATCGCAGTAGTCAGTGCCACCGCAGTAACATACAAAACACACAAAGGAAAAACACAACCAAACAGCAGTCCAAGCAGATCAAGCATTTAATGCCAAAATAAAGACACTTAAAAAAAAAAAGAGTGCTTTTGAGTGCTGCCGTCATGACTGCAGCAGTAAGTGCTCTGAAAAGAAAGAAAGAAAACCACACTGGCCTTGGAGTGTAACAGTTTGATCATTTTGTCCTAGTTTAGGCTCAATTGTGGACCCACAGATTGTAGAAGTGCCATTACAGTACAAACAGATAATAAGGCAAACCTGATTGAAGAATGCAAAAACAATACAAACCACCAAAAATATATAACTGTCCAAAAGTACATTAATTTGAAAAAGAAAAGGAAACTGATACATATCAAACTGGCCTTGTTAAAGCAACGCGGTGCAGATTATCAGTATTTTTTCCTTACATTGTTGCGAGAGGCTTCATGATAAAAGGACTGATGGCTGATAACAGATATCTGCTACAGTTGACTGACCTCCCGGGCTCATCACTGAGTGCTATGTTAAGTGCTACTGCTCACAGCAAACCGTGAATTCATAGTCACACGTACCGCTGCTAAAGCATCATTTCCTCAAAATTAAATATGAAGGAAGAGATCTCGTTTCTTCTCGTCAGACTCATATCAGCCACCACATTGAAACTCCTGTGAGTTGTGGTTGATCTGTTTTACAATAGGGCACAATATCAAAACTGGAAGCGTGCCAGTAGAGATAAATGCACTATCCTATAATTTGATCAAACAATTGCAATAGATAGACAACCACAGGTCACTTAGTACCTCTCTAATGAGCTGTGCTGAGTGAGGTAAACTGTAAGTAAGCTACAGCAGGACGACTGAAATCAGACTCCCAAATTATGTAAGATGAGATTGAAGACTAAAAAATATATACCCATCATCTCAATGATAAAAATTAGTTTAGCATTAAGATTAGTCTGTTTCTCTCAGCTGATAACAACAGCTTTGATTTTATATACTGGCTTTGCAACTTTGAAGAGCATTTAAAGTATTTTTTCCCAACATATGTGTTCAAATATAAAAAAATAAAAAAAATACTGCAAGTACTGAGTGACTGTTTCTACCAAAGAGAGGTAACTCGCAGTACCCAAACGGTAACGTTCAGCTCCCTTGGGTTTTTCTGTCATTCCCACTTCTTAATCAAGACATTTCACACAGAACCAACAACAAAACAAGGCAAAAAATAAACAAAATTAAAATAAATAATTGTTCACACAGGCTAAGAAGTAAGATTCAAAGGATTCAAAATACCTATTGATATTTTTTACCGACACTTCTGTACAAAAACTACAATCATAAACAACCATGAGAAAATGATTTTATCACCCAAAAATTTTCTACGAATACAAAAAATACAGTTTCATGCATTGATCTAATAGAGCTCACTGTTTTCTGTGCTTTAGGGGCTGAGTTAGTGTGGCCGACCACATCTAACATCAGCTCACAGTCCTTAGGGAGCAAACACAATCCCAGCACCAACCTCCACCTCCAGTGGCTCTGCTAAGCCGTGGGATGCAGGTACCTTCTCGGCATATTTATATATATGTGTCATTATTAAAAAAAACCCAAAGTGTTCAATCCCTCCAGCAGAGGTTTAGAACAAATTTCAAGCTGAATTTAAGCTGTTCTGAGGACACCTGGTGGCCAAACACTTTACTGACATCCTATATGTTTGTGTCAGCTGTCTGTAATCACATCCGTTCATCCTCCTTTAATGCATGCAGTGGCTGACATGATGTGTTCCTCCATTTTATTTTATTTTGGACAGTTAAATTACAGTGAAGGGTGTCAGACATATTTCTTACTGAGGCTGTGCAGCTGCTCTAATCCCTAATGTGGATTTCAGATTGGGAAGATAATCTGCGAGTGGTACACACAGGTGAGTTGAACAGTGTGATGGAGGGCGTATCATAAAAAAGCCCCCTTATTTCTACCGCGGGTACTCAGAAGTACCTTGTCGTTAGGTTGACAAGGTAGAGGTCACAAAAATACGGTTCTTCTTATTATTGTGTTGTTTTTAGGTAGCTTTACATTGCAGTTACATGATGAATTTCACTTAGCTCTTGGTGGTCTGCGCTGGGCAAGACTGGCTGTGTCTAAAGTGCATGATGTACACAGCTGTCTGATGCCACCAGTAAAACATAGCCACCACAAGTATGTGCCACACCTGGTGGCTGGCACCCAGGTAGTTCAGCTGGCCTGGAAAAAGAAAAAATAAAGTGTAAATATAATGCATTTATTAATTCTCATAATGAAGAACTGTTGTTGAAAGAAGTTCAATCGTTTAAAGGAAAAACAAATAACAGATGGATGGATGGGACGCGTACTCTGTAGCGGTCAGAGAGTTTAATGGCTTCATCGTACTGTAAAATGAAATGTCTGGTGTGTCGTTGTCATGGCGGTGTATACAGTACCCTCTTAATCATTAATATTTCTGTTTCCACATAAATTCACCATTTCCTGTTTAGGTTCATTAAGCAGTTTATTTGACTGGTAAATGGACCGATCCTTATACAGCTCTTTTCTGCTCTGCCAGAGCACTTAAAGCACTTTATATTTAGCATTTCAGAATCCTTTATTAGTCCCAGAGGAAATGATGTGGTCCCAGCTGCTCCAAGACAGTAAGAACAGTAACTAACTCAACTAAATTAATACAATATATTACAAAGTTACAAAATAGCTTTAATTATAAATATCCCAGTTTATATATATATACACAAATTTAAAAACATATGGTTGAATTGATGTGCCTTTCTTATCATATTGACTGCCCAGGACAGACTCGTAGAAAATCCAGAGCATTGCCTGACAATTTTGACCTCTAGTGGGAACTTTTTTTCCTCCATACATTGTGTTTTGTATAATCCACATGAAGATCAAACCATACTTTTCAAAGACAGAGCGGTGAAGTTTAACAGACCATGTGTCTAGAATTATGAACATGATCTGAAGAGGCCTGCACACTGCGAGATCCCAGCAATCTTCTTCAGCAAACTTTATTGTACGCCACACTGCCTGATATACTTATAATAAACAGACCCGCTTGGGTCTGTCATGGTAAAACAAATAAGTTTCTGCTGCAACAAACCTGATTTCCTTCTTTGCTGGAATTGCAAACATTTTGTTTTACACTTACATTTACGTTCCTCCACTCCACTTAAGTTTGTACCAGTCTGTGTCCGTTGATCAGGGTGTCATTTCCTGTCCTACTGGTTAGTTTGTCGACCCAGATCTAGCAGCAGTCACACTGTGACATGTCATCTTACATTCCTGATACTACCAGCTTACTTCCTCAAATGCTTTTTTTTTTTTACTGTAGGTCTCAAGACCATTAAGGTCAATTTCAGTACTCTGTCACTCTCAAAACAACTTCACTCTTTTAAAGCTGCTTATTTCATCATGTATCATGAAAATGGTTCCTAATGTGAACGGGTATCGGCACATAGGTGTGGTATGGATAACAGCTGAGTAGCTTTCATTGTAATTTTCCACTTCTGATCATGCTTTGTGAATCGTGTGAGTTATGGCTAAGAGACATAAAGTAGGGAGATCTACGGCCTGAGAAGCCTCAGAGCACGAACTTCATACCCAGAATGATGATGATAACAGTTTAACTGATGGAGAAGGGTCAGATCAGCTCCTTTTTATATGAAAATGAACCCGACTCGTTCACTGGATTGCCAGATAGAGAAGTGTGATTCATCACTCCAGAGAACACGTTTCCAGTGCTTAAGAGTCCAGTTTTGGCGTAACTTACATCACTGCATGTAATGCTATGCATTGCGATTGGTGATGTAAGGCTCACCCATAAAAACCCTTTCAGTGAAGCTCTATACGCACTGCTCTTGAGCTCATCCGAATGTCACGTGAAGTTTAAAGGTCTGTAGCGATTGACTCTGCAGAAAGTTGGAAACCTCTCCGCAGTATGCACCTCAGCATCCACTGACCCGACTCTGTTAATTTACTTAGCTACAACGCTATCACTTCATGGCTGAGTTGCTGTTGTTTCCACTGGCTTCCACTTTGTACTCCTAACAGTTTACTGTAGAATATTTAACAGTGAGAAAATTTCACGACAGGACTTTTTCCACAGTTGGCATCCTATCAGGTTACCTGGCCAGAGCGACCCATTCTTGCACAAATGTTTGCAGAAGCAGTCTGCATGCCTAGGTGCTTGGGCGATCGTGGCTCAAGAGTTGGGAGTTCGCCTTGTAATCGGAAGGTTGCCAGTTCGAGCCCCGGCTCGGACAGTCTCGGTCGTTGTGTCCTTGGGCAAGACACTTCACCTACCGCCTACTGGTGTTGGCTAGAAGGGCCGATGGCGCAATATGGCAGCCTCGCTTCTGTCAGTCTGCCCCAGGGCAGCTGTGGCTACAACTGTAGCTGCCTCCACCAGTGAGTGAATGTGTCACGGTTCTGGGTCAGTTTCTACCCAGTATTTTGAGTTCATAATGTTTTGGTTTAATTTTCCATCAGGGATTGTTTTCTTGTTCTCTTGTTGTGTTGATGATGTTGATTATGTTTATTATTAGGGTTTCATGTTTCTGTTTATTTGTGTTTAGGATTTGTTCTTCGGTTGTGTCTGCTTAGTATGTCTAGTTCCATGTGTCATTTTCTGTCTGTCTCTCAATGTCGAGTCTGCGTCTTAGTGTGATGGTTTCTTGTTCCTGTTTTATTGTGAAGGTCTGTGTCTCATGTGAGTGTGTTCAGTTTTACCTCTCGTCCCGTTAATGACTCCCACCTGTGTGTAATCTCCCTGTGATTTTCTGAGTGTATTTAAGTCGTGTCTTCTGTGTTTGTAGTTGCTGGTCCGTCTGTGTTTCCACCGTGCTTCATCTGTGTGTTTCCCTGCAGTCTACCGTCATCTGTTTCCGCCCGCTCTCATTCATGTCTAGGTTCGTGTGCTATAGTCAGTTTGTTCCCAGTTTAGTTTAGGCTTTGCTCCGTTTGTCCATTTCCTTTTTTTGTGTTTAATAAACCACCCTCACACCTGTACAAGTGCCTGCGTTTGGATCCTCCTTTATTTTCCACACGGCTCATCTCACTCGCCGTGACAGAATGGGTGGATGACTGGACGTGTAAAGCGCTTTGGGGTCCCTAGGCGGGACTAGTAAAAGCGCTATACAAATACAGGCCATTTACCATTTACCATTTTATACACCTGTGGCAATAGAAATGATTGGAACGCCTGAATACAATGATTTGGATGGGTGAATGCATACTTGAAAAGTTGATATCAAAATCGTTCACTCTGCATAGCCAAAAGCAAACAGACACAAATGCTGCCGCAGACAAGCAAAACTCACCAGGAAAATATCGCTCAGGGATTTTGGTGACGTAGAACAGGAAGGCAGAACCAGCAATCAAGTACATTATTATAACTCGAGGCAGAAACAGCTGAAACAGAGACAGGAAAGATTTATTGTACACAGGGAAAATCCTCATTTCTGGGTTAAAACCATAGTAACAGCATCACAGCAGAAACGGCTTGTAATAAAGCTCTAAAACGATACAGCGAACATACAGCACACAAGCTTTGTTTCCTGACCTGCACAACATCGGAGGTGAAACCACCATTGAGCCAGACCCAGTGGCAGGCAGGAATCGTGCCAACACCTGCCACGCAACAGAAGATTGACATCCGTATCCAACGCCAGTCATTGCTGAGGTAACGAGGGTGGACCTGAGCGCTGAAGACGGCCAGGATCAGGGACAGCACTGTCAGCAGGTAGACCTGCCGCCAAAACTGCAACCAGGGGAAGTAACAGACAATATAAAACACAGCGCAATATGAGCCTGAGGATCTCCAGTTTCATATCTTAAAGGAAAAGGAATTAGCCAGCAACCTGATACTAATGTTTGTGCTTACAGCATTACAATAGAAAGCGTAGAAGATCCCAGGTACATAGCAGCCCAGGATGCCAACGGAAATGCCTGCATAGTCCAACGCCAGCCAGCGGCGGCAAGTCTTCTCCGATCGATGACACGAGAACAGGTGATACCCCACTGAACACAGCATGCAAACCTGAGAGGGAAGCAAACAGCACCAGATGCAAACGTTTTTCGACAATTTCTTTATGTGTAGAGCATTTTTATGCATCCATCAAGCTAATCACATTTGTGACTACACAAAAAACTTTGTGTTCCTTTAACACATGAGTACATTATACCTACATAAGAATCACACTGACTAGTTATTCACTATATTAAAAGATTTCAAACCATTTGCGAGTGAAACTTACAACACAAACAAATACACAGCTAAAATTTCAAAATCCGCTATCTGTCAACAGGAACTCTAAACTTCACAGCTACTTCTACCTACACACCTGGGAAGGTGGCAGTGACCTGAGTGCACCTGTAGCAAGAAACATGAAACCTATGTTAATAGGTTTGTTCAGTCATGCAATTGCACAAAGCTACCCTGGTAAAATAAAACTGCTTCACAAACAATATCTGGAAACAGAAACATCCTATGCCAGCCAAAAGATTCATTACAAAAAATGCACACTTGTTGAAAAAAAAGAAAAGAATCATGAGAAAGTGCTTTATTTTTGCACAGAGAAGTGTCCAGCTGCCTGATTAATGCACTGTCTGGGCATGCCCTCACAGGAATTAAGATGGATTTTTGCCAAGTTTTAACTCCCTGCACAAGCTTTGCCCTGGTGGATGGTGTCACTGTTTGCATTCATACTTGTGCACTGACGACGATTGAAGCTGAGTGTTATACTTGAAGCAAATAAATAGTGAACAACCCTCTCTTTAACTAAATGCAGGAAAGAGAAAAGACTTTAGAATCAGCTTGGGCCATAGACTGCTGATCAGGGAGCAACAATGGCAAAGAATGCCATGAGGATGACATGCAGAGGATTGGCATGACAGAGTAGGATGCTAGCGATAGGATGAGATGGATTCAGGTGATCAGCCATAAGGAGCAGCTCAAAACTGTAGTTTTAGTCGTTTACTATACAAACAATGACAAAAAGCAATTGAACAACTTCAATCTCTATGCAAATATGAGGCAATCAAACTACTAGCAGGCTACTAGTTTACACAGCACTCTCTTTCATATACATTTTGCTTAATGCTACAATCTGAATGACATGTGAATTATTTATCCTGTTTTTTATGGTATTTTTATTCCTATTTTCAACATTATTTTATTGACCTATGGTTATGACTGGAGGGATGGTTATTTTTAAATTAAGAAAGTGATTTGTAATTTTGCAGCGACAAAACAATCATTAAATCCAGCTCACAGGAAGCTCAAAAACCATCTTGCATACATACACACAACTTACCTGGAAACAGAAGAGTCCTATAGCGTAGATGACATAGTCCTCTCTGTTGGCTCCAGAAGCTGGCAGGACAGACAAGAGGTCGTTGACTCCCAGAGAGAAGAACAGCAGGAAACCCAAAAGGTGGCTCCAGATATTCACCGTCTCATTGGACAGAATAAAAATACTGCAAAAGAAATGTGCAGGATGTTTGCATGTGCATGGTTTATGTGCAAATGTACTCACTCAATTTCCCCCCTTCTGGTCTGTAATGCTATATATTTATATCTACAAAGTTGGGCAACTCAAAGAAAGATAAATAACAGTAAAGGCCAGAGGTGAAATGCATAAGCTTGATTTTGCAGTATTCCCAGCACCTTTTCAGGCAGAGTTTGGAGGGCAGGTGAGCCCTGTAGCCGTCTGTGATGTAGGGGTTTTCCTTCAGGAAGAGGGGGATTTGTTCGTAAGTGTACAGTCGTATCCTTTGGGGTATCAGCACCGGCCAGTGCTGATAACTGCCCAGCTCTATGTAGTGGGCAGTCTTCAGCAGCTTCTGGGGCATCTTCAGCAGCATCTTGCTCGGGGCTCCTCTGGCGGTGTAAGGCAAGCTGAGGGAGGCTAAGGCTGCATATGGAAAAAGGAAAGGTAGGATTTATAAGGGAGTGTGCTATGATGGTAAAACAAGTCCTCCTCTATCTGAAATCAGTGCTGACATTATGTTATATCTACAGGATCAGGGTTACCGCCGTTTGTGTGTGTGTATTCATCTATTCTCTAACCCTACCTCCTTAAAAGCTCTTAAATCTCAGCACCACATTCTCAGTTAAGTCCACAGGCTCTCCGCATATCTTTCCCTTTTAAATAAACCCTTTAAAACAGCAAACTAAACACACTAGCGTGCCCGACTCGCACGTCAAACGGTTTGTTATTGTTGGGCCATGCTAGCTAATGCGCACGCTAGTCCGCTAAAGTGATGTGAAACGGGGTTACAGAACTCACCATTAGTCCCACTCCGACTTTCGATGTCCCCGTTCACACAGTTCAGCCATATCTGGATGGCTTTTAACCTGACACGTCAGTAATAATGTTACATTTTAGTGAACAGACACACTACCCGCAAAACCTGTCTTTCTTCTTTTGACGTTGATGGTAAACAATGAAACGGCACAACGCTGCCACCAACTGGTGGCTGTGGAGAATTTCACCCTGCGGTGTTTTATTAAACTTGAAATGAAAACGACAACAATAACAATAATAATAATGATGATGATGATGATAATAATTTGTGGAAATGTATCCTAATTACTGATGTAGGTTAATTTCCTACAAGGCCTTGTTCTCTACAAAGGAATGCATTTCAAACTGCATCTTTTATTTTAGCGGTTTGAACACTTCCCAAGAGGCATCACGCCCAAGCATTGGTGGACCATTTAATTATAATGCCGCTTGTTTATTTAATAAGTTTGACTGGTGACCACACCTAAAAAATACTGACTTTTTGCTTTCTCGCTGAGACTGTTGCACGTTGTTTAAGCCCCGGCCACCTCCCCCCATCTTGCCAGAGTTGTGAGCTACAGTGGTTTGGGCAGCAGGCTTTAGTGTGTGTGTGCGTGGGTGTGCTTAAACTCGGTGAAACTTTGGTGTTCTTTCTTTTATTGTAAGCAAAGGTGTGCCCTCCCTGTGTTAATTAGTTCATCGTTGTGGAAGCAGGTAGGGGTTCTCTGCCATGTTTGTTTCAACAGTTTTCTCCTGTTTTTGGCTAGACAGGGAGCTCAGCCATTGTATTTTGTTTTGGTTAGATAGTTCTTGGCTTGATTTTTAGCTAAAGGGGGTGTTTTGTTTGTTGTTTTGACCATGAAGAAAAGAGCTTCCCTGTGTTAATTTTTACTTTAGTAGTTTTGTGCAATAAATCATGTGCAATCTATTTTCCAGTAGTTCATGTTTTTTTTTCACTTTGTGTTACCCCCCACCCCAGTCAACACTTCGCTTTTAAGTGGGGCGTAACACCAGCATGCCACGAGAAAAAAACAAACAAACAAACAAACAAACCAAAAACTACTGCAGTTATTTTCATTTTCTCAGATCTACAATTCTTACCCATGTTTGTAAATTGTCAAACATCATCCTATACCATAATGCCTGAACGTGACAAATCCTTTAGCAGCTGCTTTACGTTGTTTAAAAATTGTGAAATATTAAAGCAAATAGCTGTTTTGTGATGTTGATATCTATTTGCCAAAATCTCCAAGAAAGTGGTCTTGAGCAAGCCATGATCTTGAACAAAATAAGAAAATTAATGGATGGTCTTGAGCCTCCAGCCTTTCTGAAGGTCTTTTAGTCTTTCTTTGGAGATTGGATGCTTTTTCTTAATCTACTGCCTCTCCAGAGCTCAGACTTCAACATTATTGAAGCACTGCAAGATCATTTTGCTAGAGATCGGAATACAAGGCAGAAAACATCCAAAGAAGAAGCTGTGGAAGTCCTTCTGAAGCCTAAAGAACTATTCCTGAACTACAAGAAAGCGAAAGAGAGTTCAGGCTGTGTAGGAAAATAAAGGTGACCATACCAAATATTGACCATTCAAGCTCATAAGAATTGTACAAACTCTGCTTTTGCCTTTTATACTGTATTTCAGTTTATGTTTGCATGTGTTTCAATAAGTCACTTCTTCTTTTTCCCCATTTCCAAGTAAAATGGGAAATAGATGATGGCTCAAGATTTTGTCTTTAGAAAATTTGGGGTCTCCACTATAACTTGAAACAATAAATAAAATCCAGTTTGAGTTGGTATTATCAGAGTATTGTCAGTAAATAGGAGCATCTAATATCCAGAGCCCTGCTGTCTCCTCTTCCAACCACACCCACATAAAAAATAATAAAATACAAAAACATGGACCATGATCACGACCCAAACAGCCATCACAAGAGAATAGATTCCTCTTCGCTGACGCAGTGACTTTGGTATGTTATTAGAGTTGCATTGTCATGACTTCATCCTCTTGAAAGTTGACACTGGGAAGCCACAGGCTGTGAGGACATCCCTACAGAGAGTGCAATGACACATGATTACAGCACTCGCTCACAAAAGAACTCCAGGAATGAATTAAAAATGTTTTTAGTCTCCAAGATTAAAGCTCCTGGGGGGCTGGTGTTAAAGACTATAAAAGTTTATATATACTGTGTTGGAAAACAAAGTCTCCGTGTGTCGCTGAGCAAAGGTGGGGACTTAATTTCAGCACTTGGAAGGAAGATGCAAGTGTTCATGCAAAACAACAAATCAACCCTGCGCACCGAGGGCGTTGTGTTTGCATTTTCAATTGTTTCCATCTGGAAGAGATTTACAAGAGCACGATGCACTTGTTTGAGACACGAAGCATAAAGTTCATCTCATGAAAGGGTGATTTATGAATCAGTTAGACCTGTATTACAACAAGACACGTTATTACCGATTACTCCGAGGGGGATTTTCTTTTCTTTTTGCTAAATCTTGAAGCGATTTAAGTAGGAAGAAGAAGGGACTCGTGTTTATATAGTAGAAAAGGCTCCTAAAACAAGCTCAGCCGAATGTAATATTTCAAAATATGTTCTTTTTTACTCATATCAATGTAAAAACGTCTCAAATACCCCAAACAGGAAGATCACTGAAGTTATCTTCAAAATAAAAGTTGTTAAAAAGTTTATCAGGAAAATGTTTTTGTGAATAAATATTTTTACACTACCGTACTCTTTTGCCTACTCACGCTTTTTTTTTTTTATTAGTGTCTAAATATGTAATGCAAAATAACTTCAACATGCTATCTCTTAGCGTCCCTATAAACGCTTAATTAATTAATAACATATAAGCCATTTTTGGCGAATAAGGAATCCTGGAAGTGCAGAGGGAGGAAGCTCTCGTCTCGTCTCATTGGCAGTAGTTTGACAGCGTCACTGTGAGCAGCTGTGCGCCCTGCCCATTTTATTTCATGATCAGCATGCAGCTTCAAGGGGAAAATACCAAATGCCCTCTCACACCACTGATTCAACATGTGAGCAGGGATGAAACAGTGAAGATTAGAGACTATCCTTAACCGCACTGACTGTTTTTATTTTTTATTTTATTTGTGTTTTCCAATTCCCAAACACGTTGTTGATATGTAGCCTGAAGCACAGGTTATGGATCGCATGTGGATATGGTGCAAAATCCTACTCCTTGCAATTGTTTGTGTGAGTTCGTCATCTCTGGAAGAAGAGGACGCTTCTTGCGACGGGGTGTTTGATATTTATTTTGTTTTAGACCGGTGAGTTACGAAGGCTAGCCTGTTTTACCCGTGCATTAATTCATTAATTAATTAAATACTTGCTACCCCAGGGCAGAGACTTACTCAGTTCTCTCCATGTATGGCTATGTTTAGTTCCTCCTCTGGTAGACTGCAGGAGTGACCACAAAGTTCACTCTTATTATGCTGTTATTCCCAACAGCGACAGATCAACCTGCTCCCCGCTTATTCTGTGTCTGCATGCACCAGAGAATAAACAGACCCTTCACCTCTTCTGTTTATTCTGCCCCTTGCAAATGTAGTAACTTTTGGAAAACATGATGTAGTCAAATTCTGTCACAGATCTCTTTGTTTTTACATTTTATCCTTGCATCGGACTGTGTTATTGTCGTTAATGTTAAAAGTACAGTGTTGTGCGAAAGTCTTGAGCCACCCCTCATTTTTCTTACAGTTTTCCTACTAGTTTTGAGCAGTAGATCTCCAGGCTTTCTGGAGGTCTTTCAGAGTTTCTCTTTGGACACTGGCTGCTTTTTCACTCATTTTCAGTCCCATTCTTGTACATGTCTAGTTATCAGAGGGATGTGTTTTTTTTTTGTTTGTTAAGCTACTTAACACTGATCTCAAGCATAAAGGGGGATCTAACTGAAGGGATGAACAAGACAGCCTAAAACAGAGCCACTTTTACTACTTTGTTACTAGCAACTTGTTGTAAAAAGATAATTTGCGTCCCTTTCTTTATCCAATTCTACAAAAAATGCAGCAATAAGGTGGAAAGGAAAGGAAAATAACTTTTAACAAAAAACTTGACACATTTTAGTTCGGTGTGCAGTGTGTCTTTAAAAAATAACTATAAGAGGAGGCTTAAAAGCTATCTACAGCAGACGAACAGTATCTGAAAGCCGTATCTTTAAGGAACAGAAAATAATCCAGCAAAGACCTGATACAGGGCCTGAGAGATAACCCTTCAGTCAGTGGATCTACTGTTCACTGAAGCCCCATCAGAAATGATCTCAGTGGAAGGGTGGCTAACAAGAAGGCATTCTTAACGAAGGGAAAGAGAAAAAAAAGGCTGAGGTATGCAGAATTATGCAAGAACTATACAGAAAATCAATAGCAACAGGTCTTATGGAGTGATGAATCTAAACCTTTGGTTCAAATTTTTGCCTGTATATACAGAGGAGGTCAGGTGAGAGGCACAACACGGAGTGTCTACAGCCATCTGTAAAACTCGATGTAGTCTCTGTCATGGTTTGGAGCTGCATTGCAGCCAGTGGTGTTGGAGATCTTTCCAAAATTGATTGAATTATGAACAAAGAAAAACACCATCAGATTTTGAGCGACCACAAAATGCCATCTAGAAAGCATCTTATCAGCAACAGCTTCACTTTTCAGCATGACAAAGATCCCAAACACATAGCCAGTGCAGTAGAATTTTACCTGGACAGAGGAAAACACAGTGTAACAGTATAAGCCATGGATTGGCCTCCCCAGAGCCTGGACCTCAACATTATTCAAGCAGCGTGGAATCATCTTCACAGAGAACAAAACAGAAGGCAGCCAGCATCCAAAGAAGAGCTTTAAATGCTCTTTAAAGAAGCCTGGAGAACTAATCCTGAAGACTACTTCATGAAATGATAAGACAGCTTGACTAAGAACAACTCAGGCTGTGTTTTAGAATAAAGATGGTCACACTAAATATCGACTTCAAGTTTGTTAGAACTGCGTTTTATACTGTATTGAAACATTTTCCTAGTAGAATATACAGAAAAGAGCAATGGTGCAAAGACTTGCACAATAATAGATTTCTATTAACTGTATTTTTATTTCTGTTTGTAATTCATATGTTTATGGAGTAAAATACTACACAAAATGCAGAATCAAACTATATATGTGTCTTATGCAGAAAATATAAAGCACATAAATAATTTCTGATTTATTGATTAATTGATGGAGCTCCCCATGTGTTTTCATATAACTCTATTGCAGTTGTGAATCCTTGGTGATAAAGCTAAATAATGCTAAATGAAGTAATATTTTAGCACATTGTTTGGGTGCATTTGATTTTTCACTCGGCCGCTGCCTGTTTTTGCAGGTCAGGCAGCGTGTGGGGACACTGGGATGAGATCTATGGATTTGTGGAGCAGCTCACCAGGAGGTTTGTTAGGTGAGTAGCTGTTTTTTGCCAGTATTAATAGCAAACAGATTAATATCTCCTCATTCTCTGTATAATAAATTACAGAAAATAGTAAAAAAAAAAAAAACTTAATGTAGAACATTTAAAAGATGCTTTCGAGTGCCCTTCAAGCACATACAAGAAGTTGAACAGAGGAAACAGAGTCAGTGGTTGAAACAGTAGTGGCTAGCAGAAAGTAGGGCATGCCTATTTCAGGCACTAGACATCACACAAGGCAACCAACTGCTCCAAAACCCCTCTGGGCAATAGCACTGAGGGTGTGTGTGTGTAATATCTTTAAGTTTAATAGCAGACTGCTAAATATAAGAACCAAACATGCAGCAGATGTTGAAGGTGGTGCCAACCACAACTGGCAGTCCTGTCCCCCTTTCACAAGGCACAGGGATAATGGCTCACTTCCCCATCTCAAAACTCTCCCATGTTATTAACATTTATTAACTGATGTTTTTTTGTAACAACCAGCTGCACCACTGTGGCACAAACCGCTTTCCCCGTCTGTCATCATAGCATAATGTGGTCCCGGAGACATCTACTGTAGCACAAAATAGTTTGTGTACTTTGGCAGGTGTTTAAATCAGGGTCAGTGTGGACAGATTTCATCAACACAGGCTACATGAAGCTTCGCAGCTGCAAAACTTAACGTGCGTAATGGTAAATTGCCTGGTTTGTCATTGGGACCGTTGTGCGTTCTTCGTCTTGCCGAAGACCAGTTTTGCGTGTAAAGGGCTAACCCTGTCATTAGTGAACAACCTGCTCTGACACTTGATTAGTAAAAAGATGGCAAACCCACGAGTACTGAAGCTGCTGAAAAATCTTTTCTCCTCCTCTCTCCACCAGTCATCCAATAAACTCAAACTGCTACCCCGTTTCATTATATAGTATTGTCAAAGAAGGGTGTGGTGAGACAACTCGTTGGCCTTGTGGCTGGTGTGCAAGTCCCTGTTTTGTTAACTAATGTCACGGATTGATATTAATGCGAGACTCTGTGTCTGCTTTGTCACCATCTTTGTGGTTTTCTGTGCGACGTCTTATAATATAAAGTGACTCAATGCCGTTTTAATTGACTGTTAAATTTTTGTTTGACAGCATGTGTATTATGTGTGCATGATAGCATGTGAACATACAAAATGTAAGAAAGTGCTTGCACTGATACCGATGTGTTTTTATTTTAAGCAAGACTGGAATGCGTAATCATGATATGATGCAAAATGACGCCAATATGTGCTAACATGTAATATACATTTGTGTATTCACAAAGTGTGTTTGTGTGTGTGTTCCAGCCCCAGGATGAGGGTTTCTTACATCGTCTTTTCAGCTAGAGCTGTTGTAATTCTCCCACTAACTGGAGACAGGTATATATTTCCCTTTTCCTTATAATCCTTCTCCTCCACTTCACTCAGACAGTAAATCTTTCTTTCTTTTCCTTTTTTTGAAATTGAATTGCTTTTGTTTCAGATCTAAGATAGATGAAGGCCTGGAGAAGCTGAGCCAAATCACACCTGCCGGTGAAACGTTCATGCACGAAGGTTTGAAAGCGGTACGCGCTCCTTTCTAGTATTGCAACTTCCTGCCATGCATTGTTTTCCTTACAGATGCTTCCTTTGATTGTTGTTTGTTATTTTGGGGCTTTTTTATTCAAATAATCTGTATTTTTGGCAGGTATCACAGCAAATGAAGTCACAAACTTCACCATCATCCAGTATTATCATAGTTCTTACTGATGGCAAGCTGGACATCTACCCGTATGAACTGAGTGTACAAGAGGTAACACACACACACACACACACACACACACACACACACACACACACACACACACACTAATGGCTTAATGGAAGTTGCTGTAAATGAGGAGCTGGATGAAATGTTCTTTCACGCAGGAAGGATTTGAAGACACTTGATGTGCTAAGTTTTTGTGCTATATCATGTCAAAATGTGGGTTGTGAGCATATAGCACAGTTTGTGAGTGCAGTGAAATCTTTTGGGGCTGGGGTTGTGTCAGGAAGGGCATCCGGTAAAAAAAAAAGAAGCCATATCAGATATGCAGAGCCATCCTCTGTGGTGGGGACCCCCCCTTGCGAATAAGGGAGTAGCCTAAAGCAGCTTTGACAGCATGGCTGTTTGAAGAAACACACAAATTCACATACTTCTCATACCCTCTTCTCTGTTTTACTCTGTTACAAATCTCAACCAAAGAAAAGTTGAAAGGCTCAGTTTGTTCCGTTTGTATCGTGTTGCATGAACCGGACAAGCTGCTGCTGGCTGGACAAACAAAACTGTTTGCTGTGAAATCTTAATCGTAATTTAAAATATACAGCATTTGCTGCAGCTGAGCTGTAACAATAAAAAACACTACTTTGATGTTTTATAAGTCACATGGATTCACTGTATGTCTGTAGAATCATGGCTTAAGTTTTCCTCTTGTGATTCCCAGGCTATGAAAGCCAGAGAGTTTGGAGCCAGAGTGTACTGTATCGGGGTCATGGACTTTGACCATAGCCAGGTAGGTGTGGGGGCTTCATTTTCTACCTCTTCCATACAGCACTGGGAAAAGAGAACACTCTCAAGGCCTTGATACTGTTGCTGATATTGTTTCTTGTTTAAACACCTTTTATTTGTCTTCCTGAGTAAATATACGTGTCAGTGTGCGAAAGCTTCAGTGGGCTGTTGTTTCTGGCCCAGATTTATCGACACACCTCGACCCCTTTTGCTTATCTGTTCGTGTCAATCCAAAAACCTCCAAAGGGCTGAACAGCAAGCAGCTGTCAGGGATTTGTAGTTTGTGGTTCATGATACATTTGTTCCTGTAAAAAAACCAAAAACACTAAATACATTTTCTCAGGCAGCTTATGTGAAGTTAATATTTGTTGGGATAGGCTGTGATTTCTTCCTGTGCAAGTATTGAGTGGTTGAAAGAGACGATTGTGGTGGAAAAGAAAAAGCAGGAAATCTTGTGCAGCCGCAAACTCTTCTGCTGACTGCAGTGACTGTAAGCAATACAAAGGGGGGAGGAAAGCTGTTGTTCTGTTGTGTTTTTTTCCGTGCTAATAAGATTTACAGTCCAATGCAAAATCTATAATTACATTTGCTGAGAATCATAAAATGATCTAAACAATATTTCAATTAATGTGGCATCTATTGCTGAACATCCCCAGCCCTGTTTATTTCTGGTTGATGTTTCAGCAGTCTGAATGACATTATTCTTTGTGTAACATGAACTAATACATATTTAAAGTGCTTAAGTTTACATAACATATAATCTGTAATGTCTTCAGCAGTCAGAGGGCATGGCTGATTTTCTGCCCGCTGACTGACCGACGATCTGTGGTCTAAAGGAGGAAGTAATTACATCATTCTCTAATTGAATAAGGCCAGGCAAACTTCCTGTTCTGCAATCGTTAAAGCAGCAGATGAAAGCTTCAGCCAGCTCCCCAAAGCTTTAATCTCCTAGTAGCAGACTTTGCCTCCCTAAATGCCCAACCACAAGCCAAAAACCTCCCTGAGAAGCAGAAAGACATGAGAACAGAAATTTGAAATGCTTTTTGTATCAGTAATCTTTTGTTGTTTCCACTTTGGCCACAGCTTGCTGAAATAGCCGACGGCAGAGAGCAAGTCTTTCCAGTTGTGTCCGGCTTTCATGCTCTCAAAGACATGGTGAACTCGGTGAGGTCACGCGACATGCAGCGACATGCAGTAACGTTCACGTGCAGGCTGTGGCATGGCGAGCTTATGCAGAGTCTTGTATCTCTGTATCTCACAGGTCCTGAAGAAAACCTGCTCTGAGGTTTTCACAATTGAGCCGCGGAGTGTTTGTGTGAATGGTAAGTTTAATCAAAGTAGTCTTAATGTCTTATATATATATATATATATATATATATATATATATATATATGTAGACCAAAGGGTGGCCCGTGGCGTACCATGCAACAGATGAGCTTCTGAATTATTCCTTTTATATCACATCAGTGGTTGGGTGCAGGTGCTTACTAGGATGCGCTATGGGAAGAAGACAAGTTGAAGGAGACAGTGTGATGCTTTGGGCAATGTTCTGTGTGTAAACCTTTGGTTCAGCCATGTAGATGTTACTTTCACACGTAGCACCTGGCTAAGCATTGTTGCAGGCTCTTGCCTCTTTCAGCAGGATAATGTGCCCAACCACAAAGCAAAACTGGTTTCAAGAAAGGTTTAAGGAGAACAACAATGAGTTTAGGTGTTGACTTGGCCTCCAAATTCCCAAGATCTCAATCCATTTGAGCAATCTGTGCTGGACAAACAAGTCTGATCCATGGAGGCCCCCCCTCGCAACTTACAGGACTTAAAGGATCTGCTGCTAACATCTACATGCCAGATACTACAGCACACTTTCAGAGATTGGCATCTATGGCTCAACAGGTCGAGGCTGTTTTTGCAGCAAAAGGGGGAACATCACATTGTTAGGCAGGTGGTCGTAAAGTTAAGCCTGATGGGTGTATATATAAGCTGGGAGCTAGGTAAACAACAAGGCACAGGAGGGAGCAGAAAAGCAAGGAGCCGACAGTCACAAAGGAGGGAAAAGAAGCAAGAGTACAACTTGAATGAGACACAAGAGAAAACTTATTTTTTAAAGTGAAATGAGAAATAACCAAAAGGCAAAATCATTGAAGGACAGAAAGAACAAAAAACAAGAAGAGGGAGGACAAAAAGCATTACAGCATAGACAGCACATGGGAGGCAAAACAGGGAAACACTGAAGGAACTCAGCAGGCATTAAAAACACACAAATACTCAAGCACCTTTACTATGAAGCAACTTCAACATACCCCGAATCTTTTTCCATGATCTGGAGTCACTCACGTGATCAGTAGTCTGGCTAAGCATTCACACAAATGTGTTTATCATATTTAACTCATTTCACCAGTCACAAACATGGACAGGTCTGCTTGCAACACCAATTTTACAGATTAAAAAAAAAAAAGAAGATTATTAATGGAGAATTACTTTGTCAGTAGGCACTGGATAAAAGCATATCTTGGTAAGAAGTGAACTTCCTTCACTGTCAACCTGGATAATAACAAATCCAACTTAGTTTTAGTGGTAGTACCGGCGTTTGGAACTTGAAGTGAACAAAATAACAAAATCTTAAGGAAAATGTTCCAAGAATAATAATGAAGCCAGAAGACTCAACAAAGAAATCCAGGACCCAGGATGTGGCTGAAAGCATCGCCTCACAGAGTCACTTTACTTTGAACACAATGTTTCATGTTTAATAATTATTGTTTTTCTTTGCTGCCATTCAAGTGCACTGTCAGGGTAATGTGATCTACCTGATGTTTCCCAGAGTCTTTCAATGTGGTCCTGAGGGGAAGTGGCTTCAGCGGATCAAAAAGGATGGACAATGTACTCTGTTCCCTCACCATCAATCAAGTGACCCACAGTCAGTAAAGTACACACACTTATGATTCACACACCTGATGCATATGCATAGATAGCATTTAGATGCCAATGCTAAAGATTCAGTCTTCGCATTGTTAAAGAAGTGAAACAGTATCACAGGTTCACTGCACACTGATACTGTAAAGCACTCGAGGATTAAAGTGAAATTCCGAAGTGAAAATGTGGTATAGTGTGCAGATCTCTGGGGGCTGCAGTGGAAAATCAGAGTCATGACGTCCAGAAGCAAACAGTGGCTGCTATTTATTGACTTCAGCCAGAGAACAGAGGAGATATTATGAGAGCAGAGTGCTCGTGAGCAGAGGGAGGGACAAGGAGGGAGATGATCTGTCTCATTAGTCCATTACCAGATCAATGGCACAGGGTGGAGTTACTGAGAGGACATGAGGAGATAACACAAAGCTGTATCTGGATCTCTTGTGTTTACTTCTTTTTGCAGTCGAATTACAAATTTTAAATTGAATTTATTCAGTCAGTATGTCACAGAAAACAGCCAAACAGCTTAATGCTTCTTCTGTTTGTAGCATCTCTCAACCTGTGTAAATACCAAAGAAGTTGCACAATAACATTAAGATTAATTAATTTTTTTCTAACTTGCCATATGTAAAATTAAATGATGAATTAAATGATGTGTCTCTGCTACAAGAAGCCAAAGCAGCTAATTAAAGTAGAAAAGTATGGACCTTTTTGGGCTTGCAGAGTTCATCTTTGCCTCCTCTTCCTTTCAGCTGAAAAGCCAACAGTAGTGAGAGATGGGTATCTGCTCTGTCCAGCCGTTCGTCTAGAAGAGGTCGGACAGTAAGTCAACACACACGCGAGCACAAACACAGAGTGTGTGTAACAAAAACCGGAGCCTATTGGTGCTTATTTGCCCGCAAGAGACCTTAATGAGATACGTCATTAGGTTGCACTGCCACTCTTATTTGCAGACAATGTAGAAGATAGAGCTAAAATGTTCGATAGAAGGCAAAGGGGGCTAAAATAACTTGTTTCTGTTATATGATGAACTATGAGGCAACACAAAAGGTCCCGTATTAGATAAATGACAATTATTTTGTATTTTGAAACATGCAAAGCTATAATGTAGAAAAGTCCCAGGATTATAAATATGGTTCTACACATGAATGTAATAGGTTCACTTTAGGTGTGGCAACATTTTCAAAAGCTGATGCATAAAGCCTCATTATGAACACTAACATGTGTTCATAAACTTGTGCATGTCACCTCAAGGCACTTTAAATGGTAAGAACAAGACTTACAGTACATCCTTAATTTTTGCATTCATTTAATTAATGTAATTAAGAAGGGTAAGTAGCAGTCAGGTGATAATGCACTTGATTAACTGATTATTAGTAAGTCTGACCACCTCTAGAAGTTCTGCAAGTTTGCTAGTCTGAAGGTGTGTGTCAACACAAAGGTCAAAATCCTGGGATGAGTGGACATCCCAGTATATTCACCCCAATGTCAGACTGTGCAATAATGACAGCTCAGTTAGAAAAAGACTAAGCGATTGGGGCTCGTTGCCAGGACAAATGCCTTTGTCTACAATAACAACATGCCACCTCTGCTTAGGTTAGCAAAGTTGCATCTAGACAAACCACAAGATTTCTGGAAGAATGTGCTTTGGACAGATGAGACCAAAGTGGAGATGTTTGGCTGTAATGCGCAGAACCACGTCTGGCGAAAATCAAACACAGCATATCAGCACAAGCACCTCTTACTCACTGTCAAGCAAGGATGGTGGTGGAGGAGTGATGGTTTGGGCACTGGACCATGGCATCTTGCAGTCACTGAGTCAACCATTAACTCCTCGTTATACCAGAACATTCCAGAGTCAAAGCCGTCTGTCCGAGAGCTAAAGCTTGGCTGAAATTGGGTCAATGATTGCAAGCAAAGCAGCAAAAGAAAAAAAACAAGGTGTTCAGACTTGAGTGACATGCTGTGTTGGGACCTTAAGAAGACTGTGCTTAAACAAATGCCCCCAAAACTTTAAATGAAGCAATGTTGTAAAGAAGTGTGGGTCAGAATTCCTCCACAACAATGTGAGAGACTGATAACATTATACAGATAAGAATTTGTCATTGCTGCTAAAAGTGGTTGTACAAATGTTTGTTGTATAAAGAACCACGACGTGTACTTAGTTTTTTACAAGACTGTAGTTCATCAGCATTTCTTCATCTGACTGACGTTGAGATTTGTTCTCTGAAAATGCAAACAGGCACAATGTTTACAGTAAAACTGTGTCAAAGTGTTGGATGAACAGAAGCCAGGCTGACCAGCGTGGCATTTAAAGAGTGAGTGAAGGTTGATTTGACTTCCACACTTCAAACAGTCAATCCCTCTCTCTCTACTTCTCCTCCTCAGCCCTCACAGCTGAAAAAGTCTCAGTTGGGTTGAACATGAAGTTAAAAAAGCATTTGCAAAAGCAAACAACCTTTAGAAATAAGGGAGTCTGGTCAAAACTTGATAAGAATATGAATGATGGTGACTCCCTATTGCAGCAACTCCTGGTTCTTAATAATAATTTGATGATTTGACATTTAATTTACAACCAACTTTCCATCTTTGGTGGATTTAATCAGCCCCTTGACACTATAATTATATTTAAATCAATGCATTTACATGCTTCATTTGAGACTACCCCACACATGTTTTACTATGATTCTAACTGCAAAAGTGCCAATAGTGTCACACTGAGCTCTGAACAGGGACTAGATCTCATGATGTGTTCTGTGATTCTGTTTATTCACAGATCAGTTGAAGTGCTGGTCAGCTTAAACCATGGAAAGTCCTACATCTACAGTCCCATGAGCATCTATGCCACAACATGTGTGAGTAACATTAATTCTGTATAACACGAACAGTTTTGAAGGCGTTACCTGCATGCATGATGTCACACTGCCCTCTGTTATTTAATTTAGATACAACACTTTTTTGTGTAGGTACAGGAGAGCATACTGACGTAACTATGAGAGATTACAGAATAAGATCAAATAATGTTGTGTTGTGTGTTTTCTGAAGTCAGATGGGACCTGGGTGCTCTCGTTCCTGTTGGCTTTGTTGCTGTTGCTGGGCCTGGGTTTGCTCTGGTGGTTCTGGCCTCTCTGCTGCACCGTGGTGAGCTTTGTCCTTGTGCATTTTTGTACAACAAAACTCATTTTGAAGGCAGTCGTTTTCACATCAGCATATAAAAAAAGAAAAAGAAATACAAAAGGACACAGGAACTAGTAAATGTAGTGAAGTGTTTGAGTCGGAATGAAATGTTGTGGAATTGAATGTCCAATGAATGTAAAGTGAAAGGTACCAGTTTGAAAAAGGGCCGTGTGCACTATAACCATAAATGTTATTATTTGGTGCACTGAATAAGCTTAAAGCTCATTTGCATCTGCAGTCCCTCGGCAGGTTAAATGCAAAAGATCACAGCGATGAGATGTCGCATAAAGAATAAATCACAAAACACACGTCTCGTATGTTTTGGCCATAAGCACCAAACACAAATAAACAGGCATCAGTGTTAACAAGTCTGTCATGGTCCTGGGTCATGTGACCCAGTATTCTGAGTTTCTTGATGTTTTTGTTATTCTTTTCAGTCTGGTTTCATTTCAGTTTATCTAGTTACATTCTGTCATGCCTAGATTACAGTTTTAGTTCATGATTTATCAATTCCCAACATCCCCATCTGTCTCATCCCTGTGTGAAGTTTTATGTGTCAGATTGTCATGTTAAGTCTTCGTGTGTTTATCTGTCTTGTTTCATGTCCAAGTTTTCTTTGTTTGTCAAGTTCGAGTCAAGTCTGGGTCTCGTCATGTTTCCCATTTTATTTTGAAAGAGCCTTGTGTTTTATGTTTATTGTATTTAGCTTCACGTCCCCTGTCCTGTCATTATGTTAATTGTTGTCAGCTGTTTTCCCCATGTGACTCTTCCCTTGATCATTCCTTATGTCTATTTAGTCTGTGTGTTTCTGCTCAGTCAGTGTCAGATTGTCTGTTATCCTCACCTCATATTTTCATAGTTTCCGTTATTGTGTCACTGTGTTTCACAGCCTGCCTAGTTACTCTGTGTTCATAGTTTTTTCATGGTTCTTTCACAGAGTGTCATAGTCTTTTTAGTTTACACAGTGTTCTTAGTCTCCTTAGTTTTCCCAGTTTCAGTGGTCTCTAGTGTTTTTGTCATGCCATCAGCCACAATAAAGGCTCGCTTTATTTTTGGAAACCTAGTTCTGTCTCCACCGTGTCTGCTCGTGGGTCTACCTCATCTTCACACCGGTGCACCCCGCCGTGACAAAGTCTGCAAATCTTTCAGCAGATACTTCAGTCTGCTTTCTGTCAAAGATATATGCCATTATTGTTGTGTATAATATTTTTGTTTCGTTTCTCGCAGGTCATCAGAGACCCCCCTCCCTCTCGCCCCCCTCCTCCACCCCCTGTGATTGTGAGTACTCCACTGACTGTTTTTTTTAAAGCCATATTTTCTTTTTCCAAGGACTTCATATCACTGAAGGGACGCTTTGATTTTTTTTTACCACCCGTTGCCATTTTGGCAGTAAAAGCAGTGAGAAAATCCAATTTTGGGCAAATACAGAAGGAGCGTAGGTGGAGCTGGGGAGAAGGAGCCAACAGAAGTGGTTTGGTGGCAGATTTTATTCATCGAGCATGAGTCAGAAGGCAAAGTTCTCTCATTGTAAAATAAATAAATTAGAAAATGCAGTTATGTTTTTGCATGACAAATATCCCACCACTGCAGCTGAACCTTTGGTGTAAATCCACTGGATCTATAGATTATAGACTGATCAGCAACACAAAACCTTTCTCTCTCTGTTTTTAATTGCTTGATTAAAAAAAAAAAAATGGAAGTACTTATTACAACGAAGCTTTTATGCTTATTACATATAAGTCTTCAGGCTCTCTTTGTGGATAAGCATCTACTGACTACATTCATGTACTTCATCTAATCCAATCATTTTCAACCATGGTGGCATAAACGTTTTCCTGTGTGAATTTTGTGAAGAAATTTATCATGCAGGTAGATTTAAGTCCAAATTTGGAGTTATTATCAAAAAAATTATATTATCTTGTATGTACTCAAAATTTCAAGTTTTATTTCTCAAACTTCTGAGTAATTCTGAGTTATTAAGGCGAAATTTCAAGATACTAACCTAAAATTTTGTCTCATGGTCGGCAGTTTTGTTTTTTGTTTTTTTTTTTTTCCCAGTGGCTACACTGTCGCTCTTTAGCTCAATATAAAGTATTTAGCAAAGGAACATTTTAGAATAGTACTATATAATTTTGAATATAATAAAACTTTATTCAAATATTTTAAAAAAAACTTTGTTTAAGGAGCCAGAAGAAGACCCTTTGCCCAAACACAGGTGGCCTACAGTGGATGCTTCATACTACGGCGGCAGGGGTGCTGGAGGGATCAAACGCATGGAGGTAAATTTAAAAAAAAAAGAAGAAAAGAAAAAGGTTTTACTGCTAAGCTTGTGTTGTTGATTTGCTAATGTTGCTATAGTGAAGATGCAGTAATGTTAGCTGTCTCAGTCAGTTGTGCCCACATGTTGCAGGTGCGTTGGGGCCAGAAGGGGTCCACAGAGGAGGGATCCCGGCTAGAGAAGGCCAGAAATGCTGTGGTCACTATGCCAGAGGAAGTGGAGGAGCCCATCATTCCTCGACCCCCACCAAGGCCTCCTCCGGTCTACAACCCCTCATCGCACTCCAAATGGTACACCCCCATCAAAGTGAGATAACGATCTCTTTAATATTTAGGTCCTTTGTAAGTTGCCTGTTTTGTAATGTTTTTGACTGACTTTGCCTTCAGGGACGTATTGATGCGCTGCTGGCGTTACTGAGAAGACAATATGACAGAGTGGCAATCATGAGGCCAACACCTCAGGACAAGGCAAGAAATATCAGCAGCATTATTAAAAAAGCTTACGAGAAACACGGCTATCAATTCAGCATGTTATCATATAAAAAAATCTCATTACATCCAGCTGGACTGTCACCAGTCTGTGAGTTTTGTCAAAAATATTCAACCATCAAATTGGTTAGATCAGTGATCCACCCTCTTGATCCCCCAGTGATTTGATTAGATAACAGATAATAATAATATAGTGCCAATCTTGCTGGGGGTTTTTTTTTTTTTTTTTTATGTGCACAACAGATAGATAACAGCTTGCTGTATCAACTCGCTTGTTATAAATAACAGTTTAAATGCCAACGCCTCCAGAGTGTGTCATGAAACAGCGCACATGAGCTACAGGCTGCTTAATGGTTTAGTTTAAGTCTTATTTTGAGACTTCACGTGGATTTACTGTATCGATCCTCTGTCAGCTGAGCTGCTGGGGAAGCAAATTGGGCCTTTTCATCATAAATTTTGGGGGGCTTTGAGTTCACGCTTTTAAAAACCTCTCAGTGGGCTTAGAGCTTAATAATAGATGTGTTATGAAAGGTTTATTGTAGAGTATTCCACTTTATTTTAAAGCAGTTTTTGTCTTTAGTGGTGCATCAAGGCTTGGGTGGGATAAGTTGTGCTTTTTTACAGCATGTTGAATTTAAAATCACTTTACATTCCCACTTGACTGCGGTTAAATGTTTAAATCGGACTATGGCGTGTCTCCTTTGTTTTCTCCAGGGCCGCTGCATCAACTTCACCAGAGTTCAGAATCACTGATGTTCAAACACGAGGCTCAGTTTTCCCGTTTTCCTGCCAGTTTTGCCAAAGATGACAAACATGTGCGATCCAACATGAAGAATTGCTGTGTATTGTAAATAAACCTCTTTATGTATATTGTGGTGTCACAGTTGGCTTTTTACCTGACATTGTGCCTGACATTGTCACCAGAATTTGTATTCGGCTGCAGAGTTTTGTTTTTTTTTAAAATGTTTTGTCCTTATATGCTGCAAGGTGTTCGTACAACACTAAAATTAAAGCTACTAGAACACAAATTGATTAACCCTACTATTTGTATTCTGTGTTTTACAAAGAAAACCCAAACTAAAGGAGTCTCCATGCATCCTGTAATATTGAAACAACCAGCCATTTAGGGTAGCAGGAGCATGCACTAGCTGTCATACAGCTAACGGCAGGGTGAAGTAGCCAGTCTGTCCGAGGGCTAACACAGACATTAAGCCATTCATACCAGTATTTCAAACTGCACGCATGTCTTTGTGCTGTGGGAGGAATGTTACACAGGCACATGGTGTAATTAAATTACATATCTCTCTGCTACAAGGCAACACTGCTAACCACTGTACCACCACACCATCCCATGTTTGCATGTATGAGTAGTAAAAAGAAATATATTGAATTAATTTACTTGTTTTACACAACTTGTGATGGTCAAATCACCAGATTAATGATTTTTGCAGCATTGCACTTGCTTTAGTTGCAGATGCAGTCCTGTTTTATTTAGTTCTTCTAATCTTTATACGCCTGCTCACTCTTGTTCTGATAATGTCCTGGTTGGACTACGTGGTGCTCAGCTGATCTATTTTATCAGGGTGAACAGTCAAAGATGCATCAGCAACCTCTTATATGTAGAGCCCAAAGCTGAAAGCCTGGGTCAAGAAAAGGAGCACAGTGTTTTCATGATTCTTTTATTTGAAAGAAAATAGATCATTCTCTTTACACAAAGACCTTCAGTACAAGTACCCTGACTGATGACACAAAAGATACACAAAAAAGTAGCATATATGACAAATAAAATGACATAAAACACAGCACTCACAAGTGGATCACACACACATCAACACAGCTGAGATGAGAAGAATAAAAATCCTGTTTCTGTACACACACACACACACACATCAGTTTGCACTCATAATAGTGTTTTTTTTTAATATGTAAACTGGTGTTTGATAGCTTAACAACACAAAACCAGCCAAAAAACAAGCTCCTGGCAGAACATCAAATAAAGTACATAAAAAAAAAAAATTCAGCCTTCTGATACAAAATACGACTTAATACTATAGCATAGAAAGTTGCCTATATTACACAAGAACACTCTGAAGTGCATTTTAATGTAGTCTGCATGGTTATTATGTTGCTGTCACTTACACAGTTTTGTATCACCACCAGAGTCAAAGTGTGCACATCACAAAATGCTTAGCACTGAATAACATGTGGTTGATAAAAGCACCGTGTCAATGCACACTGGAATAATGTTGCTGATGTACTGCCACGTATTATGAGCTTCCATTACACAAAGATATCAAATGACAGTGCAAAGTGGGAGCTAATGGAGTGGATGTGGTGCAGGTTCTGCTCGAGGTGTTAGCATTAAAACTGAGGCATCCAACAAGACAAGCAGCAATACCACAAGCAGCTGTTAGCCCGTTATTTATAACGCAAATTGATGCAAGTCAGTCCTTTCCTTTGAGATTTCAAATCTCTGTGGTCCTCAGCAACGATATCTGCAGGCAAGGAGCGTTAATGTAGCTTTGAAACTCATTTAGGTCCACGATGACTTCGTTTAGAGATGAAACCTTCCCTTCAGCGTGTAAGTCAATCCACAATATGAGGAAAGTGTGGCAACCGCTGGAGGTATAAACCCAGTCTGCAGACCTCTGGCCAGTCGTCTGATATTCTCTGAGCGCCTTGGACAGAGCTGATTTTACAGAAGCAGCACAGCTGATCCAGGCTCTTCTTGAGAATCATTAGCTTCATAAATGATTTAAATCCATGAAGACTTGTTGGAAAAGAGGTTACAATAATAACATAAAATGGGCTTCTTTGGCACTGGATGAATTTTATGGAATGAGTTCTGTGGAGTGCTCCTTGTGATCTCAAAGCCCAAATACAGTAATATAGGCAGGATGTGGTCCCAGCTTGTTTGAAGTCCAACATCTTAACTGTGGCCATAAGAATCTTCTGTGTCCATATTATAAAACGGAGAAACCTGTAGCTTTAAGACACCTGATTAATTTTCAGTCTTTAAAGCAGAGATATCCCTGGCCTTAGGTCCGATTCTCTCGATGGAGAAGCGAAGATCTAAAATACACAAGATAAGTAACCAGTGTTATTACACTCAAAAATTGCCCTTTTTTGCATTAGTATAAGGTTTGGGATATGTGGGTGTGTGGACATATGTCTACACCTACCGAAGTGACCTGCGACTGTCTTTCTCCATGTTGTTCTCTGGTCCTTCACTCTCATATGAAGCCAGATGCAGCTCTGCAACAATAAGATAAACAATAATGGCTTTGTTTGTTTCCTAAAGCTGACAAACTATACCAAACATTTGTATGATTTACATCTCCACAACGCAGGGGAGACTGAATACTGACCGTCTTCGGTGAAAATGGGTGTTGTGACAAGGTACTGAAGGATTCGCCGGTCTCTGTCGAACGGACAAACAACCTGACGCCAAACCAGGAACTCGCTCACCTGTTTTGCAAGCTCCCAGAGTTTCTGTGGAGACAGATTGTACAATAGATTATAATGGGCAGATGAAAGAAAAGCATCATGAAGGAAAATGCATTGCTCTTTTTAGCCACAAGGGGGAGTCACAACATCACATGTAAAAGCCTGAACCTGTACTGCTACAAATCTGACCGTTTTTAATCATTTAAACAACATCATCTTCTGAAATGTGTCCTAACCTCAAAGTTTATGTGTCCATTGGGCAGCCTACTGGCACAGCCTTCATTCAGGAAGTAGATGTCTTTAATGAGGAGACTGAAGAAAGGAATCACAATCTGGAGGAGAAACACACCAGGTCATTTATGTACACATTCACCACCTGGAGCTTTTTATTTTCAGAGTAAATCCTGGGTGCTCTCTCACCTTCTCCTGGCTGCTGTGTGCGGTCTCAGACCTCTGGGTAGCACCGCGGAGCGCAGTGCGGTAGTTACTGAAGTTACTGGATGGGTCCATCTGGTGCTGAATGAGAGCACACACAAGAGATGGCCATCAAACGCAAATCCGTGTGGGCATGCTTAAAGTTTGCACATGGTGAGGGTTTGAAATCCTGAGCAACTTGAAATCTTAAGTTTACATTACACTACACAGGATTCACTGCTGCATGCCAATTGTCCTTACCTCCAGAATTTCAAACTTGTCCGTGTTGACTTTATTCCAGGTTTTCTTCAGTCTGGCGACAGGACTCATGTTCATCCCAGCTGGACACAGAGAAAGGGTGAGTAAATGCAGAGCACTTACGGGTCAGATCGATCCAACAAGCTGTATGTGTGGCATCAAATACTCACTGATGATGGCCATGAGAGAGTTGAAGTTTCCAATGTTGAAACACTCCTGAGCAACATCGATGAAGAACTCTATGATCCGCGCTCTGTGTTTCTTCTTCATCGGCTTAAATGAGGGAACAAACAGAGCAAGTCAGTACAAATTCAATATATGTACAAAATTATCCACCTTTGGAGTGTAGTAAGAATCTAAGAGTGGTTTGTAGTTCAGCTGTGCATTCAAAGGCGTTCCTTGGTCCAAAACGAATCACAACAACTTACCATACAGATCTCAGTGGCCACAAGATAGCTCAGTCTGTTGAACCAGCTGACGTAAGCTTCCAGGTTGCTAGTTTTACGTTTCCGAAAGAAACCCTGAAACACAAATTATGGCATAATTAAAACAAAGAACAAGTCTAGATCTGAGTGCATTTCTGTCTGTATTTCATTATTTTTGAAAGAAGTTAAACATTTAAAACTGTGAGTCACAGAAAGGACCATTTCGAAATTAAATGAGATCTTAGAACTTAGATCTCTTTCATTTTATGGACCCCTAAAGCTCTGACACCTTCATAAATTCCATCACTCACGTTCAAATGTGAACTTACATTAACCTCCTAAGACCCGAACTCTTCCACAGCATGCATTTTTAATTTCTCTTTGATATTTGGGTATTTTGGGACTCGATGAATGTAAAAACAAAGAATAACCAGATTTTTTTTTTTTTACCTGATTTTTGCTTCTAAGAAAAATCAGAGCCACATATGAGGATATTTGTTTAAAATTTCGATAGAACAGTGGCAGTATAATGTCCTCTTAAGTGGATATCAGGCCCTTGCAGAGCAAAATTTTGTATTTTGGTGTAAATAACCCAAAATGTGATGTCCACATATGTGGATGCCAGGTCCTAGGAGGTTAAATTATATCTGTACTACTTTCAGCTCATCATCTATCATTTTTAGCTAGCAAATGGTCCGCGGCATTTAACCAAAGCTATTGGCTTATTATTTTAATGTTTGCCCTCTGTTTAAATTTAAGGCATGATTAACATTTGCATTTTATCAATTTCTGTAACTGAAAATTTCAACAGGTTATCCACAGCTTTAACCAACACTCTTTTATACAAGATTTTACCTAGCTATTTAAGTTTACATTTAGCTAGTAATTTCCACCTTTTAGCATAATCTTAGCGAGCTATATCCACTGTTTATCTATTATCTTTAGCTAATAATTCAACTCATACTCTAAGCTAGTTATACTGCCATAACTAACAATTTCCAGCTTTTTCCATGCTTCTAAAGTAATTGGTTACTGTGTATCTGTTTTTCTTTTACTGACAATTTTTATCCACAGACAGCCAACAACTTCAACTACAGACAAACTTAACAATCTTTCAAATATATGTTTTCTATAGATCTTATCTATTTTAATTATCTAATAAAATACCCTTTTATTATTGACGTTTCTGCTTGGAGGTAGGTCTGCTCAATTCTTTAATTATATTTTAATTTCCGCTTTGTTTTACTTTTTCCTCATATCAGTCAAGCTAATGTTTGTACCTTTGTACCTTTTGGCTACTTGTTGGTCTTCTATTAATATTTGTTCCCCGAGATTCAGCATCATCAGCATAATCTTCTTAAGGTTAGCCAATAAATTATTTTATAAATCAGAAATAGAAGGAGACAGACTGCTGCTCCTCTATAATTTCCTTTGCTAATGGATCCTGACAGCCTTCACACCCACACAACCTCTGGACCTGCACTGAAGCCTGTGACGTGTCTACTTGTTATTTTCATCTCATTTACATCTACTTTGGTGCCTTTTGTTTTTTTTTCTATAAGGACACTCTGTGGTGAACTTGTTTCTCAGAGGCCCTTTTATATAAACAAACATTATAAAAGCTCTGTATAAATAAATTTGACTTGTCCGTGATGATGTAATCTCAGAGATTCATGGCTCTATTAAATGCTTACACAACAGCGACAGCCCACTCCACTCCAAACTTCCCCTTCTACACTTCAGGACCCCTTTCGCTGACTCAACTGCTCTTTTATACAAAATGGGTCTTATATAACTGGCACAGCACTGGTTGGAGCACGGCTACAAACAGTGGGTGAGCACTTGTTCTCAGCAGCAGTGATTGAATACGACCCTTCAGCTCACTTACAGGTCCCTCAGATTCACTTAGACATATGCAAAAGGACTTTTTCATACTGTGTCTGAGCTATGTTAAAAATAACACTGCACAAATTGTTATCTATCTGCCAGTAGATTCTCTGATGTGGTTTCCAAAGCATATTTACTTTAACTGAAGCAGACCACAAATTACACCCAAAGCAGGCCCAGAATATACTTCAAATCAAAACAATAAAAATTGACTCAAAATAACTGCAATCGTCTGCAGTCCTTTGATGCTGATAATTATAAAGAGGTCATGTTACTGTGTTTTCAAGCCGTCTTTACACAGTAAAGCTGCACGCAGCAAGCCATAGCTGTTAGATCTATCTGCTAATTGCGACTGGAATGAGATTAATTTATATGACTTTGCACAAGCTCCTCATGTCTCCAGTTTTATCATGTAGAAGTTCAAAAGGAAAAAAGCAAATAATGAAATGAAAAGTAAACCTAAGCCTGCAAGTTCCTGAGTGAGAAGATGGGAATTTTTGTGAGCTGCTTGTCCAAAACTCTATCTAAAACGCTGGAGGTAGAGCTAAGCTAAGCGTTTTTTCATTCAAACTCAATTGTACCTTATGGTTCTCCAGAGGATCCTTCATGGCAAACGTCTGGATGAACTCCTCGGGACCAATAAAACTCAGTCGGTCCTGAGGGCAGAAAACAGAACATAAAAACAGTTAAGACAATGACAACAGCATAAGACAGACAATCATAAAAGCTCGTTAATATAATCTACAGACGTGTTTCGAAGGACTGAAAACAATTTCTCTCTACAGAATCCGATAATAAGCACAGGCACCTAAGTTTTAACGCCAACTTCCTACCAGTTCAATGTGTGTAAGCTGCTGGGCGAGGACGAAGGGATCGTCGCACATGCTCAGTACGTCGCTCCGCTGAGCTGATGCTTGCTTGCTCTTCAAGGAAGCGGGACGCTCCATTGCCGCCGCATTGAGCGCAGCCACAGCCTCCTCGTATTGGCCGAGGGCAGAGAGGCGTTTGATAAGACGCTGGGTCATCTGCTGCATGGCTCGCCAAGAGTACTGCAGCGTGACACAGACAGCACAAATAATGAAAACTATGACAGGGAGGTGTGAATGAACTTGAGATATTTATGTTGAATTATTGCAAATTCATTGCATGAGACGTTTTAACTACAGGAGCTCTGAACGCTAACCTCGTCCCCTCGGGCCACGTGAAGCGTCATGTCTTTAAGGCAGCGCATCATCCTCTCGTCCCTGAAGTCGTATGGAAACGTCTCAGTCCACTCGGTCAGCAGCTGCACCAGCTTAGGGGCCACCTCACGGAAACGAATCTGAAAACCATCAGATGGCGCACTAAGTGACACTCAGGCAGACATGATTTGATTTATCTTATGAGTAAATCTCTCTCTGGTCAATAATCTAAATGGCATGGCCCTCATATCTTTTAAAACACACAAGAGTAGCCACAGCTCGCTGCTTTTCTAAGAGCATATTCTGCCATTATTTATTTTATCTTTGCAGTTTCTGTTTCCGAGTGTTCCCTTGCCTGGATTTTATTTGCTTGGGGAAAAAAAAGCAGATAAATACTTTCTCTCAGAAAGAAGCATGTGGGTGAGAGAGCTTGTGGATTTTATAGTGGGTGGAAGGTTGTGTGGGAGCAGAGAGTGAGTGTGACGAGAAGAGAAGCAAATTATAGCCCTGTGTGTGTTTGTGTGTGTTGCCAGCCCACCTTATCCAGCAGGGCATCTCCAGACCGCTGCTGCTCCACACACAGGTGACAAACCCTCGTCATGAGCTCGTAGGGGGGCAGGAAGAGGCGTGAACTCAGCAGGAAAGTGAACACATACGACCTCTGATGAGGAGGAAAGAACAAGAAGAGAAAGGTCAACACAGCCAGGACAGCCGACCTCTTTTCTCAGACTCAACTCGTCTATTCTAGACCACTTTGTTTCTCACAAAAAGACCATGTTTCCTGTAACGTACGTCAGGGTAGTAGTCCACTGTGGGAACCAGGTGCTGGATCAGAGCCTCAAGAGATGCAGACACCAAGCTATTGTCATGGTAACACATCTCCCCGTAGCTGGTGGTGACGCCGTGTCCGTAAAACCGCGCTTTCGCCGCAGCTACGTTGTTGTTGTTACGACAGGACTGGTCGCTGCTGCTGCCGCTGCTGCCGCTCGTGTGACGATGTGCGCGGCCTGGACAGGAAGTGCTGTGCTGGCGAGGGCTGTGAGGCTGCGGCGAGGAGTATGGGTTTTCAGACAGAGCGCAGCTGGTGTAATGATGCTCCTTCGCATTCACAGAGGAGACAGAGGCGCTCCGATAAGCCCCGCTGTGAGGCTGAGGTATGTCGTAGGGGTTCTCTCCAACAGAGTAGGCGCCGTTGTAGATGTTCTCCCTCGCAGGTTTCGGGACAGTGCTGCTCCGGTACGGGCTGGTAGGTTGTTGGTGGTTGGCATTGCTGCTGTAAGGGACGCAGGAGCTGAACTTCCCAGCATATGGCGTTGTTGGAGGCATGATGACCTTTACAAAACATACAAGGAGTAGGTTAGGGGTGAGAAATAAAGATTAACAGCCTATTTATATGCAATTTCATGACATGATAATACATTTTCTCAGTCAGCTGAGAAATACATGATGGATAACATGCAATCTTGAATATATGTTTTTCATAATTCACATGAAGATACATCTCCCAGCCAATTTAAAGATTCCCAATAAGCCAGATATGATAAACAGGCAACAGGGAGGGTTTCTTTTTTTTTCTTTTTTTTTTAAAGATAATTTAGATTTGCTTCCTGAAACCTCATTCTAAAGCCAATCTTTCTGGAACTGGGTATGAAATATCCCAGGAAAATTAAGAGATGATTGCACAGCCTAAACAGGAAAAGAGCAACAATCAGTAGGTTTCCCCGGGTATCTGAAACAGTGGACGGCACAGGAAGAGGCCCAATAAAAATAAAACATTGCATTTAGTTTGTAGAAACAGAGGCTTTCAAAGTGACACTTTGCATTACTCAAACAAATCCTGACAAGTTATAATACTAGACATGTGGGTGTTGAATGAAGTAGAAAGACTTCTGTGATTAAATTAAAGCAGATCTTTGTTTTCATTTTCTTTCTCCTTACCCTTACTGCAGTGTCTATGTCCAATTAACCATCAACAAATTATAACTCCATTGCACAAGCCAGTTTTAAAGAATAATTATGACGCAGTTTCTTTCGTTGATCAGCTAATCCATGATTTCCCAAAGGTTTCCCAATAATTATGGCACAACAGTTGTCAACAGACCAATCCTTTTATAGTCAACTTGAAGTCACAAAATCGTGACTAGTGTCTCTTGCAGCATCTTACTGCGTTAGCCTGCCCGTCTCTCTGGGAAGCCGAGTGTTGTGAAAATACGTTTAAGCAACTCCATCACGCAAAGGAAAGACTTAGGAATGTCTGTGAAAGGAATTACACTTAATCACATAATTTTACCCCTCCTCTGTCTATACTTTCTGGTTCTGAACACAAACATTTCTCCTTTGGACATTTACAGCTTGGAGAAAGTCATTTGTTGGTGAAAATTTCTACAAATCAGCTTATACTCACAACAACAACCTGCCAGATGACACAACAGCAGTGGACACCCCCCCCCTTTGTCTTAATGGTTAATATAATTGGATTTGAGTTGGGTAAGCTGATCCCAGATCACCACCGAGGCGTGCTTTAACTCTGGAGCCATCTTTATCCTGCTACTGTTGTCTGTCTTGGCACCACATGCCAGCATAAGCGAGCCACACACAGTTACATACGAGCAATGCACATATACTGTGCCAGAAACAAAACCCTGCAGGAATCCAGCAGACTTTTGTTTGTACATCACAGTGCCGACAGAGGAGTGTCTGCCTGAGCCAACATCTTACGCACACACACCCTTGTCCACAATGGCGCCTAGCCCCATGCCGGAATAATCCAAACACACACACACACACACAAACAAATGATGGCTTGAGCGATGCACGCACACACACACACACACACACACACACACACACACATATACCACAATGTTTGGCATGTTGCCAGTGTAAGCCAGTCCAGTGCCAAACCATCTTTTGAACTCTGTGATCTCAGCCTGCTGTTCTTCTTCTAACTTAGTTAGAGATTACAGTGTCTTTACCTTCCTCGAATTACAAATGCAATCTGGAAAAGCATGGCTGCGGTGGTCAAGTTGAGATAAGAGTCCTCTCAGTAATATTTACTCCAGTGTAGATGCCTTTTGTCCTTCTGTTTGCATTGGAAGGTGACCTTGTGCAAAGGGGGAAAACTAAGAAATTGGAAAACAATCCTGTGTTTTTCCACACGGACTTCCTGAAAAGTTGACCCTTTGGATAGTTGCGGTTTCCCCGCTGCTGCACTGCAATTGCACTCTTTCTAAATCATAGGTTGGACTCTCCGTGAATGACTTAATGATGGCATTGGGAGTATAATTTCATATTAAAAGCATTGTTTATATTGTCTTGTTTGTAAACTTTGAAGATTGCAGGCTTAAGAAGCAGACTGATGTGAATATAATAATACAGGAAAAAGCAAAAAATGTACAGTGATGTAAGAACATTTTTACCAAGAAAACCACTTTTGTACTAGACCGTTAAACGTCTGTGCATTTTCTTACCAGCTGGCATCGAAACAAGACTGCAGCGCCCATTGGCTAAATGTCATGAAATGGTTAAAACAAATTGAACTTTTGATGGTGCAGCAGGAAAACCTCATCCACTAATGGATTTACACCAATAAAACGTGCTCGCGCCGCAACAACAAGACAAGCCAATTCGGCGGATTTAAAAAGGTCTTCTGTACATGAAAGCTGCCCATGTCTGGCTTTTAATGAATCTGAAGGCGTTGTCAGAATACTTTTTTCTAAAACCATTTAATGTGGTTTTAAAGAGTACACCTAGCAATGCTGTGCCCTACAGGAGGAGGGGGACGGGGCAGGGGAGGAGGTCTTCAACAATAGAAGCATTATCTATCCTGTCATGGCATTAACAACCACACAAAGACCCCCAGGAAGAGATCAGAGCAGATCCCAGCAGATCAGACACACACAGCAGCTTTCACACACTCTGGTCTCTGCTGTCAGGCCATACGACGCCCAGCCTCTGCGTGAGCTGAGCCTGGGATCATTTTTACATCAGTCAAACCAGAAAAGCAGACTTTACTCATTCTTCTCTAAGGTGGGACCTCTTATTATAGCTCTTGTGCAGTGAAGTCACAAATAATAATCTGCCAGGCTTAAACAAGGACAAGACTTTTTGTTTATGACTTCAATAAAACATCAAAACAACATATCGAAACCCATTTACTGGCCTTAGTAGAGATCGCTTTATTTATACAAAATAAAAGCTACAAGGTACTGACCCAAGAACAGCCTGGACCAACTGCCTTAGCTTAGATGAGACAGGGGTTTGTTTGACTCCTGCTTTTTTTTTTTTTCTTTTTTTTTTAAAAACATCTAATAAAATTCGAAGACTTTAAGCAGCTGGTCAGTAGCAAGAAAACAACAGTCACATTTTCTAAATTAGCACCTTGTCTTCTGCAAAGTTCAGCAGGTAGGTTAACACAGTGTGTACCCATAAAAATGGTGTCATGAGAGGAGCAGCGGAGTAAGCTGAAGGCAGAGCCTGCGCCTGATAAGAGGATCCATAAAACTATTTGTGAGAGTGTTAAGATGTCAATGTACTGCAATGCTATCTTACTTCTACTTTGTACCCAATGTACTTTGACACTAATGAGGTACAACACACAAGGTGGGTGAGTGAGAGAAGCATGACAGTCTGGAGGAAACTCCTGACAGCCGGGATTATGGTTATCAATAATGAGGCCAAAGTTCAGACTGTGCTCATGACACTTATTTGTGGCTTGCGTGTACAAGAGTTAACCTTTTAAAGAGACGCTGTACAATGATGTCACTGACGATTTGTCGATTTACGTGGGAGGACTAGTAACTTCACCTCACAACATAATATCGTAGAAAAATAAGATGGCTCTTCTTTTAATTTTTTATGATTGAGCACATCAGAAGTCAGCCAACTGAACCTTTTAAAGATTATAAGACTGGACAGATTTACCACATGTTGCTTGCTAATCACTTCACCATGTGCCAATTATGCTTTCTGCAATGGTACACTAGTTATATATTTAATTATTCTTTTACAGCCACCGAATGATTCAAGTTAAAGCAAGCTGCTGGTGTTAATTGAAAAAATAAAGCCCCTTTACACCCTGTGGTGCAAACAAAAGCAATCATCTCAAACTCCCACCAGGGTAAGTTGAAATAAAATACAAAATGTATTGCTGCAGGTCTCCCCTGCACAAATACATTTGGTGTGAAGAACATTCTAGTGCTCCTCCATGTCAGGTTTTAATTTTCAAACAGCCCCATAAATGCAGCATGCCAATGGACCAAGATGCCTTCATGTGTTCTGTGCAGGAAAATTTTTTTTATGTGTTTATGGGGACATGACAAGGACTTAGGACACATCAGTAGTGAAAGTCAAGACACATGCAGTGATTTTAAAGGGAGGATAGATCTGTTTTTTGGTTATGCAATAGATTTTCAAATCCCTTTAGGTAAAAATTGTCTGACACATTGACTTTGGGGGTTTTGCAATTACAGAAAAAGCCTCCTTGATGAAATTCTTTATATCTTTGTCCAGATGTTGTTTTGTTCTGCTTGGCTGTCCAAGCATCAGAAGCTCCAACCTATAATGCTTCAGGATTGCATTCTGAGTGCAGGAAAGCAAAGTCACATGTCATCAAAGTACCAACCAAATTGCCAAACCAAAGTAGGAGGAAACAGCCCTAGTGTCCAAACAAATGTGGCGCAAGGAAGTGTGCAGGTCAGGGGAGGCCCACAGCAAAACACCAGAGGCTGGGACCCGGTGCCTGGTTTAAAAATCTGATAGATAGGCAAACAGAGCCGGACACAAATACCAGACTCAGATCGACAGGAGAGATACGCACAACAGGGCTCAACCACTTATGAGCCTGTTGTCTTCTTTTATTTCCATACACAATGGATTCAGTGATGCACTTTCATACAAATACACACACCTGTCTCCCGTATCATCTGGTAGGCTAGTACAGTATTAACCTACAGCCAGAAAGGATAAACACTACTACAAAGCTATATTAAACCTAAGCTTGTTTGGGGATGGAGGGGTTGACTACCAACCTCTGTACAACACACAGATGTCAGCATTTAATTTTAACTTGGAGTAAGTTGACTTTGAGGAAGTTCCAAAGACTCAAATGTTGCTGGCACCCTTCAGACCGCCTCGGTTAATAATTAAATTAGTTTAACTATTTAATGTGAGATTTATTTAAGCAGCTTCACAAGCTCACAGAGTACTGACATTCTTTTAAGTGACTGTGGGTTTGTGTAGAAGTGTGTGGAGGCTTTTTCCTTGGCCAGCAGCACACACATTTTTTCTGCCATTCTTTCTTCTTTTCCCTACAGACACACTCACACAATCTGTTACACACACACACACACACACACACACACACACACACACACACACACACACACACACACACAAACCAGCCCAGCATGCCTGGTTAGCATGATGGGGTTCAGACTGAGTCATAACACACTAAAAGTAAAAGCTGACTGTGAAAAAGTCATGCTGTGCAAGCATGGTCCCATCGCAGGTGCTGGTGAGTAATACTCGTTTGAGTCTGACAACCAGCCTAATTATAAACTCCTATGGGTGGCACAATAACAACAACAACAACAGGTCGGGAGTGAAACTGGGCGTTTAGAGAGAAAATAGTTCATCAGATATAGATCACTTTCAAATATTAGGTGAAGTAAATACGTTTTTTAAATAATAATAAAAAAAACTAGGAAACTTTAATCAACTTTTGCGCAAAAAAAGGCATTTCTATAACTCGATTATGCCTATGCGAAAGTTATCTGTTTATATTTCAATAGCAAAAATTGTTTTATTATCACAAAATGAATAAAGAGTAGTATATCGTTTCTCGAAAAATCCACATAAGCAACACTCCAAACAACTTACCTCTGAAATGGTGCTACTCAGCGTCCAAATACTGTGTCTCTGCCAGTAACCTTTGAGAAAATTAAAAGGAAAACAGGTTTTCCACGCTACTTCGAGTCTTTCTCACGTCGAGGAGACGCTAAAAGTGTAACAAACAGGTAAATCTTTTAGCTGCTGTGAGTCCATGCAGTGCTCTTCTCCACTGTCTGTCTCCGCTCTTGCTTCTTTGAGTATTTGAACAAGCAAAAGCTCGCAATAACCCACAAAGCCAGACGTATTCAAATGAGTTCCACAGAGCCGGGAAAACTGACCAATCAACGCAAGGGGGCGGGTGGCGACTAGGCCCAATCACAGAAAAGGGGTCGAAAAATCAAAAATCTCCCAAGTTCTGATTGGCTGACTCCCTCTCCATCTAAGTTCTGTCTTTTCGAGTAAAGCCTGGCAGCGAGTGTTTTTGTTGGAGAGCTGAAATATGGAAGGTATACGGTTTCCGTCGGGAATGTGTTAGTGTGTGTGGCTTTATGCTGGTCTTAGTGACTTAAAATATAAGAGAAAAAAATCCCTGAATAGTGTTTTATTTGTGTTTCTGTAGGGCTTATATATTTCATGAATTGGACAGTATGTGTTACTCAGAGCACTTGGTTTCACTTTTTCCTACCTGCCAAATGTTGCCATTTATTTCAGCACTGTAAGGAAATCTGTGTGGAGTGGTCAGATTGTTTGCTGACATTGGCTCCTGTATTACCAATTCTCTATAGTTTGATACTTTCGATTCTTCATCTGGCATCTTGGAAGCCAAACCAGGGATTTTCCTGCATGGAGGAAAATCTTGGCTCCTCCCTACAGCAAAGGAGAAAAAAATCACTGGCATTGTAACAATATTCTGTTTATTTCATTTTTGTGAACCCTAATCAACATTTTTGTTTATTTAATAGCTGGTTACAATAGGATAATGTATAAATATTTGTCAAATAAGCTGACATGGACTACTTGTGCATATGATCTGTAACAAGCAGCATTATGTAATCTTTTGCAAAAAAAAAAGAGAAGAATACTGCAAAAGTGTGCGGCAATGTGGCTGAGAGGGGGACTTATTAACAATTAATAACAATGTTGATCTCTCGAAAACATTTGTTACTGATCACTGTCTTTCTGTTTGAGATGAAATATGTTCTTTAAAATTGGATTAGCTCCTATTTTAAACCTTCTCCTGGGATATATGAGACTATTCTCTGTTTAAAGTGTTCATGTCCTTCATTTAAAGGATATTTTAGTTTCTGTCAGCACTTCACTAAGAGATAAAAGAATTGCCAAACTTGGTTTCAAAGAGCAGAGGAAACCCAAATGTGTTATTTGACTCTATCAGTGATATTGTCGCTCCTGGTCTACCTGCTTTTCCCATTTTCTTCAAAGGAATGTTGCAAACTTTCTTACTTAGCTGATCTGGTCAAATTATTTGGCTTGATAAAAGCATCTTCCTACTGTTGCGACATTTTACCTGAATTCCTGTTCATAGGTTCCTGTGTGCTGTAATCTACGTATCACTGGTGTCTAGTCAACTCCCTGCTTATTTTAAGACTATGGTTATCCACCCAGTTTAAAAACAAACAAACAAGCTTTACCCTTCACGTCTTAGCAGTTGCAGACAAATTTCAAAATGAGTCTTTTTTCCCCCTAAGATTTTAAAAAATGTTGTGGTTAAGCAGCTTTCATTTGCTCTATACAAATACATTCCACTGCTCGTTCCACTGAAACACCTTTTCTTAGACATCTTGATGTGAAATGATGCGGAAAAATGTTCTGTTTTAACGATGCTGGACCTGATCTCTGCCTTTGATACTTTTTACCTTGGAGTGGGTCTCTTCATATCGGTCTGAACAATCCTTTTCTGTGGCTGCTTTTAGGTGCAAGTCCTCTTCCACTTCTTTTGCTTATGGTGTGCCACAAGGATCTGTTTTGGGGACCTCGTTTTTTATGTTATATCTGCTCCCTCTTCAGCCCATTCTGAGTCCTTTTAAAGACATTTATATTCAAGAAGTTTTCTCCAACTCCATGAAGAGAAAACAGAAGTCTTTACTTGTGTACCTGACAGATTCATTCCACCTTTGCCAAATCTTCTATCAGGAACCTTTGAGTAGCTTTTGTTTTCACCTTTCACTCTGGATGTTCAAGTTTAAAATTTCATTTCTGGTTCACTCTTGCTTTTATCATTTAAGAAATACTGGCAAGTTGATTTCCAGTGCGTCATGCTCTGAAATGGAAATTGTTATTCATGCCTTTATTTCATCACACCTCAGTTATTGTGGTTTATTGTTTGCTTGTCTTGAAAAAGCTTCCTTGGAACGTCTGCAGGTTTTTCAAAACACTACTGCGAGGCTTCTGACTCAGTTTTCTAAGAACTCACATGTCACAGAATTGCTAATTCAGGTTCACTTTGTTCCCATTTACTTGAGAGTCCATTTTAAGTTTCTGTTTTTTAGCTATTAGAGCTTCGCATGGACAAGCACCAGCATACATCAGTGAAGCTTTACATTTATACATCCTTAGCAGGTCCCTGAGGTCATGGTGATCATGGCCTGCTGGCTGTGCAAGATACAAGGGCAGAGTACATGTCAAAGTTTACAATTACTCAGTGATCACTTTTAAAAATCAGCTAAAAACTCATCTTTGTAAACTCGCTTTTGGGTAACTTTTGTTCTTATGTGCTAGCATTTTTTGTTTTGAAGCACTTTGTAATATTTATCTTCAAACATTCTATATAAATGAAAATTACATTACTTGCTTTACTTTAATTAGTTGTTTATGGCTTCAAACTTTTAATCATTATCATGCATGTAAAGGTGTTATAATGAAAACACTTTTACTTTATTACTCCTGTAAATATATCTGTCGACACAAAAGCCAAACCTGCAGTTTTGTAAAGCCCTTAAACTGCAGCTGAATTGACTAAATTTAAACTAAACACAGTTGTTGACACTCAGTGGTAGTATTTACTCAATCTTATACAATACGATTTTGAAAGAATTTCACAACCCACAAAAGATTGGAGACATTATTCAACCCATGGCACAAAGTTATCCTTAAATTGAAGAGAAAACAAGAAAAATAACATTGTGATGTAACAACAGGAATACCACATGCAACACGGTCAAAGAAAACAAAATTCAGACTTCAACAGAGTGCACCTTCTTCTCTTTTTCTAAATGTTTAGAATATACTCTAAATATATATACTACTCGCCCTCGAACGGTCAAATTTCCTCTGAAATATGGTAATTAAAGCAAGGTGGGTGCACTCCACAGCCACCCCCTCGAGGCACTGCTGCATCCACCTCAGCTCAGTCCGATCATTTTCATTGCATAAACGTCAAATTACATAAACACCAGCTTTAGACTTGCAGCACAGCCGGGCCTTTGGGTTGTGGGTGGCGCTCATTTTTTGATCACTGACGCCTCTTACATTCTGACACATCACCATTCAGGCAAGAATAGCTGAGTCTTTCAGGCTGCGGGGTCTTCTCATTTCAATAACCCAACTCCTACACCAGGCACCCAAGTGCACCGCTTCCGGCTCATCAGTTCATCTGAGACTGAAGCACAACTACGCTCTCATGCATGTGTGTGCACATGCATCTTTTTGCCTTGATACTTGACCTTTGCATTGCTCAGTGACAGCTCTCATTAGATTTGGCTTTGCAGTTGACTACTTGACGCCCACTGATGCTGGAGTGTTGTTAAGGAAGACTTCCTGTCAGAGTGGACGACGTCAATGCAAATACGATTAACCTGAAGAAGTGGTTATAAAGTGTTCAGGATTTGATTATTCAGTAAACTGGCAGCCACGTATCCTGGCATCTGATCACAACGTCACAAATGTCTTTCTGTTTTACATACACTGATTTTAGTTACCTAACTGTCTAAAAGTAAGTGACAGTGTGAGTGGACAAGCGGCAAGCAAATCGTGGCTCAAGAGTTGGGAGTTCGCCTTGTAATTGGAAGGTTGCTGGTTCGAGCCCCGGCTTGGACAGTCTCGGTCGTTGTGTCCTTGGGCAAGACACTTCACCCGTTGCCTACTGGTGGTGGTCAGAGGGGCCGATGGCACCAGTGTCCGGCAGCCTCGCCTCTGTCAGTGCGCCCCAGGGTGGCTGTGGCTACAATGTAGCTGCCATCACCAGTGTGTGAATGTGTGTGTGAATGGGTGGATGACTGGATATGTAAAGCGCTTTGGGGTCCTTAGGGACTAGTAAAGCGCTATATAAATACAGGCCATTTGCCATTTACCAAATGAGCTGCAGGGCCAGACTTAGGCCTGCAGATCATTTATTGGGCTTTATTGGCCCAATAAAAAGGTGGTTTGTTTGAACATGTTAACACATGGGAAGATACATCAAATGCATAAATAAAGTGGATGTCATCCATGGGCTTCAAGAAAATAACTTGCCATGACACGTAGACAGACAAAGCAACAGATGTTCCTCACATCACATTGACATCATTCGTCTCAGCTACTCATTAACTAAAATCATGATTAGGAGAACAGGCAAAGGTAAAATGAAAAGATTGGATTTCATGTCTTACAGGTGAGGCCCTCATTTCATGTATAGGTTCATACAGAGTTTTCTAGGGCATAGTTCTGTGTGACCTGGGAGTAATTTCACTAAATAGTCTCAATTTACCCTTAAATCCGATTTAATCCTGCTTATTTGTACAACTTTTACAACACAAACTTTTACAAAAGCTATAATAGCCACCTTCAAATGTGACCAAGACAATATTATTTAAGATTAAATCATTTAAACACGTGTGTTCAAAAAAACATCGTGTTTTGGATTTCGGGGAAACGGTGACAGGGTTCAAAACAAGTGATGTCAGCCGCCACCAGAAGCAAACCTGTGTGTCGCACTGAGTGTGGGTGTGACTACGCAGTGACAGCTGGGTGAGATCATTACTGTTTGGGAAAGGGGGGAATAAAGAAAGGGGAGAGCTCAAAAACTGGGGGAGGGGTTGAGTATAATGGGTCTTGGGGGCAAATGGGTGGGAGGCTTTTATGGTGACATTCTTTCTCTGAGGAATGTGTGCAGTTGTATGCTGCAGATATATAAAAAGCAGGAGTTCAGTGAAGAAGAAAAGAATTTTAAACACGTCCTGTCTGTGTTTTTCATTTATGCTTGTGACAAGCAAGCTTGAAGACAGCAGAGGTTATAAATAGTGGTGATATGTAGACTATATGAGGGGAGGGGAAGCGACAGAGGAGTGGATTAGGGGGGGAGAGGAAGACGGGTTACTCATAGGCTTCCAGTAAGAGGTCTGACTCAGCTACTGGAAGCCCCTTGACCCTGTCTGGAGACAATATGTTTTCCAATTATCTGTGTTTTTAAGTATGCCAAAGGAAAAAAGGCAGAAAAACAGTGCAGCAGTAAATATGTAAGCTAAACTACAGATTTCACTACTTTCCCTTTTCTGGCTTCAGAAGTGTGTAGAATCTTGTAAACTGTGGAGAGTGCACATCCATCCATGAAGCTGTTCATTTTCTGCTGCTTATCCAGTTCCAAGTCACAGGGCCAGCAGTCTCTGCAGAGCTGTACCACCACTCTCTTCAGCTGTACCACCAAGTTCCCAAGCCAGCATTGAGATATAATCTATCAGTGAATCCTGGATATGTCTCCTCCCCATTGAAATGTATGAAACACCTCACCTGGGAGGCATCCCCATCAGATCCCAGAACCGCTTCCCCTGCTGCAGATCTAAAATAAGTCCCTTCTAGATGCCTGATCTTCTCACCTTGTCACTAAAGGTCACCCCAGACACCCTTCAGGGGAAGCTGATATCTGCTGCTTGTTTTGGGAACCGCCCACAGCTTGAGGCCACTGGTGAAAGCACTGGTGAATGTTGATCAACTAGTCAATCGACAGGTTTGCTGCTGGGTTCAGCGCTGCTGTCAACACAAAAACCCGTACGGTGTCTTTGCAGACGCTCCTTGGATCTGCCGTATGTTCAATCTCAAGACCTCTGATGTACTTGAAATGCCTGACTTGAGGAAACAACTCCTCCTTAAGCCGGGTGGAGCAGGCAATACACCCATTTCTGTCTGAGAACCATGGGCTCGCGCTCAGAGGTGCTGATGCACATCCCAGCAACGCTGCACTCAGCTGGAAACTGATTGCCTTCATTGCTCAGTGAAGACAATAGGACCACATAATCAGCAAAAAGAAAACCTTTGTCCGAGGGCGTACGTAGCAAACTGTACAAGTTTGACCACATTCTTACTGTGATTGTATATCAGCCCCAACAGCGCAAAATCCCAAAGCAAATCCCTCAGGACAGTGTTTTAATATCTTGTCCTTTGCGCACAGATAATGAAGAACAACACTGATTGTATGCTTTTGTCAGTCAGCCAAATCAACAGGCCTCAAATCGGTTTTAATGATGTTTTGACTTCTAGAAAGCACATGAGTATGTGAGTCACCGTTTAGATGAGCTGATTCACTCTTCATCATTCCCCAGTCCTATAAAAAGAAGAGAAACAAACCCCTAATGCATGCACCCCCTCCCTGCCACAAGTCCTGCATGGGCTCATTGTCCCATCCCCTCTCTCATACTGCGCCGTCCTTTCCTTGAAGTGATCCGTCTTTCTCTTAGACCTTGTGACCTTCAAACAGTGTTCCTATAGCGACGCTGAGACGAGAGAAAGGGGATCATTTTCACCCACGGGAACAGTAATGACAGAACCTGCTGATCAGAGACTCCATTATGAGTCACACGGCCGATCTGTGGAAACACGCCAACTTTTGCAGCATATGTAATGTCTCATTCTTCTGTTCATATTTTTTTTTTATTGGCCTTTAAATATTGAAAGAACAAGGGAAATGCAGGTGTTTGATTATGTAACGGATGACTAAGGTTCAAACGTCAGTCGTCATCTGTGTGTGCTTTCTCCTGCTGTCGAGCACAGTTACAAACGCCCGATGAGGCATTAAATCAAGAGAAAGGAACTGTTGTCTCTCCAATGTAAATGACTGTCCCCTCATTCCCCTAACTTTTTGTGTTTTTGGCGTTTTCTACACTTGGCACGGATTTTGTTCTCACTGTTTGAAAATACACAACAGCTCATGAGAAAAAAAGGAGTTTTGTTGTCACCTGGTTATATAACCCATGCAAAAAAGAGGAAACCAAAATTTAGTTGGTGAATTTCCATCCTTAGTGTGAATCAACTGTTTTAAGTTACTTAAATTAAAGATAAAGCAGCAAATTTGAGGGGTAAATTGCCTGATCTTTCAATGAGACACCAACTCCCTCCCCCATCTTTCTCTTTTGACCTGTCTGGCTCTTTCTGTGGAACTCTCTGCTGATGGATGGTATAAAGACAGAGGGACTGTTTCCTGGATGTGCCCTCAACTTCCATGTCACACACACAGATATCCTCCTAGGATGGGAGGTACACATTTAAACACATGACCTACGTCCACACAGGCGCACCTTACATCCTTTTTCAGTAGAGAAGTTAATATCCTTACGTTGACCTACATTTGCCTATTGTTGTTATTGTATACCACAAGTGTCTGATAAAATGCCTGAACATAACAAATCATTCATAATATGCGTGTGCACACATTTTAGGCAGCTTATAAAAACACAGCATGTACCTGTGAAAAGACATGGGAAAAGCGGATGAACCCACGTTACATAATTCTCATCAGGTAAAACGTTCTGCCAAAAGCTACAATGAAAAAGTAAATCAGTGCACAGATAATTATATGATATGTGCAACAGACTTGAGCCACCATTTGTTTCTTAATATTTGGTTAAATGGGAAATGGGTGCAGTGGTTCATTGAAACATGTGCAAACGCACATGGAAATACAGCATTTAGGGCAAAAACAGGTCTGTACAATTTTAGCAAGCTTGAATATCAATATGTGGTTTAATCACCTTCATTGTTCAACACAGCCTGAGAAATCTATAATTTTTCTTTAAGCAGTCTTCAGGAATAGTTCTCCAGGCTTCTTGAAGGACATTCCAAAGCTCTTCCTTGGATTTTGGCTGCCTCTTGTTCCGTTCGCTCTGATGCTTTCCAGATGGTAGGATCAAAATCTGACGGTACTTTTCTGCATTCAAAATTTTGAAAAAATCCCCAACACCACTGGCTGAAAAGGGGCCCCAAACCTTGACAGAGTTTTCACTCTGTTTTACAGATGGCTGTAGACCAGGGGTCTCAAACCTACGGCTCGGGGACCATTTGCGGCCCACGTCACCCCTATTTACGCCCCATATATCGACATGAAAAACTATAATGCAATTTGGCCCTTGAAGTTACTTTTTCTGTTAGGGAGAATTTCTTTGCTGTTAAGTGCAATGTTAAAATAAATTCTTTAAAAAGCAGAAAATTATTTAATATGAAGGTGATATGAGCAGAGATACAAACATGTTGAGGAAATGACTGTGTTAGTTCAGTGATTTGTAAAGAAAATTTTCACTAGCAGTCTGAAACTTATGTACACGTATGTGTGCATTTTTATTTTGTTAAATATGAACAAAATTATAGCAGAAGTGCTGCCATGTGTCTGGCCAGAAAGAGAGTACCAATGTGTTTATTTGGTTGTTCAATGAAAGGGTTCAGTTAGTTAAGAGTGAGAAAAAAATTGTATTTGCAGTTTTGTCTTGTTATACAATATTTGAAATGTAAAAAAAAAAAAACAATTTTCTGAAATATTTGTGGGTGCTTTCTTGTTTGTTTGTTTGTTTTTTGTACCACTTGAACAGTAAAGTGGCCCTCCAATGAGACGAGTGTGCCAGCAGTGGCCCACAGCTCATTTAAGTTTGAGACCCCTGCGACAGACGCTCACTGTGGGACCTTCTTCCTGATGTCCAGCATACATATTGATTAACATTTGAACCAAAGATTTTGATTGTATTCATCGCTCCAAGAGACCCCTTGATGTTAATTTTCAGTTTAGTTGTTGTGTAGTTTTGTATACCTCAGCTTTTTCTCCCATTTCCCTCCCTTAAGAACTACGTCTTGACAGCCATCCTACCACTGAGACCATTTCTGATGAGACTGTAGTGAACAGTAGATGGATCAACTGAAGGACCAGAAGCATCTCTCAAGTGTCTTGTTAGATCTTTGCTGCTCTAGTTCTTACTTTTTAAGGACGTGACTTTCAGATATTGTTCATCTGCTGTTGATAGTTTTCTAGATCTGCCGCTGCTTCTTTTGGCTTTCTTGACCAGTTTCCTCAACATTTTTAACAACACACAGCACACAATGCTAAGATACACCAGAACTGGCTAATAGCACTTTGGGACTCACTTTGTTGGTACAAAATAACAATTTGTTGCCTGTCAAACTGTTTTATCTTTGGCGTTTTTTAATCGATTCAGCTAAAGAAATGGGAACAAATTATGTTTTTGTGACAGTCTGCTCATAACAAAGTGCCTAAAGATATCGTTTAAAATTGGTTCTTTGTTAAGCTGTTTGTTTTGTGTGGACACAACAATGCTTCATCCCTTGAGTTGCTCCTTTTTTCTGTCATGTGAAGGCTGTGTGCAGGCAGGAGTGGTAGTAGGAGGACCCAATGTGCAGACACTCGAAGGTGGAAAGTAACTCCAACTCAGATTTATTGCTAAACTCAAAAGGTAACAAACTTGCAAATAAACTTACGCAGACAGAACACACAGCAAGAAGAGGGGAAATCGCGACACAGACACAGAGAAACACAGGGAGAAATCAGGGAATGAGTAACAGGAGGGAAACACAGCTGGGGCAAATCAGGCCTAACAAAACAGGGGAAGCAAAACCAGATACATTAACATAAGACATGGACCTTCAAAATAAAACAGGAAACAGATGTGTCCAGAGACGTGATGAAGATAAGAACACCAATAAAAAGGTACAAAACTGAAACCACTGGGTCAACGACCAAGGTACCCTAACATTTTCTGCTTGAATCATTCATGGGTGAATGATACAGACATCAGTGATAAGTGGCCTGACAAACAAACAAACAAACAAAAAAAACATTCTTCTGAAAACTGGACTGGACTGAAAATGAGTGAAAACTTTTTGAAAGCTCTGAGAGCTATTGCTCAAGACCAATTTTAAAAGATTACAAGAAAATCTGGCTGCTTGGGAGTAAAATATAAAGAAATGAGGAGTGTCTCAAGACATTTGCACAGCTGACCTTACTGTCTGTTTTTCCACTACAGATAGGTAAGATAACATTCTCAGTGTTGACGATGCCTCTTCTTTCTTAAAGTGCTTTGTCATTAGGTTTTCCGTGTGACCATGACAAACAGCATTGATTTGCATTTCTTTGGAATCTTATTTGGGGAATTTTGCAACAAGAAGAAGAAATGTATAAAAATAACAGAGTAATACAGCTTTGTTTTCAAAGAAAGTTAGTTGTGGCTTTATTCTGCACTCTGAAGGAGGTCACATTTCTCTCCACTCACTCACTTTCTCTACTTGGTTTGCTTGCTCTCAATTATCCCTCCTCTCATGTCCCTGTTTACTATCTAATTAAAGCTGACGACCCATGAAGCCTAAATATTTAAAAAGAGGCAGTAAACACATATTCAAGTAACCTTTTTTAAATACACCGCGTAGGCACTTCTGCTTTTCTTTCAGCTCCATATCGGCACAAAGTGCCCACTCCACTACCTCCTCATCCTACCAATAAACTGTTAACCCAATAGAGGTCTGAGGTGGGTTGTAAGCTGCCCACGCTCTTACTAAAAACAAAAGTAAAGATACATCTGGGAGTGAGCACAGTCTGTGAATGGTTTGATTTACTTCTGTAATTTCACTGTAGCTCTGGTGGTTTTACTGTAAACCACTCCTACACTGTCTGCAGATGTGGCACTGGATTTAGTGGGAGGGAATAAATGTCTGTATTGAGTGTATGTGTGTGTGTGCTTTGCTACATGTTCAAACTAAATAGGATTCTGAGGAATTTTCTGTTTTCAGAGTGTTTTTAACTAAAACTGAATTTACTACATGGGATTATGAATCAGTCACAGTGACACAGATACTCTAAAAACAACCTGTAGACTCACTGAACTCTGACCTCGAAGAGCTTCAGAAGAGCTATGCAGAATATAGTCATGTTTTGAAATAAAGATTAGTCCAGCAGTCTGGACTATTCTATTATGTCGATCTTGTGTGCTGCACAATAACATGTAATATTTAGTATCTACTGTTATCTACTGTTAGCTAGTTTATTGTGATGGTATTGTATTTATTATGTTGCTCCTTTTTGTTTGTTTTCTCTTCTGTTTTTTCTTATCTTCATACAGGTGATTGAGGTGTTTTGTTTTTCTTTTTTTTTCTCTTCCCCCCTTTCTCACCATCTCTTCTCCCCTCTGTTTTTCTTTCTCTCCCTCTCTTTCTTTCATTCTTTCTCCCTGTCCTATCGCCCAGTCATGTCTGTCCCATCTGTAACAACCGAAAATCAAATCAAATAAATACATAATTATAATAAAGGTCAATCAAATGGACCAAGATGGCAAGTCCACGATGATCCACTTGGTAAAGTAAATCCACTTGGCAACTTTCTTGGCCTTCAGACATCAATTCTGATGGCTAAAGATCCAAACGGGACAGGCAAAAAAAAGTCTCCACATAGTTCATTTTCAGAAATCAAGCTTTAATGTTTAAAATAGGCTCTTTTGAACCCAAATTACAAACTGTTCCTTAGTAATGTTAGTGAGAAGAACAAAAGCAAACAATCAGCACTTAAAATGGAAAAACAAACAAACAAACCCCAGTCCCTTTGGTGAACATGAAAATGAACTCCTTTCATGCTTTAAGAGCAAACAGCCAGGGACACTGTCTATGTCAGTGGTTCCCAAATGGAGTGGTTGAGGGGAAATAGTGAACCATTAGGTAAGTGAAGGGATTTTGTGACAGCTACACTATTGTGCAGAGCAGACTTGATCACACCTTTTAAACAGGAGTTCAGGTGTGAAGCACTCTCACCTGCTGCAGCAGAACTTTGGCCTTTAAGCTAAAACAGCTGTTTGACTGAGTGAAATACTGCGTTTCAAACCAGCATCAGCCGGCGTCAGTCTGTACAAATAAGTCACACTTAAAGTGGATTCTCCTATTTGTTCATTGTCTCTTATCACACACGCACACTCATTATGTTAATCACATTACCTGGATATCAGATTGCATACTCCAACAGTCTTAAATATTTCACATGGACAATATTAAAGTTAGGAATTACATTTATAACAAAAAACGTATATCAGTACACACTAGTTTTCAGTAAATAAATCTTTTTTTCTTCTTTTTTTTTTTAACTCTGTGAAGGGGAGTCCATTGCTGTTGCAAGATGGTCAGAATTATGAGTGTGACAGCAAATTAAAAAAAGAAACAAACTGTCAGCAGCCAGAACAAGTAAAGCTTTTGTTTCTTTGGTTTCAGGTGGTGTGGGGGATCTCACAAACCCTCACATGGGATTTATACCTCTGTAGGTACGTTGTAAATGCAAACCCCTGTGAGACCTTAGGACATAACGTACACACTAACCTCGCACGGGCCTTCCTCATCAGTGTTGTTGATTCCTCCTATGCATCTCCAGCTACTTCATCGTTTCAGTTTTTCAGTTAATTAGTGAAAGAATAATACTCATTACCTATATATAAATAATAATAACCAAAGTCTCTGACATGTCAGCAAATTCCTGCAGCGAGTTTGCCAAACCTATCAGAACAGACATGAGAGACTGTTTAGAGAACTGGAAAAACTTGCGGGACAATTATGTTTGAATCAGATACAAAAACTGAGCACAACAAAGAGAAGGGACCCAAGAGGGGGGGGGGAAAGAGTCCCAGCATTTCATTTGTTTCTATCTTGGCTGGCAAGATAGAAACAAATGGCTGCTAGAAAACCACAGATTCACAGCCACAAGGTATTTAACAAAGAATTCACCACGGACAAGCATGAATGCTGTTAACAGCTCTGGCCACTTGTGTAGGTTATGTTATAGGCTCTGCAGAAACTCACAGGAGGCATCTTATTCAGATGCCTGAACCACATTACCTGTCTTCTTTGAGGAGTAGCCTCTTTAGCTCCTCACCCTATCTTTAAAAGAGAGCCCAGCCATTTTGTAGGAAGCTCATTTCCATCACTTGGGCCCCAAATCAAATTTTTTGGGTCATTACACAGAGTTCGTGACAATAGGTGAGGGTAAAAACGTAAATCAACATCTTTGCTTTTATGCTAAGCACAACAGATCCCCTTTGTGAAGCACCACCTTTGGTGGATGAGGGGTTTGTTTCAGTGGTCCCATCTGGGGCAGTTTGCTCCTAGTGGGGTCTCCCAAGGCAATTTGGTCCTGGGTGAGGAGCCAGACAAAAAGTGGTTCAAAACCCCCAAACACAATGACCGTTAGACCAAGGGACCAGTCTACTCTGCCCAGGACAGTGTAACCAGGGTCCCACCCAGGAGCAAAGGCCCGGGCTTCTGAGCGAGCACCTGGTGGGTGGGTCTTAGCCCATGAGGCCCCACCAGGCATAGTAGAGTGAAGTAGCATAGGTCTACTCTCCTGTGAGCTTACCAACCACACGAGGGACTACAGAGGGTTTGGTGCCTTGTCGAGGGTTTGGTGCCCTGGTGGTCCTATCTCTGACTTCCAAACTGCAAAAATAACATTTTTGGAGTGTGTGAAACTGTCTTGTGGAGATTGTTTTGCAAAGAGAGAAATTGCAGGAGTCATTGTGATGCATCGTGGAGCTCAAGAATAAAATAATTTGGAGTCCAGTAACAGTGATGCCAGTTTAGCTCACTGGAAAGAACAGGTGACAGTATGTTACATGGCTAAAAGTGGCAGGCAAGGGTTTGACCCCGGCCCTTTGCCACGTGTCTTCCCCTCTCTAGTTTCCTGGCACTCTTTACTGTATCAAATAAAGCCAGAAAAAATATTTTTAAAAAGAGACCAATAACAGTATTTAAAGTGGGCTGATTATGATTTTCCTTATTGCTGTCATACTCTTGAAAGAGATGCAAAGCATATTCATGCAATGTATTATACCAGAGTCTGGATATTAAAATATATATTTATCAGTGATGCTGATATATTAGTGTGTTTGTTTCTTGTGATGTTGAATGTAATAAGCTGGATTCATTTTGTTTTATGCGACAGCATTTTCAAATAAAAAAAGTTAAAAAGATTTGTTGTATTAATGCACATTTTTCTTTGGCCACATTCATCACCGTGACCCAGAATCTTTATAATTTGAAGAAAGTAGGACCGCTGCTCACATTCCTCACATTCTTCTACATAATAAGATGGCTATATTCATTGTAGTGACCAAATGTACATTGTCTACACTAACCGGGAAGAATGCAAAGGAATCTGAGGGCATTCTGGACTTTCCATTGTGTACCACCATGGATCAGTGAAAAACAAACATATTTTCAAGCAGGGGCTGTATTGTTTCTCCATATGTTGTTGTGCTGCAGATGAATTCAGTCTCCAGCTGAGTCCAGCTAAAAGCATTTGTGCTGGCCTTAAGTTGCAGGTGCAGGTTCACAATCAAACCCCGGGGAAGGAAATGGAGGGGAGGGGTCTGAGTGTGACACAAACAGGAAACGAGCTTTGTGTTCCTGCTTGCTCCTTGGTGCGCACGAAAGGTTTATTCCAAACTTTGTGTTTTTCCAGGGTATTTTGTGGGCTTTGCCAGGAGCTTACATAACAAACACTGGTGGGAGATATCAACTTACTAAAGCACTAAAATCTGTAACTGACCAAATTTTTAGCTTCACTCAGACTTATGTGAGTGCAGATCTGAGTTACTAATTAGTGGGAGCTCTGGGCAAAGTGCCATCAGTTATTCAGGAATTGGCTCCTTATACAAAAAAATCCCTTCTTTCAGTTTGTTGTTCATTAGATATGGGACACCTGTCCTCCTTGGACTTGCTGATGTGTGATGACGCAAGCCTTTGTAGTGTTGTAGGAAGTTCTCTGGAAAAGAGTATGAAGCAATAACAAACCCGAGAGTTTCAAATCTGCAAAAAACAGCTTAAAACCACAGAAACAAACAATCTTATTTCAAAGAAGAGGGCGAGTTTATTACTGAAATGTGATCTCCTTTTAATAATTAATATTCACAATGACTTGGCGGTCTGTGTGCGTGTTTGAGAAAGAGGCATGTCCCGCACATTGTGGGAACAGATCGTTCCCCTGCACAGGAAAGACGTTAGGAGCAACAAGGGTGTTGGGAGAGGAGAGGGAGGGAGACCGGGAGAGTGACGGGTGGGCTTTTCAGGGAAGAGAGGAAAGGAAAGGAGAACACCCTCTCGGCCACACAACAAAACCTTTCTCTCTGTCCCTTCCCCTCAACCCCTCCACCAACACGTGCAAAGTGTTTAACAGTAAGTGCACTGCACGACAACAAATAGTGCGTCACTAACGAGTCACAGCAAACATTCCTGTGCGTCTGCATTTTGTTTGCTGTCCACTTACTCCCGCCGTGCTAGATTTAAACGCGTCTCGAGGCAGTTTGTTGTGGGAGGGGTCATGTTTTTGTTTGTCTGTGATGTTTTCCAGTTTTGAAAGTCAGTGTTTGTCACTGACTCCTGCACAACATAAGGAATATCTGAAATAGTTTTTGCCTGAGTTTGACCTTAGAAAACGTTTCAAAAAAGAAAAAGAAGAAGGTTTGGCATCTGCACAGGGTTTGTGCAATTCTGTAGTAACTAATACAAAAATAAGAGACTGTTTGTGGGCTAATCAATTTTGCAGTTTGACCGTAGCTGTTTCATAACAGAAATATATCCTCCATGTCTGGTGGAAACATTATTGTCAAGATTTCAATAAGGAAAAGAAAAAATTCCGCCAAGACTGCCAAGAGTCTCCGAGTTTATCCAACTAGATTCAAAAGTGTTTCATAAGAGCGAAGATAGCGTCAGTTCTTAAGTGAGTCTGTAATCCTTTGGTTAGGTTTAATAGTTTTCACATGGATAGCTGTACAAATGTACATAAGGTTTTCATACATCAGCAGTGATTTGTGACCTGAATCTGGACCGTAAACAGCTCTTCTTTTAACGCCAGCACCAAAGGGTGGGAAGGATTTGCTTGTTTTTGGAGTGAAGTGCCACTTCAGCTCCACTCATGGCAGTGATTCGTTCCTGTAGCAAAAGACAGACACAGAAGTGGGACGGGAAATCAAATTATAACTGAGCTATTTAGCATTTGCACAACCTTTAGAGGTGAAGCAAACCTATTAAATTATTGCATAAGAGCGGCGCTTGCTATTATTGGCTTTAATAGGGCAAAAAATAATAACGTGTATAAAAATCAACATTTTTTGTAACAAGTGGGGCATTTCCACAATGTTTCACATCATAAAAACAGATGCTTTTACTACTACATTAGTCAGCAACTTACAATGTCATTGCCAGCCACATTTCGCCTCTCCCCAACCAAGAAAACCAGCAAAATACTCTTCAATCATTAATCTAAACATTAGCATTTTAAATACATTGAATGTGTTGGAACTTGACTAATGTTACTTCCCTTGTGTCTCATTCTGCTTCACGGAGCCGGGGAAACAAACAGGCCAGACTAGACCAGGAAAACAAAATGAAAGACTCTTTCACAAAGAGCATATATAGCAGTCCCTTTTCATTCTCAGGTTTCTGAACACTGCTGTTGTCAAAGCTCCTGGAATCTATGTGGTAAGCACAGAGACCGCAGACTGTATATAGATGATAGTCACAGTGTGATGTCACCCTTTGGTTAGAGAAATCCTGTTTTGAAGCTTCATCATTTTTTTTCTAATGTTAACCCATGTTAACACTATAAACATGCACTAACACTGAGGGACCGGACAGAGCGTCATGCAACAAAGAAGCTTGAACTTATACTGGCTGACATCATCCTTAAATGGGTCCCCACTGCACCATTACATAGCAAAGAGATGCCTGCATCTATATTATGACCCAAATGTCAGAGAACCTTTAATGTCATGGTCCTCGGGTCTTGAAACCAGAGTTTGTTTGTCACGATTTATGATTTTGGTCTTCTGTTTATAATGTTTCATATTTTCTGGTGCATTTTTACCCAAAGTTCTTTGCTTTAGATGATAGGTTCACTATGTTTGAATAGTCTTGTCTTTCTGTCTTTCCACGTCAATTTCACATGTCTGTCATCTGTTTAGTTACTTCCTGTTCTAATTTGCTGGCCTTTTGTGCCTTGTGCTTTCCAGTTTAATTTTCTTTGTCTCGTTTGTCCTGATTTGTTCTCTTTGTGTCGCCAACTCTTTGTGTTTCCTAGAGGCAGGCAGATTGATCCAAATATCGTTAGTATTGTTACTAATGGTGGTATTGGGATGGGACCAATATTAGCGTGGTAGAATCGATGCTTTGTTTGTATCCTCTAAGTTCATATAGCTCACTGAATTGTGTGTGAATTGATATACCTCAAACATGAACATGAAAAATATCTGAACCTTTTGGCTCGGTATTGGTATTGGCAATACTAACCCTGTATTTACTTATTATTGTATTTACGTATTATATTGATACCAAAATGTGCAGTATCGCATTGCACAGCTGTGTACCCGTCACCTCATTACATTTGTATAAATTATCTGTGTTGCCCATTTCCCTTCTTCATGTTCTCTCTCATGGTTGTGTGTCTCCCTGCTCTGATTTTTTGTTTTGCTCTTTTCCTGTGAAATACCAGCAACAGGGCTGAATTTGGAGTTCATTCCCTGTCTCCTGAGTCCTGCATTCACATCCAAATCCTGCCAACCACACAGCCGTTTATCACATTTAAGACAAATCCCGAGCAGCGATGGCACAGTCAGCGCAATAAAATGACAGTTTGACGAGGCAACACAGTGACATTTTTTTAAAATAAAAAACTAAATCAAATTACTCCCAGATTTTTGAGGATCAGCTTTACAATACACAGTGCTGTTTAGCTCATAGCTGTGGTCAGTCACTCATTTGTCTGATGGAGTCCCAGCAGCTCTCACTAATTCCCTCATATAAATAATACAAACCACTCTGTGCCAAACACACGCTGCTGAGTGACAAGAGAGAGGCAAAATTTGTGACTTAAGGAATCAAAACAACAGCAGACCACCAACATTTGATTGACCGCACAAGAGCTGAATGCGATCTTTGAATCTGCTTTGGGCATGGCTTACATTTAAAAAATGGTCCAGGGCCGCATGCTCTGCCAAGGCTGGAAATTTCTTTTAAAGTGAAACAAATCCCTGGATCCAGGATATCTGGATCTGGATTAGTTTGTCATATTTTCTTAAGAACATGAAGATGATATATTGTGAAGATGTATTGCAAAATGGCAAAGAAAGCTTCCAAAAATTCCTGGATCTAGATTAGGATGGACTCCATGACGCCTTAGCTGTGCCAGACTCTGCCTCATCCATAAATTTTGGACAGACAAACAAAACCAAACCAATCAAATAACCTCCTTGGCAGAGGAATTAACGTTCAAGTGAAAATGTTGCATTTAAGTTTTGCTTCTGTTAATATTTTAGTAGATTAAAGTGCTGCTGAGGTGCACCAAAATTTACTTTGGAGTAGAACTAAGAATACAACAGTTATCAGAATACAATTTCTGGTTCATGGAGAGCATCAAAATGTGAATAATTTTCACGAAACCCAGTTGTAAACATGAAATTAGACCACTCTGCAGACAACAATAGCTGATTCATATCTAACTCACTTACTTTCTTGGTTCAGTTTGACCTTCTGACCCCACTTTTTGTCTCAGATTCTCAGTCGTGGCCTCCTAATTAGTTCAACTTTACAATTGGCTCTTTCATACCGAGGCCCTCGCTGTCTTCCCAAGCTCAGTGTTGTTTTTCAAAAAAAGATGCGACACCACGGAGCTGTTGTACTAGTTGTACTGGTTTAGGTGGAGATAAAGGAATCTGTTAAAGGAAGGTCTAAAAAACAGTGGGTGATGGAGCTTGTGTTAATGCATGGTGAAGAGCTTTGTGCATTCGTTGATGCATACAGTACTGTTAATCTTTTTGATGGTGCATTTATTTTCTTTAAGTATGCCTACTTTACTATGTTTCTTCTTTGCAATGTAGTCATACACTGATTAAAAATTATGACTGTATCTTGAGGGGAACATTCACTTTCAATTTCTCTAGCCCTCTCCACATTATGTGCTAAATTCAGTTTTAGCTTGTTTAGTATTTTGGGAAGGTTTTCAGCAGCCACTTGTGTAAAAATAGCTTTTGAATCAGAATCATTTGCTGAGAAAATGTATCACCGTAGCTAAAGAAAAGATCAGAGGAAAGTTTCACTGAAAGAAAGCTGATGTTAACTTGACATGTAACGCATTTCCTTCTTTTAAACTCACAAACAAGTCTTGTTTGTTTTTACAGACTCCAGGCTACAACACAAGTGACTGAAAGCCAACCAGCAGCAAAACTGTGACAGCACGTCACACTGTTGAACTGCAGTGTCCTGTACGTGTCATCGATCACATGTTCGAGTATTTTATGTTATCGTAAATGTTTGCTCGGTGAGATAAAGCGATGCTCCGTGTCTGCTAGTGACAGAGTCCAGCTCCTGCCTTTGTGCAAAAGCAGAAGCAGACTATGTTTTGCTTAGAAGTCTTTTAACAAAGTTAAATTATCTGATCAGCTGCAGGGTCAACTGGTGGCAGTGAGTCAGGCGAGCAGCTGCCAGCAGCCATTGTGTTTGGAGCGTGACCTTTGTCACAGTGATGGAGAGGAAGAGTTAAAATGAGAGCAGAACAGTCCTCGTCTGAAAGTGTGAAATTGTGTTTGGGAAACAAGCAGCGCCTACGTGTGTGTGTGTGTGTGTGTGTGTGTGTGTGTGTGTGTGTGTGTGTGTGTGTGTGTGTGTGGGTGGGTGGGTGTGTGTGTGTTTCAGTGAGTGACAAAATAACATAGAAAGAGAAAGAGCAAAGAGGTGCATGTGACCCGTAAGCCTAAATTTTTGCACGCATGCAGCTCTAAAAGTGTATACCTGTGCTTCAATGTTTTCTAACTTGCTTTTTTGTAAAAGCAAGCACCAATCTCCTTTCACATGACAGTTTATTAAGCTGAACATGGAAAAAATAGACAACACTGATGACCAAAATGTCCCCTTGCATGAGCACGTTTCTTCCATTTCTTCAACTTTCTTACCATTTTGGAAAAAAAAAAAGTACGCTCATTTCCTCTCATCCCATCCCATCCTTCCTCCTCTGCAATTTCCCTTCCCATCACTCATCACTTTGAGCGCTGATCCGGCAGATGTTGCCCATCTTTATTTTCTCAGGACTTTGAGAGGAAAGCACTTGTAAGGTGGGATAGCTGGGCCTCAAGCTGGAACTCCAGTCTATTAATTTTAAATGTTAAAACTATCGAGAAGCATAGGTGCACCTTGCTAGTACTGCCTTGGACCCCATTTTACCTTCAGAACTGCTTTAATTCTTCATGGCACAGATTCAAAAATGTGCTGGAAAAATTCACCTGAGATATTGGTCCATATTGACAAGACAGCATCACACAGTTGCTGCCATGATGTCAATCTCCCGTTCCACCACATCCCAAAGGTGCTCTACTGGATTGATATCTGGTGACTGTGGGGGCCATTCGAGTACAGTGAACTCACCGTCGTCTTAAAGAAATCAGTTTAAGATGATTTGAGTTTTTGGGCATGATGTTTTATCATGATGGGAGCAGCCATTAGAAAATGGGTATACTGTGGTGGACATGGACGGTGACAATACTCAAGCAAGCTGTGGTGTTTAGATGATGCTTAACTGGTGTTAAGGGGCCCAAAGAGTGCCAAGACAACATCTCCTACATTATTACATCAACTTTTGATACAAGCGTGGATGGATCCTTGTTTTCATATTGTTTGCACAAAGCCCTACCATCTGAATATAGCAGCAGGAACTGAACCTTATTGGATCAAACGAGGTTTTTCCAATCTTCAGTTGTCCAATATTGGTGAGCCCAGTTTCCTGTTCTCAGCTGACAGGTGCTGCTGTCGCCCATCTGGTCCAAGGATTAATGGGGGTTTTTGTGTTCGGAGATGATCTTCTGCATATCTTGCTTGTAAAAAGTGGTTCAGTTACTGTGCATTAGCATAATATTAGAATGTTAGAGTTGTAGTTCCTTATTAACAGTATCCTTGATCGTCTTACATTCATTTTCCCATCTTTGATCACTGCTATCAATGCCTGTGTTTTATGATGTACTTTCTTCTCTGTAAGTCACACCTCACTTCACTTTCACACACATGCACACACACAAACACAAAGACTCTAAGGTGTCCCCGAGCAAAGGCAGCAGCTGGTCTCAGCATCAAGTTGCATGTTTTGGCAAAGAAATATCAAATATCTTAAAAGTTCCCCTAAACATTTGAAGAGTTGCCTTTAGACATGGAACACACACACACACACACACACACACACACACACACACACACACGCACACGCACAACACACACACAAGCAAAGTGTGTTAATAGTGTGGTATATTATATGAGCCAATGATGGAGAGAGAACACTTACCATAATAAATGACTGATCGAGCTCTAGTCTATCCCACACACACACACCACCACACCTGAGCTGTGTTTTGTCAAGTTTTGTTAAAAATGCCATGATATTTCAGGCAAACTGCCCAGAGAACAGGAAAAAACCCTGCAGGTTGTTAATTATCCACCTCCTGTCTGAGCGAAAGAATCCCGACCTTCTAAATCTCCTTCTGTCGCTAATTTTCCCCAGCACTCATCTTTTCTTTCTCTCCCTTCTTATGCAACCTGTTCATGAATACAAAATGAATGTGTCACTCAATTATTGTTTTCATACTGGAAATGGGCGAATGGCTCAGGCCAAGGTTTACACTAGAGCCCACACAAGGTTTTAAGCTTCCTTCCATTAACTTTATTTTTACTCCGGTATCAAAACAGTGAGTCATTTATCTTCCCTGCATAGGTGCATAATGTGCTGCACTTTTTCTTCTCTTGTAGTAGATTGTCCCCATGCAAGCAGAAACCAATACAAGTGCAAGCACGAACACACATGGCAACTTTCTGTTTTCTTTCCATGTTCATTTATAAACATTGTAACGTGGTGACTGCATAAGAAGCAGGGTTTGAGTCTCTTCCACCCAGATGTGCGATGTGTTTTTGTTGTTTTAGTTGCTTTCGGGGTTAAATCAGTCCCAATCCTCTATCTCTTCCAGCTCTGTGCTGTTTAGCTTGGAACCAGGTGGTTCCTGTTCTCTAACTTGTGCAATACAGTTATGTAGCTGTACAATCTCAGAAAACCGCCCACATTTCAGGTCCTTTGGATAGATTTATATGAAATATTTGTACGACATGTTGCCTGCTTTACTGCGAGCAGAGGCAGAAGACTGAATTGAGTTTATTTTTCAGCTAATCTCTTTTGTATTAAAGATAATCTTTTGCCGTTATTTGTACTTTTTGTCTTTATTCGAGCACTTCTCCTCCCACAACACCACAGCTTGTCCCAGTCCTTTGATTGACTCCAGCAGGGAAAAACAACTGAGTTTGCACTATGACAAATCCCCGGCGTGCCGAGTTGTGTAAATCGTTTTTGTAAAAGTGAAAACGAAACGCACAACATCTGTTTTGATTTGTAAAACTGCATATAACGCAAATATGGTAACTCAATTTTGATTGTTGCTTTGATTTCTGAATATAGATTAGTGAAACTTTTAGTGCAGTCAGAAAAAAATGTTACATTTACCAAAAAAAGCTGTGTGGTTAAAAAAAAAATAGGATTGAGGATGATGGCGTGATGGGCGCGTCACGTCTTCTGCCTCTCTGATGCGCCCATCAGTCTGAAACAGGGTAAATCTGGACTCCTCCGCCCACATGACCCTTTATCTTTGCCCAAGAGTTCTTTATGCTCCTGAGCAAATAGACAGTGAATCAGTTTGTGATACTCCTGCTAAAATATATCTCAGTTAATAGTGATGTTACTGAACTTTAATAAACTTTTCCCAGTTTTTTTGTTTTTAAAAGATTTTTTCCTGTCATCAGCTTCATTAAGTTTAGCAAAAAGTGTGAAATTAGACTGGTTTGATCTGCTGTCTGCTAGCTGAGCTTTAAAAACCTTTACAACCTAAAAGACAAGACAGTAATCCTCTCAGCGTGGGATCCAGGCTCATTAAAATAGTCCACTTCTCCTGTCCTGAACTGTGACCCACTTTGGTTGTGACCCTTTCGGTTTAAGAAACCAGGCTGCAGAATGTATTATTCACTCTGCTGGGAAATAAACCTAAAGACAGAACTCCTTTTGAGTGAGAGCCAGGCTGAGTTTGAATGAACACAGATCCACATATTTTCATCCATCTAGTCAGCTATTATCTAAAACCACTGGGGCATTTACAGTCAGTAAGAGGAACAGAACCTGGATTATCATAGCATTGTGTCAAATTTTTAAGTAATTGCATTCATTGATTCATTAATTTCAACTAGGCCAGACTAGTAATAAGACTCCGTCTATCAATTTTCTGCTAATTATCCAATCTGGGGAGAGATATGTTCTGGACAGGTTGCTAGTCTATTGCAAGGCTAAGACAGAGAGCTCATTCATGCTCTCTGTCTTAGAGAGTCACAAGTCTTTACCCAAAGACTGGACCGAGAATAATCCTGATTTTTGAGTCAAAATATAACATAATTTTACAAAAGCCCATATGAGCCCATAATCTCATCAGGAGTCTTTACATTAGTCAAACAAACAGCCCATAGACTTGTATAGGACCAGAAGTATTTTTGTAACTGCAACTGTCGCCATCTGGTGGCCTTCAGATAAAAATGCAGCTTTACGGCACTTTAGCTTGCCTCTTCTCTTCTTAGCACTTACAGCCCAATCTCAAAATTACTTTTTATTGCTGTGATTTCAGAAAGGGTTGTGGTTCTATCTGAGTTAACCTTTTCTGTTGCTGCTTCTAAGTTCAGGTCCTTTTCCACTTCTCTTGCCTACGGTGTGCCACACCTTTATGGTTTCTGCTATCTGCTCTCTCTTCCACACATTTTAAGCACAATTCTTATCACTGCTATGCAAATGACATTAAATTGTATTTCTTTTTAAAGATATTTATTAGCTACATATCTATTATACCCGCTTAGACTCCATTAAAAGTTGAAACGCTTACAATTTTCTCCAACTTAATGAAGAAAAAAAACTGAAGTCTTTGTGTCCCCAATGGATTTTTTTCACTTTTGCCAAATCTTCTGTCATGAGCCTTAGAGTAACTCCTGACTTATCCTCACTCGGGATGCTCATGTTAAAGATTTCTGGTTTGCTCTTGCTTTTATCACTAAGTTAACTTCCAGTGTGTCACACTCTGACATGTAAATTTTTATTCATGCTTTTATTTCATCACACCTCACTTATTATAATTCATTGTTCACTTGTGCTCACAAAGCGTCTTTGGAACGTCTGCAGGTTGTTCAAAATGATGCTGCGAGTCTTCTGACTAAGTCTTATAAGTACTCACGTGTCACACTGTAGCTAACTGAGCCCCCAGCCTGAGTTCTGTGGGCTCAGTGATCCCTTTTAAAAAGCAGTTAATTTTTTTTATAAGATTGCTTTTGGCTAACTTGTATATTTAAGTTTTAGCATTTCTGTTGTGAAGCACTTTGTGATATATATAAATGTTACGTTCACTTACTTTAGCACTGGCTTCATTTTTTCAGACCCGGAAGATAGTCAGTGTTTTATATTGTCTATGATGATGCCTTGAAGATTTCCATGACAGCGATTTGTATCGGGACATCTTAAAAAAAATAAGGCCTCACAACTATAACTCAGCTATCCTGGTCAAAGAGGTTTTTTGTTGGTGGTGTTGTTGGTGTTTTTTAAGTCACCCCATTCCGAGTTGTTGTGAAGAAAATTATCAACAGAGGCCAAACTGGATTTGCAATGGAAACATGCTTTTTAATGATGTAAAGTCGGGCATTTAAACATGGGAGCCGCAAGTGGCGCCTAGAGGTACTGCAGTTTTTCCCACTTGCACATTGGTCTCATTTTTCGGCTCTCGAGGTTGCCCCATTTTCTGAAAGTACCTTCTCATTTTCCCCCTCCATCTCTGTCTCCATATGCTGCAATAACTCCCTCTTGTGTTCCCGACTGATACTTACACACATAGGTCTCCTGAATTTGAGGGGAGGATCCGAGGGTGGAGCTCCACCTCTCTGCGCTCTGCTCACAGACACAGGTATGTTTGCTTTTTTTGGGGGGGGGTTTGGAGCCAAGTCTGTAATCCAAGGCCAGCAGCAGAGCATGAAGAGATTGTCCTGACGTTGTCAGTGTTGGGAGTGACATGGGCAGTAAAGATAATCGGCTGCATAGTCATGCATCCAGATGTTTCGCTTAACCAAGATGCAAAATAGATTTTAGGAGCCTACATAACCATGGGGAGTGTTTTGGCTGATGTTTTTCTGCTTCTGCTGATCTCCACCGGACACGTTTATGGAGGTAGGTTCCTGCAGAGGAAAAAAAAAAACTCCTTGTCTTAACCTAGATGTAAAAGTTAAACCTGGCATTTGTTTCAATACATTATAGCAACGTGATGCATTATAGCAACGTGAGAAAAGTTTTTATCTTTAGATGCATGTGAAAAATAATTCTTAAGGGTTCTTGGCGTGTATTTTATACATTACTGCTGCGCTGAAATGATTTCCATCATTATAGAGACAAAGGAAGGTTTTGCTGGTGTTATTTAGGCCTGTTTATTTATTTATTTATTTTTTTACAACCTTTGATTTATTTTAAATGGATCTGGCAGTTGGTTGCTTATTATCTAATCCTGTCTAACATTGCAGACTGGTGACATATGGCATTATGATGGATTATATTTGGGGGAAAATTCTTGCCCTTATGTTTTATGCTCCAACATGGTTAGTTGAGCTGATGCCAGAAATTTTACATTTTTGGTGGTGGTAATCCTCGCAAATACAGCTTTGATCTTAACTCTTAAGCTCTTCTCTGCAATACATTTCTTTGTCCAAGAAAACAATATGTCATTTTCTCCACTACAGGTATCTGCCACTTAAATATAAACACTTAACAACATTTGGAAAGTTTTTGTAAGCGTGCAAAACTTTCTAATGGTCACCAGCTTTGCCTCCGGCAGTTACACATGTCTCTGTACCACACCTGTTTGTCAGAGCACATAAGTGACTTGCATTCACATTGGAGATGTCTGCGAGTGTAGGAAGATTATTAATAATCCAATGTTCACTGCTATCATAGAGGCAGATTAGAGATGCATGGACAGACGTGGGTTATACTGACAGCGGGCTTATAGGCTTTATGCAGAGCGGCATGCTGGGCCAGTCTGCTGACTGAGTACTTCACACTGCAGCACATAAAGTCAATAAAAGCTTTCATAGCAAAGTTTTCCCACTCAGAGATAAGAAGGGATTTTAAGAAAAAAAATATTAAGCCATTGGGACATATGTTACAGTGCAGACACATAAATGTAAATACTTTTTCTCATTCTAAAATTTTGTACCAACACTGAAATTTCCCTACATTTACAAAATATACATGAAAAAATAAATTCTGTGTTAAAGTTATCTACAGCAAGCACGCGCTAAACACCTACATGTCAGATGTGTAACCAAAAGCAAAAAAATATGTTTAGAGACCAAATACACGTCTTAACAAAGTTAATAGACCACCACCCAGAGTAAGATTTATGCCTAAATTAACATTAGCATTAGCACTCACCAAAATCACTTTTGAATGTGTCTGTAACTGTTAATCCACCAGTAAAATATAATTATTGTTTTTTTCAAACATTTTACAAAAAAGCTGAAAGAAATAGTGAAGAGCATTCTTATTATTTTTTCAAATTTAGATACCAAATTACAGTTTTTACTTGTATTGCTGTAACAGAAACAAATTCATTTTAGTGGTTGAATGTTGTCCTTGATCAATTTTTGACTTTTCTAAGAATTCCAGTGTGTCAGCTCAAATTTGCCTATAAAAAGTGAAATTAGTTTGTTATTTGCTTAATAAACACAAGTTATAAGTTTAAACAAAGTTTTGATAGATTTGTTGTTATGACAGGTAGTCTAATGGATTTATTAATCTTAACTATGAAATAGTTAAGATTATACAGGCCTGGATTGTTAATATTTTTCCTGTGCGATGTGGAAACAAACAAACTTTAATTTACCTTTAAAACGCATTGATTTTTTGCCACCCTTTTTTGTCATATAAATTGTCCCTGAATCATTTTTAGTGTCACCAAACTGCAGCTGCATGCATCCAGACACATGGCTCTGACCTCTATCCATTGAATGTCACACTTGGCACAAATGGACAGTCAGAGAGCGTGTCACTGCTTTGTAGATCAAATCGATGATGCTAAAAACACTCGTACTTTTTTGGTGCTCATTTATAGTTAGTGGTAGATATGCTGGCCTCATTGATAGATAAAAGTATGTTGTAATTACATACTTATAAAGCCAGAGACGGGCAAGCATCATCTGTATTTAATTATAAAGATCATTGGACTAAAGGTGAATAAAAACAGAAGTAATGGAAATGCTTCTTGAATTTTTGTCAGCACTAATTCATGGCTCAAGATGAATATCAAATACTTTATATATGATCTATATAAAATGCTGGTGTTGTAATTGAAAGAGATCTGCCACCACAACTGTTTGGGTTTAAACTGTAAGAAACAAATGTTTAAAATTGTGGGTAAAATTACAAAATAGCGTATTGCATGGACTGTCCTGTAATTATAAAGCAGTTTTTGTCATTCCCAGAAATAACTATTTAGAAATTATTAAAAAATAAGTAAATAAAAACCTCAAAAAACAAAAATAAAAAAAACAAAAAAAACAGGAATTTCTTTGGAAAATCTTTTTTTTCCTTTTACTGTCATTTAATTTATCTACAATAACTTTGGTGTAGTATGAATGGCCACAGAGATGGTCTTTATCATTAGAAAATACTGTGATGCCTTTTAAAAAGATGAAATTCTGCTTTAACACTATGCTTTACTGTGTTTAGTGCAAATGTAATCATGCTATCATGCTAAAATGTGAACGTTCCTAGTATGTGCTCTGCTGTATAAGTACAGATTTACTAAGCCACAGTCATGCCTCACTTTGTCTTTTTGACATCTGTCATGCAATATAGTGCACATTATTGCCTTGATTGAAACTCCTTCTAATGTATATTTTCCCCATAGTTTCCCATTGAAGTTAATGGTATGTATTTTGAACTAAAAGACCAATTTGCGTCATCTGGGTCAATGGTGGGGTCTAATGACGTCTAATGAACCCCTACAGAATGCATTAGTTGTCATTAATTGACTTCAGATAGCAGGTACAGAGTGCACATAGTGACAGATCAGTCAATGCAGGTTAATGGAAGAGTTTTTTCCTGGTAGAAGGTCTATAATCACCACCAGATCGCTATGAGGGCTTCCTGTATGGTAGCAAATTAAATTAAGCTTAATCCTGAAACATGGCTGTCAGAGCATCTTTGATTAACTACACAATGTTTTAGTGATTTCGTGACAGCTCAGGCTTCAATTTATATTTGTCTTTTTTTTGTTGTTGTTGTTGCACTGCTGCAGTTTCATTCTACGGAGATGGCTACATCTACCTGCGGACAGTTGAGACGTCCATACAGACGTTAATCAATGTTCGATTTCGAACCTCCAGTCAGTCAGGGCTGCTGTTTTTGGCAGCAGGACACACAGACTTCATGCTTCTGGAGCTGATCTCTGGGTACCTGCAGGTAGGAGGTTATAACACAGAAGAAACTAATGTTCTTTATCTCAAAGACACAAAAAATGTGAGACAAAGTGTATCACTGTGAGACAAGGTAAGATAAAGGCTATATCCATTTCAATAAAATGGCTACGGATTAGTGAAAACTGTCCAGGGGCCGACGTAAAAAAAAAAGGGTAAAAATTGTCCCTCGGGCCATTTTAGCTCGCTAAATATGCTGGAATTTACTATCCAGAAGAAGACCAGACAGAAGATTAAACCCAGAAATCTTGGTGTCAAATTGCTCAGCGAGTGGGGAAAAAAAGTAACCCCCCTGGCACTGCTTTAATTCCAGACAAGTTCATACACGAGTGAGGTTAAGACAGAAAACCACAATAGCTTAATAAAAATACCAAGTACAAGTCACTGGTGCTGTTAGAGAGATCTCAGTTGCATTTCTATTTGTGGAAAAGCCTTCATTTTCTTCATTTTGTTTTTTATGTACACACATATTTAACATGTGATGTGGGATATTTCGGCTTTCCTTGCAACTTTTTTGAGTTTATGAACTTTTTCCTTTTTCGCCTTCCCCCTTAATCCTCAGGTGCGTCTTGATCTGGGCTCAGGTGAGCATTCGTTGCGCTCAGAAAAGGGCATCCATCTCAATGATCTGGCATGGCACACTGTGGATCTCACCCACACCCGCCATAATATCACTATGACTGTGGACCAGAACTCCCACACCGGCCTACAAATACAGGGACCAGATCTGGAGCTCGGTGTGGAGGATGGACTCCTTGTTGGCGGGACAGCTGGATTAAAACATCTCTATCTTCACAACATCTCCTCTGGGTTTAGAGGTTGCATGGACGAAGTCGTCTTCAATCAACATGACTTACTGTCCAGTCTCAGGCCACATTCTGGGTACAAGACCGTCCATGAGGTATCTCTGGGCTGTAGTCCACAGTTTTCTGCAACAGAAGAAGATCCTGTCAGTTTTTTCAGCTCAGAAGCGTTCATGTCACTCCCACCGTGGGATGTGCTTCAAGAGGGAGTGTTTGAATGTGAACTACATCCCGCTGCAAAAGAAGAAGAAGACGGCATTGTCCTTTATAGCTCTGACAATCAGGGAGGGTTTGTTGCCATTGAGATCGTACGCGGTCATCTGGTGGCTTCGGTAGGAGGTGGAGAGGGGAGTAAAACTGAGCTGCATTCTTTAACAAATGTAAACAGCAACCACACCTGGTACACCATCCAGCTTCACTTGCTGCCTCACAGTGTTCAGCTGAAGGTAGGCAAAGAGCTGGTGAAGGCCAGTCTGAGCCCAGAGATTCAGGTCATCCAGCTCACGGGGCCTCTCTTCGTAGGAGGGCTGGATGAAGCAGCTCGGGGACAAGCAAGGCGAGCTGGATTGATTTCTGTTCCATCTGGAGGAGAAGGAGGAGGCTCCTTTAAAGGCTGCCTCCGTGAAATCAGGGTGAACACTCAAAAAACAGGCCTACCTCATACCACAGTCACCAAGGATGTCACTGTGGGCTGTAGGACAGGGCAGGCTCCACAGAGAGCAAGTCTCACCAGCCCAACAGATCTTCCTGGGGTTGATATCACAACTGCACAGACTGACGCGAAGAGGAGTCCTAACTTTCTGATGCTGAGGAAACTAGAAGTATCTGAGGGAGGCCGGGCACCTCTTGAACCAAAACACATAAAGGTAGTGCTGATCTGTCTTTTGAGTTTAGTGTTTTTTAAGTAATCGTGAAAATAAAAATAAGCAGCATCGATATATAATTCTCTTTGGACTCTTTGCCAGGTGAATTTGGACTTCCGTAAACTGGGCATTCATCCATCCCAGTTTATGTTCAGCGTTGAGGAACAGCCTGTTCATGGCCAGCTCCGGTTGGACCTGAGTCCAGACCCCGACAGGATTTTGGACGAGGGCCAGGAGAGGACCATCACGATAGGAATTGAGGAGAAGGACCGGACGTTCAGTATGCTGGACCTCTGGCAGGGCAGGGTGATGTACGTTCACAGCGGCTCAGAGGACCAGAGTGACTTCTTCACATTTTCAGTCTTCTCCAGCAATAAGAAGGAGCTTCCTGTGTTTCTCAAGGGCAACCGTCTGCACCAGTTCGAAATTAGCATCAGTCCTGTGAACGATGCGCCTGTGCTCAGCCTGCCAGAGGGAAACTATTTTACTCTACGCGAGAAGTCCAGACGACAGGTAGGTACAGCAAAATGTCTGAGTAATTATACGTACGAAGATCAAAATTAATACATTCACAATTCCCCCAGCTGACTACAGATGTGCTGAGAGTGCTAGACCCTGACAGCAGTCCTGAGGAGCTTGTTTTCAGCTCCCTGGGAAACCTCAACACTGAGGCTGGATACCTTGAGCATCAGGATTATCCTGGCAGGTTGGTGTTACGGCTTATACAGTTTTAATAGGGCATTGCAAATCTTTTTAGATCCAGATACTGAGCTCTTTTGTGGAAGTGGCTGTTTGTGTATAATTAGTGTGGTCACTTTATACATCAGTATATTTTGCAGCATTACATAAACATTTAAGTCATTCCTAAACAGTTAATGTAATACTTTTGTGTTACCCCTTGCATTAAGGCTGAAAGCCTGCCCTTCAGTCACATCTTGCATTTGCTCTCTCTCGTGTGTCTTGACAAATTTGACCAAACTGGCAAAACTAAAATTATATCAGTGCTGATTATTGAGAACATGTCTCCCAAATTTTGTATTTCTGATGATGGGATTTTGTGTTAAAGAGTGCTTCCAAAACTTCCTGAGCCCAGATGTGGAGAGTATTTCTTTAAAGCTGGGCCAAGCCCCTCATCTGGTAAAGTGTTTGTTGGTAGGAATTTTTCACAGACATTGCACCAAGTGACAAAAACAAATTGAACCAATTTGTTTCATCCACTTGTCTTGGATGAAGTCATTTGAGTTAGTAAGCAGTATTATTCTAATTTTTCCCCTAGTTTTCATCTTACTACAACTTTTAACTAAAACATTTTTTTGTTTTTTGTTTTTTGTTTTGACCTCCAAGGTTTTCACCTTCTTATCTTCCAGGCCCATCAACTTGTTCTCCCTAAATGATCTAGAGGAGGGTAAGATCAGCTTTATCCACACAGGGGTCTCAACTTCCAGGCTGGCTCTTAGGGTTAGTGACGGGCAGAAGGTGAGTAAAATAGCAACTCATCTTTTTTTCTCATCTTATGTCTTATCCTCTCAGATGGTATTTTGCCTCTTCCCTCTCCCTTTGTCAGGTAAGCAACACAGTAGTTTTGAGGATAATAACCGTGCCACTCGAAGATAAACTGGTGAACAACACCGGACTGGAGGTGAACCAAGGCGAAGCTTCAGTCATCACCACCAATCACCTTGCGGTACAAGTTAATGTGGCTGACCCCACAGTAGAAATCTGGTATAATGTTACAGAGTTCCCACAATATGGCGAGCTCCAGAGGTTGCACTCAAGCGGCGAATGGAAGCCAGCGACCTCTTTCTCCCAGAAACTTCTGGAAAAAGAACGGATTCGATACCTCAGCACCTACCGTGGCTTACAGATGCAAAATAACATCACAGACCACTTTAAATTTAAAGTCAGTATCGGTTCCCTGGCTAAACAAGAGGCTGTTTTCCCCATCGCGGTACGATGGATTCACTTCAAGATCACACGGAGTAAGATGGAGCTCAATGGCGTTCAGGCTGCTGTTCTCACTCCCGAGGACCTCCATGTGATTTCTAAGGGTGTTAAGCTCAGTGAGAGTGACCTCCATTTCAGGATGGTAACGGTACCCAAGAAAGGTCAGCTTCTCCTCAACAACAAGGCCCTACAAAGGAACTCAACCTTCAGCCAGAGGAACATCAGTGATGGTTTGGTAAGGTACGAGCTAATCAACCGGCAACATGACGACACGAGAGACACGTTCAGCTTTCAGGTGTTTTCAGCTCACTCCAACTCAACAACTTACGACTTCAGAATCAACATCAAAGCCGAGTCGACCACCGTCACTGTGATAAGCAAAGGTCTCTCAGTCATGGAAGGAGGGAGTAAAGTAATCACCAGAGATATTCTGTTCACTCACACAGCGAGTAACCGGGAGGTCCTCTACAACATTATAGAGAGCCCCAGGCATGGGCACATAAGGCGGATCAACCTCTCCAACTCAACTTCGATTAACGACAACATTATGGCGTTCACAAATCAGGATATAACTGAGGAAAGGATCATGTACGTTCACGACGACAGTGAAACTAAGCAGGATTCTTTCACATTTCAGATAGTGGTTTACAAAGCTCACAAACACGTGAACAAGAAAGAGGACGGAAATGGAGAACAACACACCTTTAATATCTCAGTGCAGCTCGTCAATGATCAGAGGCCCGTCAGGGTTGTGGATAAAGTTTTCCACGTGGCACGGGAGGGCCAGAGATTGGTGACACTGAGTGACCTTCGTTATCGTGATGATGACTCAGATTTCGAGGACAGCTGGTTGGTGTACACACGGAGGGGGATCCCCATGGGAGAGTTGGTGCTGGCCAGTGATCCTAGCCACAAGTTGTATGAGTTCACACAGCGAGACCTCGAACAGGTAAGAGTAATAATGGTATCTTTTATAGTTTGTATATTTTTTATAAAGCCTGCTAATGCTTTTTTTTTATTGTTGGTCATGATGGCCTTCTGCTTTTTCTCCTCTCAGAAAAAGGTGCTGTTTGTCCACAAAGGAGTGAGTTTTGGGCGTTTTGTGCTTTTCGTATCTGATGGGAAGCATTATGTTTCAACGCTGTTGGAGGTGATTATTCTCTTTTTTGTTTTGTTTTTTTGGTTTAATAACAATGACAGGAAGGGTAATGTTGCAGTCACGCTGAGGAAACCTGGTTGGCCACAAAGTTATTACGAGCATGTGCAATGTGATCTTGTTGCCATTAAATCGTTGTGTTGAAGACGAGGACCAAGTCTGCGGTGACTGGCAGTCAGTGGCTGACTTCAACATTGACAGTGACAATAAATAAAACTGAGTCAGTCTGTCAGCAGTTTATAATTGATTGGTTTCAATTTGGCAATTACACACAATCTATTTTCAAATCTGTTTCTGTTCGCAAGCACAGAAATCTACATTAAACAGAAATTATTTTTAACTGCAAAATTACAAAGGCACTCAGCAGCCTTGCCTTCCTCTGGGAAACCAGTTGGTTACTTGCAATCTGAAAACTTGCAATGCAATCATCGGGCAACTATTGATTTTTTCCGAGTCATGTGATTCACTGTGATTGAACCATTAGGCCCATGATTGGCACAAATATAAAAAAGCTGAGTAAACAAAGCAGTAGAAATCTGGCAAAGATACAGATTAGGCACTCACTATAAATTCCTATGTGATGTGATTTATTTAATTTCTATTCATACCGTTTATTTGAGAAGACACTTTAGTGTGAAAATAATGAAGTTCATGTTAGCATGATTGGTCTTCTTTTTGCTGTGGGGTGCAGGTGATGGCGCAGGATCCTTACCTGCAGGTGGAGAACAACACAGGCATCATGGTCCAGCAGGGTGGGATCACGACCCTGACCTCTGCTAACCTCAGTGTCTTCAGCAACCTTGACATCAGAGACCCACACGAAGTGACATTTGAGGTCTTCATCCCACCTAAACATGGCGTGATCTGCTTTATTGACAGAGAGAGTGGGATTATAACAGAAGCAGATGCAATTTCAATATTCACTCAGCGAGACTTGATAGCAGGGCGCCTGGTATATCGCCATGATGGCGGCCACAAGTTGTCGGATAGCTTTAATGTGACAGCAAGAGCTAGAGAAAGGAGCACAGAGAGGCAGGTGGAAAGAGGGAAGAGGGAGGTACATCTAGACATTGGAGTTTCGGTAAAGATTTACCTGGAGAGTCATCAGAGGCCACCAACAGTCAGAAACAACCAGCCAGTGGTGGTGGAAGAGGGACATAATATCTCTATAAGCAGGGACAACTTAGAGGTAAGCAAAACCAAGATCCTCACATATGCAGGTAAATTCTCTGATTATAAAATATGTTTAGTTTCATATTCAGCATCACTTTTGTGATTTTCTTTTTCTTTTTTTAACCAGGTGGTCCATGAAGACAGTCAGCCCTCAGATATAGTTTTTACTGTGCACAGTCTTCCCACAGTTGGCATCATTCAGAGGTTGTCCACTGACAACAAGCATCAACGCATGAATGGAGGACAACACTATAAAGTAGGTACCTCTATAAGAGGCATTTAAATGGAAACTGTCTGACAAAGTAAAGTAGGCTAAAAGATCTCAAAAAGCAACATCATGGCGCGATCTAAAGGAGCTCAGGTACAGCTGAGAAACAACGTCACTGACAACTGTTAGCCTGGAAAGGGTTACAAATGCATTTCTAAGGCTTTTCAGGCTAAGACTGAAAATATACAAGAGTAAAAACTCATAACTGATTCCTCCAGTGACCCTTGGCGCAAATCACTTATATTAAGAGGACACTGATTGAAAAGGGTTGTCAGATATAGATCACACCATTGTCACATGCCCTTGTCTTTTCCCTTGTCTCATTTCCTGTCACTTAGTGTTTGGTAAATGGACTGATTCTTATATAGTGCTTTTCTACTCTCCCGGAGTACTCAAAGCGCTCTATACAACATGCCACATTCACCCAATCACACCCATTCTCCCATGCTCTGACTCTAAACTGAGTGCTTTTTCTAACAACATTCACACACATTCACACTCCGATGGACGCATTGGAGAGCAACTTGGGGTTAGTATCTTGCCCAAGGATACTTGGCATGCACACTGGAGGAGCCAGGGATCGAACCAACCTTCTAATCAGTGGGTGACCTGCTCTACCTGCTGAGGTACAGCCACCCCTGTTTCAGTCTGCCATACTTATACTGTCAAAACTGGCCCACAAAAGTTGCACAGCACATTATTAAAGTATTTAATGGGTCACAATGAGGCTGCAGTCAAGGGGTCTGTTCACTCTCTCCCTCCATGCAGGGTATCAAAAAGCAGTCAACACCCACATTCACCCAGGAGGACCTGAACCAGGGCTTGGTCATCTATCAACAGCAGACCACAGGAAGCACCAATGATTCTGTTCTGTTGGAAGCAACCAATGGGGTGACAAAGGTTGGACCTATCAGGCTGGAGATTGATATCATCCCAATCCTGCTTCCTCTGCAGGTAGAATCCTAAAAAGGTCAAACGGAGGTCAACTTACCAAACCAGAAAGCAGTCAATCACTACTTTCTTCTACACATTTTTTGTTTAGGTGTCCGACTTGACCCTAGATGAGGGGTCTTCTATGCCGCTGACCTCTGACATCATTAAAGTCGCCAGCCATCACTTCTCTGGGATGAACTTCCTGTATCAGGTCATCAATCCACCACGACATGGACATTTGGAGCACAGCCGCATTCCTGGGATGCCTATCACGGCTTTCACACACACTGAGGTTTGACCGAACGCACTCAAAAACCAAGTTTGATTACACATGTAGCTCTTAAAGACTGAAAGACTCCATGTGTTCATCTCAGAGGCATCAAAAAGCAGGAAAAGACCCTTTTTTACTAGAAGGGCAATCAACACAACCATTAGTTACAATTTTGAAAAAATAGGCTCTGTTTTTTAAGAATTTCTCACAAATGGAGCAAACTAGGACACAGGAACAGTTGGTCATTTAATGGGTTCATCTCATGGGTGACATGGTGCTGCAGTGGTTGGCACCATTGCCTGACAGCATGAACATCCTGGGTTTGTCCACTAGCCAGTGAGACCTTTATGTTTGTCTGAGTCCTCTCATACTCTCTCACGGTCCGAAGACATGCATGTAGGGTTAACTGGTGATTTTACATTGGCTGTAGGTGTGAGTGGTTATCCTCCGTCTCTTGCCCTCTGGTCGCATTGATTGGCTCTATTCCAACCATGACGTTGTATTGGATAAGTGGAAAAAAATAGATGTTTTCTTCTTATACCCATGTTCTACCTGTTCACAAAACATGTATAATCTTCATGGCCAATACTCAGGTCAAACATCCCTTAAATTAAACGTAGCGCTCATCTTTGTGATAAAATGCTTCATACTATGATGTGAGCTATCATTTCATTGGATTTGTTTGTTCCATTTTCCACACCTACATCTTAGGTGGAACGGGAGTACATTTCCTACATCCACGACGGCAGTGACACCCTGAGAGACAACTTTACCATTGTGGCAAACCAGACGGAAACCAGGAAACACAGCCTGCCGTGCGCCGTTCACATCAACATCACACCTGTCAATGATGAGACCCCGGTGATTACAACCAACCACGGACTGAAGGTGGGAAATGCCCACACATTGATAAGAAGAGTCAACACAATTATTATTTTCAGCTAAAATTATTTCAAAGACACACTTAAATCAAAAAGTCATGAAACAGCTTTTTTATTAGTACATATTAAAACAAACAAAATGTATCTATGTAACTATATATCTATATCTCTTTACAGTCATGCTGAGCCAAGCTGACTTGTCGTGTTTCCTTTCTGCTCTTCAGGTGTGGGTGGGTTCTGTTACAGAGATAACCACAGGCGATCTCAGTGCAGAGGACACTGACACTCCACCTGAGGGGCTGGAGTTCATAGTGACACCACCCAGCAATGGCCACTTGGCTTTGAAGAGCGCCCCCTCCAGACACATTCTGAACTTCACTCAAAGTCACATAGAAAGCAAGCAGCTGGTGTTTGTGCACAATGGTAAGCATGTGTTGCTGTTTTCTAAAAAGACCTTTGATTCAGCAGAGGAGTAGACCACATGTTTCTGTCTGTCTGCAGGGGCGCTGTCGGGTGGCTTTCATTTCCAAGTGAATGACGGCCTCAACTTTGCTCCTCGTCAGATCTTTAGCACAACTGCCCATTCTCTGATCCTCACCCTGCAGAGAAACCACCCGATGGAAGTCTACCCAGGTATACCTGCTCTTCCAGCTTCAATAAATCAGTAAATGACTAGATAAATAAATAAAGTGACTGATGGTTTTGAAGTCACATCTTGACCTGAAGTTAAAAAGACCCTCAGAATGGCCTCTGTACTCCACAGTCACCACATCTCAATCCAGCAGAACACCTCTGAGATGTGGTGGAACGGGACTTTCAGAAAAAAATCAATAAGAAATGTTTCTAGCACTGTGGTGAATCTGTGTCACAAAGAATCAATGCAGCTCTGAAGGCACAACAGTGACACGCTGATGTAATACACTGCATTGCCGCTGGGTGGCCTCGCTACTCTAAACCACAGTGCCTTATGTTCACACCAAAACCTATAAAGCACATGCGTACAGTAACACCTACTCATATGTACAGCATTTATCCTTATATATAACCACACACAACTATTTTACTTGCTTTGATGAGAAAAAATACAATATTTTGCAGTCAAGTAAAAAGCAGTTTAGAATAAAAACGTGTTGAGAAAATTGGTGTTGAAACTGGGAATATAGATTTACTGTTAAAGGCTAAACTTGTGTCGTTTACAGTGCTTCTAGCACATCAGTTAAAACTGCAAAAACGTGATCTAATGTGGCACTATTGGGGGGAAAAGAGAATTTGTGGCTCAAGAAGAAGTAAAACATTTCCTCCTGATCTCTCTTTTGGTTATGTTGCTATTTTAAGAACAATATGAACTACTTAGCTACAACTACCACCCAACAAATCAATCATGACATATTAATTAATAAACTGGAACGGTACGGGATCAGGGGGGTTGTACTGCACTGGGTGAAAAATTATTTAAGTGACAGGAAACAATTTGTGAAGCTGGGTGTCCATTCCTCATCATGCTTGGACATTGCTTGTGGTGTTCCACAAGGCTCTGTACTGGGTCCAAAATTATTTATTATTTATATAAATGATATTTGTAAGGCATCTGATATATTAAAATTAGTATTATTTGCAGATGACACAAATATTTTTTGTTCTGGGGGGAATCTAAAGGAGCTGCTGGATACAATTACATCAGAAATGTGCAAAATTAAAAAATGGTTTAACAGGAACAAACTATCGCTAAATCTAAGTAAAACTAAAATAATCTTATTTGGGAATTCCCTTAGAAATGCACAAGTGCAGATTCATATAGATGGTGTGGAAATTGAAAGAGTACTTGAACATAAGTTTCTTGGTGTGATTATAGATGATAAATTAAACTGGAAGTCTCATATAAATCATATACATAACAAAATTTCAAGAAGTGTCTCAATCCTGAGTAAAGTAAAACACATTCTGGACCACAAATCACTCCACATTCTCTATTGTTCCCTGATTGCACCGTATTTGAATTACTGTGCAGAGGTGTGGGGCAATACTTACAAATGTTCGCTATCATCAATCTTTATATTACAAAAAAGGGCCATAAGGCTAATCCATAAAACCGGTTACAGAGATCATACAAATCCACTATTCTTAAAATCAAAAATTCTCAAATTCACAGATCTGGTTCATTTTCTCACTGCACAAATTATATATAAAGCAATAAATAACCTGCTTCCTGACAATATTCTAAAAATGTTTTCTAAAAGGGAACGGGGATACAATTTGAGGGGGGAATTAAATTTAAAACATCCTCGTGTCCGTACAACATTAAAAAGTTTTTGCATCTCTGTGTGTGGAGTGACACTGTGGAACAGACTAAGTAAAGATATAAAGCAAAGTCCGAGCATGGCGCAGTTTAAAAAGCGGTTTAAGGAGATGGTTTTTACAGGGTACAGGGAAGAGGTAGAGATTTGATAGGGTGTTCTCGTCTAATATTTTCATGTGTGTGCGGGTGCACGGGTATGTTGGTATGGGTATATATATATTTGTAGGTTGTGTATCCTTTGAGGTGTTAATGGGGTTATTGAAAATGTGTATATGTGCGTATGTGTAAATACGTATGTATGGATAGATAGAAACATATATGTATATATATTAAAAATAAAAAATAAAAAAATAAAATAAAATAAATAAATAATAAAAAAAAAGAATAATAATTAAAAAAAATAAAAAAATAAAAAAATACACATGACATATAATGTGATTGCAAGGAGGTATTTCGGTAGTCTATAAATTACTAGATAGTGGAAAAGGGGTGGGATTAAATAAGCTCATGCTTCTTCCTGCTCCTTTTTGAACATAAAAGATATTTGTAGTTGTGGTTGCTCGTTTTCTTTTTGTTTTGCTTTGTTTATTTGTCTCTTTTAATTCTATGTTGTTGTACTTTTTTAACATGTTCAAAATAAAGATTCAATCAATCAATCAAAAAACTTTTCCGCTGACAATCAATGGACAGTCAAAGAAACAAATGAGCAGTTAGACATTCGAGTATGAAATTTTTGTTTGATATATTTGTTTTACAATGTTATGTTCAATCTCAGGTGACAAATATATTTGAACCTGGGCTGCATTTGGCACTTTGACTCAGTGACAGGATGTCTGTAGACTAAACATGCCCTACAAAGGTGTGGGGTGGGCTTGGCGTGGGTTACTGCAAGCATTGTGTGGGCTCATGCCACAACACACATGACATCTGGCCCATATTAGGTGTAGACTACTCCTGAGTGAAATGTACAGCAAAACAGCAAATGTTGGTCACGTTAAGGCCAAACACTCTGGCATTGTTGACACATGGCGTCACCTGCTACTAATACATTAAACTCGGTAGATTCACTCCTTAGCATTACTTTTTTTGTTTATCCTGAAGGCTCTGTGACACCAATCTCAGACAAGGAGCTTCAGGTGGTTACTAACATTGCTGACGGCAACATCAGGAGGAACCAGTCTGTGGTCTTTGCAGTGACCTCTCCTCCTAAACTCGGTCGCCTGGTCCGACGTATGCCGGACAACTCCACAAGAAATGTTTCCACCTTTACACAGAGCATGGTAGGGATGTATGTGTCTCCATGTGTCAGTGTTTGCTTTTTCTAAGAGGACTAACTTCTGAAAGAAATTCTCTTTTCCCTCCTCATTTATTTGGCTCTTAGTTGGACGATGGCGTTATCCTGTATGATCAGAACAAGCCAGAGTCAGTGGGATGGTCAGCTACAGACACTTTTTCTTTCACGGCGTCTTTGCCTCCTGCTTCTCTTCCTCCACACACCTTCACCATCTTGATCTCCTACCAAGCCAATGAACATCATGACAGCCCTCAGCACAAGACCAGACTACTAAACAATGCAGGTACTATCTATGTTTCAAACTAATAAATATCATGTGGCAAGAAGAATATAATATAAGGGTGACTACATTTATGTCTGTATTTATCACTCAGGTGCTGTGGTGGCTGAAGGAGGCAGGGTGACAATAGACAGGTCCAAGCTTGATGCCTCTAATCTCCTGGGAAAAATCCCAGAGTCCCATCGGAAAGACCACCACATCATGTATCGTGTGATTTCTTTTCCTCGCTATGGGATTTTGTCTATTCGAGGACACAATCTGACCAGGTACGTAGCTGCTCTTATTTGTCATGAAATGAACTGAAAAACGAAATTAAAATCAAAGGAATGTAATACCATATACAGGGCAAAAGTAAATATATATATATATATATATATATATATATATATATATATATATATATATATATATATATATATATATATATATACACATTCAATAAAAGATATATATCATTATACAGCTGGGATTAGTTTACATATACTATATCATGACCATAAAAATTATAATTTGAAATCATTTTGGATTTTCTCTAATCCACATGGGGTCAAATGTATACTCTTATTGGGTTAAATGTCCTTTATACCTCAGCCAGATGCTTCTGGTATAATTCTGACTGAATATCTGACCACTCCTCTTGGTAGAGTTGGTAGAGTTCTTTCAAATTCCTTGGTTTCCACAAATTTTTAATCGGGTTGAGGTCGGGGCTTTGAGAAGGTCATTTCAGAACCTTAATGTTAGCCTGCTTTATCAATTTTAAAACCAGTTTTGAGGTGTTTGGGATCCTGTATTTGTGTATTCAGTATTCATCACAGAGCGCTCGTCCTCGCAGGAGGCACTCACGGACTCGCATTCTATCACTGTCTGCGTTCCTCCAATCACGTCCAGGTTTTAGCTCCCTAGTTATTGATTTGAGGTGAACTCGAAGACTTTGTAGGTGTTCCTCCTTCATCATGCCATCCTCTCTGTCCAATTATATCATTGCCACTGGCAGTGTGACGCTACTGCTACCATGCTTGATAGTTGGCACCATAATCATAGGTTTCAAAGCCCAGCCTTTACTCTTCCACACATAGCTCTTGGACAAATAGCTCAGTCTTTGTCTCATTTAACCATAAAACCTTTCTCCAGAAGCCATTTGGCATGTCCATGTGAACAGATGCAAATTTTAGTTGAACTTGAAGGTGTTGATTTTCGAGCAGGGGCTTCTTTCTTGCTCTACACCTTCTTAGTCCAAACTGTCTCATTGTGGACAGCGACGCCGGCATTAGGCAGTTTCCATTCATGTCAGGCTTGAGTCTTGGTGGTTCCTGAACATTTTAACCAATTTCCTCTCATTTGAGGGTGACCGTTTGGGTATTCATCCAGACCTTGGCAAAGTAGTGACACATCCAAAGAACTTATACTTACATACAGTTGTTTGACCTGATCATCTTGAACTTTGCAGTTTTTTAGAAATGGCTGCAAGATAAGATAAGATAGATCTTTATTGTCACTCTTACCAGAACAATGAAACACAGTTTGGCGTCTCTCCATTGGCAACTTGTAGGTGGGGTTTTTTTTGTTGTTTGTTTGGGGGGTTTTTTTGCAAGTGACCTTCCCAACTTGTGTAAAGCTACAGTTCTTCTACTTAGATCTTCATTGAGTTCCTTGGAGTTTTCCATTGTCACAGAGTCCAGTGACTGCTGCCTAACAAATCCTTTTTATGCTAGCAAAGAAATTACAATTTATAGTGAATCATGATCACTTAGGAGAAGTCAATAGGCCTCGGCCTTGTCAAGTTAAAAGACAATTCAGAACATTCAGGGCCACTTATTATTCTCTTCTTGTGTTGATTGATATATATATATAAATACATGCATCCATGTAAATATGAAAAAAGTATCAAATATGGCTTTTGGGTTATCGTCTTTTCTCAGGAACCAACCAGATTTTTCACAAGTCACCCTGAACAAGTTTGGCATCACATACTTCCACGATGACTCTGAGACCACAAGTGACAGCTTCACTTTTCGGGCCTGGGTGGCGCCTTTGGATCTCTCCTCTTCTTCCTCCTCATCATCCTTGTCGGCTTTTTCCTCTGACTCCTCCTCTTCTTCAAGCTCCTTTTCCTCTCTGTACTCTGCTTCATCATCTCCCTTTTCATCACTAGACACAGTTTCTCATCATCACGTTAAAGACACCACAGGGGTGACAGAGATGTTCAACATTACAGTAACACCAGTCAATGACCAGCCACCACTGATCAGAAGCAGGGCCCCCAGTATGAAGGTGGTAGTGGGGGAGAGAGTCGTACTTGGACCCAGCAGTCTTCAGGTGAGTAAGTGCAAAAAGTATAAATTTAGGTAGAGCTGCAATTTATTTTTATGTCTACAAAACTTTTACATCATTTCTTAATCCTTCACTTTTTCCATGTCGAGGTGGAGGACCATGATACTCCTCCAGAGGAGCTGCACTACCTCGTGATAAGTAAGCCCAACAATGGCTACCTGACGCTGGGGGAAAGACCGGAGCCGGTGACCTCATTCACCCAGTACGACGTCAACCACGGCCGGCTGCATTTTATACAGCAGGTGAAGAAGGTTTACTGCAGCAGTGAAGCCTAAACATGTGCCAGTGTTACGTAATTAGAAAAAAATAGCGTCAGACTTACATTGTTGTAATTGTGATTGTGCAGAGATTTAAAAAGTGCTGGACATGGTTAATGCTCAATATGCCTTATTTTTGGCTAAGTGGTGCCATTATTCTGTGGTAACAAAGCAGTGAATAAAGTTCATGTTTATGTTTTTTCCACTACTAATTCCTGCATTGTGTCTTATGTTCTTCCTTTCAATGTTTTCTCCCTTAGGGCGTCCCCTCAACAGGAGTTTTCTACTTCAACGTAACAGACGGCCATCACCGTCCACTCTACAAGCTGTTTAGTTTGGAGGTTATTAAGCCCTCGGTGTCCATTGTGAACAACACTGGCTTGTCGTTGATTCAAGGCCGGACCGCGGTGGTCCTGACAACCAATCAGCTTGCAGCTCAAACCAATGGTCAGAGCCGGGCCACTGTCTCCTACACTGTCACCACACCCCCTCGCCACGGACGCATCGCTATTAACGACCAGGAGGTCACCACATTCCGCCACGAGGACCTCCAGTTTGGACGCGTCGTCTATCACATGACTGATCTCAGCGAGTCCGAGGACACCTTTCAAATGTCAGTGTCAGCCTCGTCACCTGGCGTTAATTATGGAAATGTAACAGCGACGGTGAAAGTGACCGTGCGGCCTCTGATCTACCTGAGAGAGCCAGTTCGAGTCCCCAGTGGTATCGCTGTGAAACTGGGAAAAGCCATGATTGATGCCTCAGAGCTGGCGAGAATCAGCCGAGCCAACCCGGTCTTTGAAGTTCTCTCTCCACCAAAACATGGAAAACTAGTCAAGGTAAAGCCATTTGTTGTAATGAGTTGGAGTTAGGCGGTCCCTTTCTCCAGCTGCAATGTCATAAAACTACAGTATGTCGCATGTCTGACTGGTTTGCTGTTGACTTTCTCCTCTGCTATGTGTTTTCGTGTGTGTGTTTGTGTAGATAACATATGATCCTAACAGAGCGTCAGAGGTCCTGAAGTCATTCACATTCAGAGATGTGGTGCAAGGCCGAGTTGCCATCGAGGAGAATCTTAGTGACAGCGACAACCAGCTCCACAATAATGAATCCACGCTCACAACAGCTCAAGTCCACGCTCCCGCCACGCCTCTTAATGACTCTTTCAGCTTCCTGGTGAGGTCTGGAAACGTCCAGCCAGCAAAGGGCGAGCTTCACTTCACCATCTTACCTCATCACCAGATGCGTCACGGTCCTGGTGGTTTCAATAAAATAGACAAGATAGGTCGCGAACACACAACAGCCCATCTACCAGCACACAACAGGACAACTGCCGGAAGAGCAGGACGGGAAGGTGGACGAGGAGGCTCTACGGCACACGGTGAGGTCACTGTGGGTTTGCACCCCCACATTTTATCACACAAGCACCACAACAGGACACATCACAAGTTGAGGCCTCATAACCGACTGGGGAACCACACACGGAATGGGAGTCCTGGAGGGAGGTCAAAGAGCAGCGTAGAGGGAGCAGGAGGAGGTCACAGCCATGCCCCCCAGCCCCACACTCCTTCCATCCCAGAGAAACACGGTCCGGAGAACCCTCCTGACACCCAGCTGATTCATGTCGAGGTTCTGCCTCGTCCTGCGTCGGACCCCCTCCTCATTATCCTTCCGCTGCTAGCTTGTTTGCTTCTCATTATAATACTCATAGTTTTGATCCTGGTGTTCCGCCATCGCAAGGAAAAACAAGCTCGGCTTCGACTTGTCCAGGAACTCGCTGCAGTGCCGGTTCCCAATGAGGACAGCCCGTATCTGGGCAGGCCAGAGCGGAGTGTGGCCATGCCCTCGGTTATGGTCACCCCACTCGGCTCTGCAAGCTGCCCAACTTCTCCCAGGGTGCCCACAAGTCCCCGAAGGAGTCTGGCCCCTGGAATGACCTTCTGGGGGCCATTTGAGGCTGATTTAGCTGGTGGTGATGGGAATATTAGAGGCTGTAACAGTAATGAAAGAGATAATAAAACTTCTAGCAATCCACTTCCACGTACTGCAGGATTCAGGACCTCTGTGAGATCTAGGTCCCCGACTCCAACTCTAAAAGAGGGCCAGTACTGGGTTTGAGGGTAGTAATGCTGAAAAAACTGTGCCTTAGAGGTGTGTTTGTAGTGTGTGTGTATATATATAAGATATGTGTCTGCTTTCCAGGGAACACCAATGGTCACCTAAGGCACATCCAACATGTACTTTTTGGAAAAACGACAGTAGAATGTGCAATGGCCATCACATTTAAGTTACGCTGCTAATAAATATGACTTTGTTCCATTAATACTGTTTTGAAATATCCATAATACTTCATCCGCGAGGTGTTACCCACTTTTAGCATTTGTTTCTAAGATGTGAAATACTCTTCTGAGTAAAATCAGAGGAAATTATTGCTTAAAAAGCTTAAAAAGCTCTTCTTCCTTTTTTTTTTTTCACAACCTGCCCTGGGTCCTTCTCAAGAAAATTACATCTGTATTTTGCTTAAAGCAAAGAGTTGTTGCAATAATACATTTTATACTGAAGGAGGAAGTGAAACGTGGCCCAGGGTTCATTTCATTTAATGTGAACCACATTTACAGCAGCTATATTTTGAGTTAGTACATATATAACTGGCAATGGAAGTCACTCACCCACAGCTGTTGCACACTGTACAGATGTCAGGTGTTGCTTTTTTAAAACATATTACGTCAGCCAGTAGATCATCATGTTTGTACATACGACTAAATGTACTGTAAGCTGTAACACTCATCCCACATGTACAGACACAGGCATTATTCCCTGTCCTGTACTTTCCTGTGTCCTTTTTCTTACTACTCCTGCTGTGTAACTGCTTCTATGATCAATAATGATGCATTACTTGATTATCTTCAACATTTCTGTCAATTCTGACCCCTTGTATGGCTGCATCTGTTTGCCACGCACTGTGACAGTTTTTTTTAATAAAAAATATTTCTTAAATACCCATGCTGTTTGTGCAAATCTAAACATGTTACGCTATTTTTAGTGGCATTTCTTTTTCCTTTTATTTGACCAGCACCAAGCATCTATGACAATAAAGTTGCCCATTTTAATACCAGAGTATTTAAACGAATAAAACCCCAACAGACAACTGACTGACTTTACTAGGTACACAGATTCAACTGCTCATTAACGCAAATATCTAATCAGTCAATTACAGTTTGAAAAATCACTGCATTTAGTTATGTAGACATGGTCAAGACAACATGCTGGTTCCAACAGAGCATCAGCAGATGTCGCAAAAAAGAGATAATATCCAGCAGGCATCTCTGTGGGGAAAAAATACTGTTTATGCCAGTCAGCTTTGAGCAGAAGGCAATAGTAAGAACCATTCGTTATAACCAAGGAATGCAGATAAGCATTTCTGAAGAGCAGATGGGCAGCAGCAGCAGAAGACCACACTGGGTGCCACTCCCATCAGTTACAAACAGGAAGCTGAGGTGGCAATTCACAGAGGCTCACTAAAATTGGACAACAGAAGATATTACCTGGTTCTGATGAGTTCCTGCTACAAAGGAGTATTAGTGTCGCATTTTGAGAATAAAGTTGAAAAAAAAAAAAGCAGCCGTGGCAAAATTATAATTTTTTCTTAATGTGGCCTTAATACTTTGTCACACCCTGCTGTGACGTTCAGATGGCAGAGCCAGGATTCGTTGTAAACAACATGAATGAGTACAGAAAACTTGTTTCTCTACATGTATATCTGTGGCCAGGCATGCACGTGACAAGCGTTAACACCATAACATACACCAAAAATTCTGAATGCATTGCACTGTAGACTTCCACGTAGATTCTTAATCTGGTCACATGCATAACATATGGTGTGAGCCCAATTTTTTGTATTACCGCTCCACAACCCTCATCTCTGACCTTTAAAACTCAATGAATCAGGCAGCGTTTAGAGAGCAGTGCCTCAGAAAGGTCTTGTTTTTTTTTTGTTTTGTTTTTTTTTGCAGGTAAGTCTGAACGCATTTTAAACAAAGCACAATTTCAAAGTAAAATCAAGGCTGAGTGGAGGGGAGAAAGAGGACAGTCTAAATAATGAAGGGCCTTCAGTTGGAGTAACCTGATCTGCAGTCTTTGAACTCTGGTGTCAGATAGCAAGGAGTGAAGTGGTCCCTTCACCAGAGAAAACAAGAGATGAGAGACTTTTCTCTAGGAAGGGTAACATCACTGTAATCACATTAGATTTGGTCTGTAATTCAGTAAATTCAGTGCACTCCTCAAACAATTATGCCAATTGTGTTATGTTTTTTTTTGTCTTGCATAATCAGTGAACAGAAACAAAAACCAAATCAAACATGCTCTTTCATGCCTGTTTGTGCAACAGCTGTCAGGTAATGTGCGTAAAGAAACATACTTCTGATGGGAGGAGATATTTAGTATGAACCTGCTCCATGAACGGGCAAGAATGTGACAGTAAAGTGCCAACATATGTCCCCTCCTTAGCACAGTCATTAGTGTGGATATGCACATATGTCACATGGTTAACTCTGTCTTAATGTATCTTGGGTGATTAAAGCAAAAGTGCAAAGAGAAGTGCAGCTACACGTTTTTCAGGGAGTAAATACGTAAAGTAATGGATTACTGTTTTAATGTTAATGTGGACTGTACTTTTCTGCCTTTTTCTGTTCTATAGCCATCTAACTGTATTTGAATTTTGATACTGAAGTAACTGTGTTGGTGTAGCTGAAAGCTACACGGGCTTTCAGAAAAAGGAACATGGACAGCTGTAGAAACCATGGATGAGAAGTTTAAGTTACACCATTTGGTAGCCTGATTCAAAGAATCACAGGTAGTGGGTAACAATACAGTAGTGTCTGCATAAACAAGCCTGCATTGTTCCAATTCAGAGGTCACGTGGAAATCAGTTTGGGCGGAGCCTCATATTCACCCTCTGATAATGAACTTTACATCATTTGGACTTACGTGAACCCTTGCATAACCCTTTATAGGTCACTCGTTGAAATGTTTGGAAATTCAATTTGGTCTATATTGCAAGTTTTTTATTTTTTGATAACATTTCCACATTTGTAATTTTCACGGTCCAAATCAAGGTCAGTGAAGCAGCCACATAAATTACCATATGGTAAGGTGGGTGGTAGGAAACATCCAAGTGGTTCTATGGCCTCCTGGAGAAGGGGAAACGAGGCTAATTTATGTCCAGTGAAGTCACCAAACATTGTTTCTCACCTGATAAAGGGTTTAAAATGTGTGACCACCCCCAACCGTCTGCAGCAGATGGCTGCCTCTCTCTGAGCCTGGTTCTGTCAGAGGTTTCTTCCTGTTGAAAGGGAGTTTTCCCTTCCCACAGTCGCCAGGTGCTCGTTCAAAGGGGGTCATTTGATTGAGTTTTCTCTGTATTACTGTAGGGTCCTAACTTTACAATATAAAGTGCCTTGAGGTGACTGGTGTTGTGATTTGGGACTATATAAATGAAACTGAGTTGAAAGTTTAACACAAGAATAATAACACTGACTAAGCGCATCTACAGTGACAACTCTGGATGTTTCATAGGCTTTTCTCTGATTTTCAACCGTCATTTTTTTTCAGCGGGTACAGCTGATTATGGATATATTTTTTTGAAACTGTGACATGTTATTACAGCACTTTAATTCAGTGATCTTATTCTTTCACAAATGATTGCAAAGGCATGCTGAATGGCTAGGTAACTGATTCTATACACCCATGGCACTAAAAAGATGAAAGATTAAGAAGTGTGGCACAATACCTTTTGTCCGAATAGTGTGTGATCATTACAAATATATTAATATTCATCAAAACAAACACCCTAAAATATGCAGAAAATGGGCTTATATTGTGCAAAAATGCCAATAATCAACAATACAGAGTCATAACTGAAATAAATTCTGCTTTTATTTTTTATTTTTTATTTTCTCCCATCATGTTATATTGAAAGTATATCACTTTCACTTTTGCTAGCGATCCAAGTGAACAGCTAAAAAACAACCAGGATGGTGGTTTGTCCCATTATAAACTTTGTAAAGTGAAATCACAGGAAAGGAATGAAGTCACACCTGATACCACAACTCAGACTGACAGTGGCTGATACTTTAAACCCCTGTAACCAACACCACTGAACTGTATCTCTGGGTTTTCTGCATTTTTAAGGAAAATATAAGTAATATTAAACAAATCCTAACTGTCTCTCAGAGACCTCAGCCTTCAACTCAATGCTGATTAAATCCAAGGAGCTTCTGGGTGAATCGGGCTCATTATATCAGTACACGTGAGGCATTGTGATCATATTTTGGTGGCGTGTTAGAAGGGAGTTGAAAAGCTATTATGTCTAGTATTTGAACAATGCCAACCCCAAATAGCATTAAAAGAATTGGTCTGTTAGTGATGCATGTCTGAGACGTACAAGTTGATCAGTTTCACAAGGACTGCCATGTTTCTCAAACAAAAAGCTTTCACTCTAAAGCATGTAAAATATGCTATAATCACAATCACTGCCTGCATGGTCTCGGTTTACTGTTTCCATGCCAGAAATAGCTGGCATTCGAAAGAGCTTTTAACCTTACCCTGAATTGGGTGAGTGACAGATGTAGCATTAGGTTTTCATAAAACATCTGGAAGTTAAGATTACTGCGGTACCGCTTCACCATTAAAACATTTAAGAGAAAATGTTCAACCACAAAACGTTTCAAATGCAAACAAGGTGAGGGTGATGTGAAAGAAGTCAGACATCACAGGTAGCTCAGATTTCAAGCTGTGATGGAAATCCAGACTTGAAACCGATTCTGGAAAGTAGACAGTGCCCTCTTTCCTTTCATGCGCTGTCTTGTTAAAACAATACTGAGCAGGTCATTCAAGTTAAAACAAATCAGTACATTTATATCTTTCAGGCACTAAAACATCCAGTTCAAGCGATTTAGTTAGTTTTCCCGTCTTTGTTTGGGCTGTTGTTGATTGTTCTTTCCCGACCGAGTGCTCCCATGAAGAGGCAGTGGAGACGGTCACGTGACCCTGAAACTGTGACTCAAACGCAGCTCCAGTCATACTGAGAGCAGCTGTTTTAAATATCTGCTGCAATCCTGCTGAGTTGCAACATGTGTCTGGAGCGTCAGCAAAATCCTTGTTAATGGTACATTCATCAGAGCTTCAGATAATACAAGAAGTTGTCAAATGGCCTGTATTTTTCTTCCAATGCTCCTACCAGACAGCGAGGAATCATCACATTAAGATTTTTCTTTTAAAGGACAATAAGATGCTCTCGATTATGAGAGGATGACACCACCACCACAACCCATTTCTTTAAGGCCTTTGTAGTCTGTTCTCTTCCTTGTCTCACTCTTGTGCTACTGGTCATCGTCATATCTCTGCAGTGCGTCCTCAAGCTTGGCCGTGATCTTCTGGAAGAAGCTGATCTGCTGGCGTAGGTGGTACTGCATCTGTGAGCGGAAGTCCCGTACACGTGTGCGGTGGAAGTGCTGGATTTCTGCCAGCGTGGCGAAAGAAATGATGTTGCAGCGGTCGTGGAGCTCACCTTCCTTCTTTGGGCAGTCTTTCACCTTGGTCAGCGCACCTGGGAAAATATATCGTTGAGTTCAAAAGTTAATTTAAAAAAAACTAAAAAAAAAAACGTATTCAAAAATATTCTGTGATCATGACAACGTTGGAAATAAAACCCTGACACATTTATTTCTGAAATAATATTTAACAACTATCCTTCTTGCTGTGCGGCAACAGTGCTAACCAACACTCTGCTTTGATATTCATCTATCTTAAAATACATTACCTCAAGAACAGGTTTCCTTTCTTTACACAGATAAAGAAGAACACTTCAGTGACAGATAGCTGATAAGATAATCTAAGTTTGCACAGTTGAAGTTACAGTCACTAAAGGTCGTGGCAACAGATACACAGATATTTTTGGGTTTTTAGGTTTTAGCTCTTGGCCGGCACGTAAACTGTTATCTCCATTTATCAGATCACTAAAAATGGAGCCTCCAGAGACACATGCCTTGCCTTAATGGCAAGCCACATTAATGTCCTTTTTGACATCATAATGTGCAATGTTTTTTTTCATGAGACAATTTCCTGTAATGGTAGGTGCAGGCAAAATACTGTTGCAATACATTTGTTATTCTTAATATCTGCAATTTTGTTCCTGCTTAGAAAGACAGGCGTGAGAATGAAGTACTACATCCAACACGAACTCTCATGGCCCAGAGTCTGACGCCAACATCGTCGCCAGTTTTAAACAGGCCACTCTGTCTGTCTAACAATCCCAACAATCAGATGACCCCGTGCTGACCAAGCGCTTTGGTGACACAGGGAAGGAAAAACTCCCTTTAATGAGGAAAAACCTCAACTCAGGCAGAACCAGGTTCAGTGAGGGTAACCGGTCTGTCGTGACCAGTTTTGGGGGGGATTTAAAAACATTTAAAAAACAACAACAACAACAAAAAACTACTAAGAAACACAATGGGCCAAGGGGAACAGACACTCTGACAAAGGACAAGGGGAGACAGCAACTATACATAAACAGAAGGGTGATTAGAGGAAGTGCAGACAGCTGGGGAGAAGAAGACATCTGAACTAAATTGCAGAGCCAAGACAAGGGAACTAAAAGCAAAGCACAAGGATAAAACTAACTTTCAAAATAAAGCAGGAAGTGAGATATCTAAAAGTGGAAAATATGAATGAATATACGGGAGACTTGACACAAAAAGATGGAGCACTGAGAGAAAAAAATTACTCTAAAGCAACTAAGAACTAATGAAATGGGTAAATACACTAAGGGAGAGAACAGTTTAAACAAGAACCAAATGCAAAGTTTAAATGTGCAAAATTTAAAAGTAAAAACTCACAAACATTGGATGAGACAATCTGAGACCATGGCATTGTCATGTAAATCACCACATGGGCTCAGGACACTTCAAAAAATGATCTTGAAATTAGACAGGTTAAAACTTTATTCGAGTATAATCCAAAAACGCTGCCATCTTCTCTGGACGCTTCTTATTAATGTTCATTTAAAAAGCCTACATCTCTGATGGTATGGAGGATGCATTAGCGTGTGTGGAACTGGCAGCATGCACATCTGGAAAAGCAGCATTAATGCTGAAAGGTATATACAGCTTTAGAGCAACATATGCTCCTATCCACACAATGCAGTGTTTTTCAAGGTAGGCCTTGCATATATCAGCAAGCCAATGCTAGACTACATACTGTCCATGCATTACAGCAATATTGCTTTGCATTAGAAGAGCACTCAACTGGCCTTCCTGCAGTCCAGACCTTTCACAAACTGAAAACACTTGGCACATTGTGAAATGAAAAATACAACAAGGACATTTTTTAAAGCAGCCACTGGATAACTCAAAGACTTTATTATGAATGGAAGGAACAGGAGGACTCCTGCACAGAACTTTCTTTTTCCTCCTTTTTTTGCCTAGCAACTTTTTGCCCCCTAGGCTTCTGATTGGACAAAATTTATATGGTTAAGGTTATATCACCACTTGAATTTATTTTTCAATATAAAATCCCCATTATAAAAAAAATACCCTTTTACACCCCCATTGACCAATTCTCAGGACTTGATGATAACAACAGAACCATTCATGTTCACAGCTTGCTATATGGTTGTGCTCTCTTTAGCTTGTGTGGGTTGACTTTGGTTTTTTTTTGCTCAGATAAAAAAAAAAGACACTCGTAGGAGTTCAGTTTTCTCCCTGAGACAACACTTAGTTGGTTTTTTGCCAAAATTAGAAAATTGAGACTTCAAAATAAATGTCCGCAAAGCAGTTGGTGACATCAGGGTGGCTGCACAGGAAAGAGGAAGTCAAACTCAATAGTCAAATCAAGGAAGTCTGGGATTTTTTTTAGAACTTCTACACAAATAATTAAAACACAATTCTACAAAAGGAACTTGTGCAATACAAAATTCACGAGGTCATAACTGGATTACATCAAATCAGGACATGTTGAGAAACCTGCAGAAATGTGCTGATTGTTGCAAACCTTTTCCAGATTTCTTTGAAGATATCCATCACCCACTTATGACTCACAGTGTTTAGAGTGACTCAAGCTTTGGGGGGGAGGCTGTACAGTCCAGACAGACATGACCAACAAAGAGGGATCTCAGAGTGAAGGACTAACTCACATGAATGTGGAGGAAATTGCGAGGAAGCTGATCTTGAACGTGCTGACCTAGTTTCTCCTTCTCTCTATCTCACAAAGATCAGAAGCAAAAGTTTGCCACCACAGTGAAGAAAAAAAAAAACTCGGACTTTGCTCTCCTCCCTGCCAAGGGGATTACTGAGCTATAATTTGAACTCTTGTACTGTTATGCTGGTAGGAAATCTTGTAAAGCTCTGTAACTCTCCTTACCCCCTCATACATTCACCTCCCCTCTTCTTCTTCTTCTTCTTCTTCCTATTTTTCTTTAACCAACAGGAGGAAACAGGAAAAGGGGGGAACAAAAAAAGAGGAGGAGGGGAATGTAATCCTGAGACCGCTCCATTTTGGATTCCTGTAGTCCCAGGGCAACAGAGTACAAGAGGCCCAGGAATTCCCACTCATTCAAATCAGATGTAGCCTTTGGACTTAAAAGTCTGAGCTGGCATAGATGACTGTCACCGTAAGTGACATATGTAGTTCAACAAAGCAGTCAAACATGAGGTGTTACAGCTGCCACTTTATATGTTTTCTAATTTAGCCATTACTGGAGAAAGTGTAGAAAAATGACACAATATGAGACTGATAGAAATTAGTGGAATGTGGAGCTGCTGCTGCTGAGAAAGAAATGAAGCCTGATGTGTCTGGAAATGCAAACCCTCTGGAGTCCTGTTTTCCTTCTTGCCTATTTCTTTATCAAATCAGATGCCTCGTGAACTAAGCCAGTCATCTTATGCGAATCTAAGTTATTTCACAACCCCAGCAGCAGTGTCGACTCTGCAGTATGGTCGATGGTTGAAGGATGTTACTCACCGGATACTGACCCTTTCTAACACCAGCAGAGATGATTACAAAAGTCTGAGAGTGCTTATTGTAAAGGCTTACAAATTCTTCTGCATGCTGTGTCTATTTTATAGTTGTGTTAGTCATTTTCTTTGGATGTGTTATAATTAGGGTTATAATTTCGTTTACAGCAGGATAGAATCTAATTTTAGATTGCTGAAAACTAGAAGAGGATATACCTTCTTACTGACATCAAGGGTAGGAAAACCATAGAGGTTTCTGTTACCACTGAAATGTTTAAACCCATACACATCAGGTCAATTAGTGAGCACAAAACTGAAGAAACCTGAGTAGACTTTCATTTTGCTTTATATTTTGGATCCAAATCAAATGATTTCATGGTTATGATCTGGCTTGTAGCTGGCTGGCTCACTTGAAGGCTTAAATGTATATAAAATGTAATAATTTTCTGAAACATCAGTGGACAAAATGAATGAGAAATTCACTACTGGAAGTGGAGGTCTTAAAAAAGTGGGCAGTCACTGTTGAGCTCTGTAAGTCCACTTGAAGCTACCGACCATGAATAAACAGAATCAACACTTTGTATGAAAAGGACAAAAAAATGTTGCCAGTCAGTGTTTTCAGTGATGAAACCCACGCCGGTGCCCCAGAATTATGTCACTACTTTGTGGGAGATCACCTGAAATGTTTAAATTACATTGGCCTTTCTTTCCGAGATTTTAATCAATTTGGTTATAATTTAACTTAAATGTGTTTTACTGGTTTAACTGGTTTTTATTTGGCGTCCCATTTTATATAAAATACCCCGAACCAATGATGCTCTGTGGAGAGAAACTTTGGCATGAAAAACTTAACAGGAAAAAAACAGTGAGTTAGTAAGAAAATGGGCTTTGCAAGGCATAAAACAATGTGCTTGTTATTTGTCAACAGGAAAGGAGGTGAAGCCCTGTCAGTCACACGGACTATTGCAATTCAGGCTCGTTCCACAGTTGGGAGCTGGGATTGTATCTGGAGAACAGAGTTCAGCGGACCATAGAAACAGTGTCTCTCGGTCTGGCAAACGTCTGGACTCTGCGTGCCAGGAGAAACTCCCTCCTCCCAACCTGCAGGGAACTAATAAGCCAACTCCTGCTTTGTAAATGTGTGTGTGTTTTCAAAATGAGCAAATACAGGCCCTCGCACAGTGTTACAATGGACCACGGGTTTCAGTTTTCTACGCAGATTGACACAGCTCTTCACTAAATGAAAACAGATGTTTCTCTTGGTTGGGATACAGTCAGAATCTGGGTCTTTGTATGTCTGCATGATTAGCAGACATGCTAGAAGCATTTAGACGCATATAATTCATTTTATTATTTTTCTTTAAACGCCAGTTAAAAGCTTCCCTACATACTTGGTGCCGAGTCTGTTTCCTTTCCTCTAAAATTGTTGGTGTTTTTTGATTTTTCATAATTGGTTTGTTACTAATTACAATTTATGTTCCCAAGAAAGTATTTTAACATATTTAAGCAGTATTAAAACGTTAGCCCTGCATAAAAATGTGCTCAACATCTTTCCTTTACATTTGTGCTCTAAGACTGCAGAGCTGAATTTTTTTACCAACATGAAGAAAAAGATATTCTCCCACCTTTCTGCACATGGATGATGTCAGGGAAGTTGGCCAGGTGTCCTTTGTAGATGTCCAGCAGGTCGGAAATGAGGTCCAGGTCCTGCCGCGGCTGATCAGCAAAATACTCTCCTATTGCCTCGTAAGACTCCCCCGTGTAGGAAATGGCCTTGTTCAAACCCACTGAGTAGACCTGCTGGTCCAGCTCGAAAGCCTGGGCCAGGAGTTTGAAGGACTGTCCGACCTTCTGGTACTCTTTTTTGAACCCCGATATTTGTTTGCGGCCGAACTCGTTGATGCTGGTGTTCACGACTATGATGTTCTCGTCCATCTTCTTGGTGAATGTTTTGAAGCCTTCAATCTTGCTCTCGACTTCCTGCAGGTCCAGAGGTACAGACGGGGGGCTGATGGAAAAAAGAAAGGGGAAGATTGTCATTTTAAATCTTGAAGCTATTTTTTCTACTGCTTATCTTTTGCTCACTATCTAGCACACCCTATTTTTAAAGGCCTTCAACTCCAAGTTGTTAAAACAGAGCAAAGAACGTAGTTTATAATATTAGTTCTCTATACAAGGTCAAATATCTTTCAGCTAAACTTAACACTATTAAAAAGAACCTGACAAAAAACTTTGTCATTTCCCAAAATGCTATGTGCATCTTAATAAAGACCAATTCTCAGACTCCTACCTGATTGTGAGGAAGAAATTGGCCCCGACCAGCTCGTCCCTCTCTGCCTTCCTCTTTCCCTGCTTCCATGCCTTCTCATCCGCCCCACAAGTCAGGAAATGCTGGAAAACGTCACAGTGCGCCAGCACAGGATGGCTTGTCATGTGGTTCATCCACCAGATCAGACCCTTCCTCCTCTTGGAGAGGAAGTCCTCCTCGAAGCGGCCCGTTGCCTGCTTCTCTGGCAGGTGGGGCACTGAGATGACAGGGAAGCGCTCCACGAGCCGACCGTAGAGCCAGTCAAAGTGTTTATACCTGCAGGAAGGAGTGGAGAGAAGAGAAATTGGGACTGGTTGAATAAGTGAGGTAAGGTAAATGCCAGGAGCATGTAGTGAGATGGAGTGAAAAAGATAAATGGAGGGGAAGTGCAGGAATCTTTTCCCAACAAGCCCTGAGGGAATTTGAGTGTAGTTCAACTGACAGACACAGGGACATGGAAACAATGTGAAAGCTGTTGAGGGAACCTCAGAGAGGAAACAAGAGAAGGCTCCAGATGGCAAAAATCCACAGCTCTGTTTTTAACATTTCGTAAACCGCAGTAAAAATCTGAAAAGTGGAGAAAAGGGAAGACGATACATACCTGCGGTTGACTTGGACATTGGTGTGCGTTGGAGTAAGGCCATATGACATGTAGCTCTTCATCCCTTTGAACTTTGTTTGCTTGGTGGGGTCGTCAATGGTGCACGTGAACGGATAAGGGTCCTCCTGCCACTCGGGTCCATGCTTCCCCATCACCACACAGATCCTGTCTCCATCTCTCACAAAAGCTGACGCCTCCCCTAGCAGGAAGGCCTCCCCTCCGGACTTGACGAAGGTGGAGAACCTGTTCAGGTTCCTCCCCACTGTGGCTGAACTCTTGGCCTGCTGCTGCTGGGAGCTCCCACGGCCCGGCAGGGAGGTGGCAACTGGGTGCAAAGGAGGGCTGCTGCTGAGACCCTGAGGGACATTGGCCACAGGAGAGCTGTCGTCCCACTCGTCATCCCAGTCATCATCGCTGCCCTGGCTAGTGTGGAAGCTGCTGCTATCAGCCCCAAATCCCCTGTGAGGCTGAGAGGATGTGTAGGAGGTCTGGACTTGGGTTTGAGTCAAGGAGAAGCCATTGTTGTTGGAGGTGATGTGGTCTCTGATGATCTCAACATAAGAGGCAGGGAAGAGGCCAGCCTCCCCCCTGCTGTTCTCCCCCTCCAGCCAACCCTCCAGCTCCTCCTCGCTAAACAGAGTCACCACCTCATTCTCTGCTATGGAGATCTCTCCTGGATTTTCAGAGTGGAAATCGTACAACACTTTGGCCTTCAGCGCCATAATTTCAATACTGCTGCAATATATTTATAAATATATATTTCTGGTTCTAATTCTCAAAGCTTCCTCGAAAATGTTATGTCTTCCAGCACGATTAAACCTTTAGGATCTGTGCAGCTTTAATCAGATTTAGGAAGTTTTATGATAAAGAAAAAACCCAAACCATTTCACCTTTGACCAAATTAAACACGCTTGTATCTGTGATCCACGCGCAAAAGAATAAGACGGACAAGCAAAAGTAGTCCTGTATCCGACACCCACCTCCTCTCTCTCCTTTCCACGGGTTCAAATATCATTAGTTTCCATGCCCAACTTAATCCAAGTCCGAAAACGCATTCAAACCCTGTCCTTTTTTCTCCCTTACGGAAAGACGCCGGCTATTCAAGTTTAAAGCCAACAAACTTGCGACGGCAGGATAGCCGTCTTTCCCCAAGATAAAAGCCGGGGGGAAAGTCCTCTTTTTTCCCCTCCTCTCTCCAAGATGCTTGTAAGTTAAAGGCACCAGCACTAACACGTAGTTACACAGGCTGACTAACGGAGGGTGGAGCCAGGAACAAGTTCAGTCAAGTCTCTGCAGTCGGACCAATAACTTTTAAAAACCAAAAAACTTCCAGCTTTTATACACTCATTGAACCAGACACGGAACAATCCACATCAAGCGGGGTATGTTAGATTAACTGGCCCAGTAAACCTGCTTTATGGGCTATGACGTCATTGCACGTAATCTTTGAACTGGTCTCGGGCTAATAAGCCTTATGTTAATTAGAGAAATTCGCTAGTCACTCTTCAAGATGCTAAAAATACACACTTTAAACGTTAAAAGTTAATTTGGGCTTTGATAAAAAGTTAAAAATAAAATACTGTTTGTGTTTTAAAGTAAAGTCTGCATCAAGTTCCTGGATGTTTCAGCTTCACCGGGCAGGAACGATGTGTTCGCATCAATTTGACATGCTGAAAGTTTCTGTTCGCTTGATTTGTAATCTGAGAAGATTTTTTTTGTGACAGCACAACTTGTTTGGCTGCTTATGCTGCTGTGAAAATGCTTTTAAGTGGGGTTTCAGGGAGACAAATAACTATATATAAATAGGTAAAAACATGTTTTAACCCGGCAAAACAAATATTAAATGTTTTTTAACACGTCTTACAATCTATGGATGAATGGGATATTTTATTTCTCATCCTCTTATAATTTAAATTGTATCAAAACAAAAATAAAATAAAAATAATATGCATGTGCAGGATATATATTATAGTACTTTATTAATATCCCACTCTGCCCACTAGAGGTCGCTGTTTCATCGCCCACTGAAAGCAGAGCACAGTTCATCCTCCCGTCCACTTGCTGGCAGTAAACCAACCCTTTCATTCAACTGTGACGATATTAAACCTACCGGACAAAGAAGATAATAATTAAACAAAAGCTGGACATTTTTTATTATTATTTTTAATCAAGCGTGTTTCGCGTCAGCACATAAGACCCGAGAGTTGCTTTGGCTTACTGCAGGCAGCTGCGGAATAAATGAGGACAGTCAGATTATGTGAAACCTGCATGGACCTGGTTTAATTTAGATTTCTTTTTTTAAAGGTAATTATGAGGCATGTGGATGTGCTGTTGGTGCTTTGTTTTCCTGTGTCTGTTAAATTAGGATTTGCCCGTGGACAGATTTGATCGAGAGGAAGATAAATTGATGAATTATGCCAGTTTAAATAAAATATAAATTGTTTTTAACAGGAAACTGAAGGACACTCTGTTTTTACAGTTCATTTGCTGTAGCTACAATTAGGCGTCTTGTAACCGACAAGATTTATTTTTATGAATTGGAAAGTTTTGCCTTCATAAATATGTGACTGTAATCTTTACCATGGTAAACTAAATCAGGGGATTTAGTATTGCAGCAGCTGCATGTTACGAAGTGTAGTATACAGCTGTTGCACGATAGGACTTGCAAAGCAACAAGTCCTCTTTGAGGGTAATTTAAAGTGGAGAAAAGGGGAAAAACACTAACAGATTAGATGTGGTCATTTGTGGTAAACATGCATTAAAAATAAGCTAAAATCACCTTTGTCTGCTAAAGTGAAGACAGTAATATATATATTTTTAAATCGCCAGTTTATATACAAGAACATGAAACATTTTGCATAATGTAAACCCTAAAATTGAAGAAAGTCAAAAACACAAAAAACTGAAAAATAAATCTTGAGCCTCTAATATGAGAAGCTGTTCTTAGGACTCAGTTTAGGTCACACGTGGCTGAAAATTAAGATGGATCAAATCAAGACTTGCACCGCCTGTAAATGTGAATTTCCTTGAGTAATTATTAAAAAAACTTGTGGCATCAGCATCAAAGGAAAGAAAGATAACAGCAAAGGCAGCTGATGGAAGCAGTTGTTATCTATGATGCCAGTGATATTAGCAACAGATACAAATAAATAATATTAAAGTGTTTCTAACACCATGTTCTCGCTCTCTGTTTTAGACATCCTATGATGTCCAGCCTGGTTCAAACCACCTCGAACAGTTTGTGTAAACTCGTCCGCTGGGCTCACAGCCACGGCACCATCTGCAACCTCCTCCCCAGCTTGCAGCACATCACCCGTGGCTCCTACAGCAATGTGCTGACAGCTGAATCTGGTCCGCACGGTGGCAGCGTCCCCATTGCTGTGTGGGGCTGTGGGGCTGGACACGCCTACCACTGGCCCCTTGGTGAAAATGCAAACACTTGTGGTGGCTCAGCCAGTACCAGACAAGGCCAGGAGAGGTTTGCTGGAGGTCGTCCAACCAGTAAGGTGAGGTAAAGATGTGAGGTGCTGGTATTGTCTGAAATGACACAGGGATGTGCAAATGTGCAAAGAATTGGGTTACTGACAAATTCACATAAGCTTAGGGCCAGTGTATAATCAGCATGTGGGTTCATGAGCCTTTAATACTTTGTCTGTCAACATATGATTAAACCCAGGCAAGACTGGAAAATCCCTGCAGCCTTACTTTTATGTTGGATTTTTGGTGAAACAATGCACTCTTAAATCACTTTTACAGTGGCTTTGTTTTTGGAACGTGGAAGCTATGTGGTTACAAGCCATCTTTAAGTTACAGTCCACGGATTTCATGAAAGTTATGCATAATTTTAAGGCTTAATTTGATGTAAACTGGTGACTTACATGAAAATGAATTGTACAGTTGTCAGTAAAGCTATAGAGACAATTATGTACTGGATTATAAGGTTGTACAGTTGGACATCACCTCTTTCTAAATGTTCAGATTGCAGTGAGAACATCATGTGACCTCTCCTATAGTGAAGCGGCATCAGAGGGCGAGGAGTTCAGTGGTCGGCTTTTTGACATTGCTGCATGTGATTCATCAGCCACAGATGAGGATGGCGACTATGAGCCCCGGCCATCTAGGAAAAGAGGCAGGGCCCAGGGAGGAGCCATCGCGGCAAAGAAGGTCAAACAGGAATCCGCCCCAGCAGAAGACGATGACACTGGGCTCGCAGAGACAGACCCGGTCTGTGTTTTACAGACTCATCAGGCACCAAACACATACTCTCAAATCACACAAACACTGTGGCCAAAAAAGGCTCTTTCATCTTGCCAGCCCCAGCATGGACAACATGTGGGGTGTGAGGGATCGATGGATCCAGAGATGGAGGTACTAAGAGGAGGCAGCTGCACAGCAGGGACCACAGAGCAGGCTGAGCGATGCAGCTCTGCCACAGAGACTACAGAGAAGAACACAGGTACCAGCTCGCATGTTTTCATGCCGTCAGGGGAACAAAACATAACGTTGTTTTTGTTTGTAATTTTTTTGTGCGTCTGTAAAGCTGAAGAAGACGAGAGTGAGCTGGAGAAGCTGCGAGCATTACTCTTGGCAGAACGCAGCCGAAACCAACAAATGACAGAGATGATCTCCAATTTGAAGCAGGACAAAGAGCTGCTGCAACATGAACTCACGAAGAAAGCTGAACTCATCTGTGACTTTCTGCAGGACAAACTGCGCCCCGGTAAGCTCACGAATCTGTGCCGTTTGTAACCTTACACAAAAATCACGTTCACTGAACTCGAGTTAGTTGGTTTCTCAAAATCTTCAGTCCTCATCCTTCTCTTTCTTTCTTCTAGAGAAGAGGTGGCCTCGATGTTCCACTCAGATGGAACCTGGAAGCTCACACATGGCGTCCTCTGATGATGCAGCTGGGTTTGATTTGCCAACGCTGTTTGACTCATTTGAGGAAGTGGAGCTTCATCCTCTAGAGCGCCATCGGACCCCGAAGAGCAAGAGGAGCCGGGATGGAGAAAACACTCGAGTCAGGAGTAAGGACACATAGACACACTCTGATAAATGTGTCACAGAGTACTCACTGTGCTAAACATTGCTTTTTTGTTTTTATTGGTAGTGAAAAACGTGGTGGGTGTGATAGCACGCTATATGGCTGCCCTCCAGGAGTTTCGCCGCAGCGTCTCCATGAAGGTGGCGTTTGACCGCATCGGTGTGGACCGCAACACAATCTCTCGCACGGCGGCCATAGCAGAGCTCAGCCTGGCTGCTCCAGAGGTTTTTCACGCACTGGCACCATGGGATGAGAAGGAGGAGACGCTGGCACACTACGCCCACCGCTGCCGGCAGGCGATGGACGACACCATTAAGGCCAAGATCAAAACAATGAAGACAAAAGGAGAACTGTTGCCCATTGTGTCAAAGTGACAGTTTCATGTATGGTGCTCGCTCTGCCTGAGGCACAGGCCTACAAAACGTCTGCATACTTTATGTATAACAAAAAAAAAAAATGAGAGAAAAATACCACTTTAGGATTTTTAACATAATTGACTTCAAATCGTATGTCGATTGTATTCCAACCATCATGGGTGCTTCCTGTCTAGTGTCTTGTGTGATTATGAAACTGACACTTGTTGACTTTCACGGCAGATTCAGCTGCTCAGAATTCATCAGGTTCTAAAAAATGTGTTTCTTATGGCTGTTTTACAATAAACCACAAAAAATATTTTTTCCTCCATTTATTAAATTGATATCTTTCACCCTCAAAGAACATCAGTGGGTGTATTAGAGACCAGAAGCACTCCTGTTATCATCTTTAATGTATGCAACATTTTTATTATCCACAGCAGAATGAAAACAGTTGAAATATAACCTTTACTGCAATGTTTCACGGCCATGTAGAACAGTCTTCTGATCCTTTGTGCGGGTTTTCTAAAAATCAGCAACCAGCTTTCTTAGTCGTGAAAATATAAGAGAGGTCATTTAACACTCCCCAGATCATTTACGAACACAAACAGCTGTCCAAGATGACAGACGTGGTGTGTGCCCAGGTTGTTCCAAAGCTGCGCCTCTCACACCAGAAGGTAGATCGGACGTAAAACGTCATGACTCGGGCTCCAGGCGTGGAAGAACTGGGAGGATGAGGTTTCCAAATGAGGAGTCCTGAGTGATGAAGAAGCCTGAAGAATGTGCATGTGCATGCTGCAAGAAAAGAAATAAAGGTGTTAACTACAGGCTTGACAGCAGAGGGCCACCCAAACACGCAATCACACCACCAGCATGACATGAAGAATCTTCGTTTTCATTTATTCCGTTTTATCAGTTAACTTGTTGAGGTTGAATTTATATTGACAGCCTGATAACAAATCATAGTTATTTCCCACTGTTAATGATATAGAAGGAGGATTAAATGCAGCTGATTTTTAAATCCAGTTGCCTTGAAACCTCTAATCTACATTAGCACATACGCACTGCTAAGTGATACCCAGCTGGTATTTATTGGTATTTTCTTGTAACTGTAATTTACAAGAAATGCTGCCCTCAGATCTATCAGGCAGCTTTGAGACAGCATGCCTGAACCAATGATTAATTCACCAGCACTTAGTAAAAATATTTGGGATTTCAGATCACAGATGTGGGATCTGGCATTTGTTTATCCAGCAGATTAGCTCTGACACTCTCAGCACCAGCTGTAATCACTGTAACTGTAATCACAGCTGAGGACACAGTGATGTGGAGTCAAGCAGTAAACTTGTAAAATAAATGACTGGAACGCCCCCCCCACACACACACACCTAAAAAAATAAAAAATAAATCCAGTATTAGTTGGGCTCCTATCAAATGTATGCTGTGAAGGATTGCTTGTAATCACTGTAAGATTCATAATGAGGAGGGGTAATCACAGGGTTGGTTTATTTAATTATTATTGAATGTGGTTGCACATCTAGTAGCGTTTCCTGTGTCTTACCTGCAAGGCAGCTTTCTGCTGCGCAGCGATGTGCTGCTGTTCTGCGTTGTCCCTGAAGTCCTTAACACTGGGCCGGGCCAGCGAGATGCTACAGTGTTGAAGGGAAAAAGATGGCATGGAAGCATGTGGAAATGACCAAAGTCTTTTTTGTTCTGCCTGAACTCGGCCCTTTAAGCTTGACTAATGACAGGTTATATGTTGGTGTTCTAACATCATCATAATTATTGTTCCAGGACCATCGCTGCAAATGTCCAGTCACATTGTTGTGAAGTCATAACATTAGAGAAGAAAAAGGCAACTGGCGCCTTGTCATAATAATGAGGGCATTAAAGTCAGGCTTCAGGATTTGAAGCAGCACAGAGCTTTACACACTCGGAGCATCTCTTAATATGTTATAACTGAAACAACAGGGGAAAAGCTGTGTCCCAAAGAAATCGACTTTCCCACTGGACTGTTTACAATAAAATAAGCGTATGGAGTGGTGAGCACACCTGTTCCCTCAGATGTTATTTGCCACATTTGTCAGGAGTCTCTCCACATCTCGGATGGCAATGAAACGTGTTTCACTAGGGGAAATCTGTACAACAGAGTCCAGCTGTTGCTCCTTATTGCTCTGCAGGTACAAGCCAGCCATCTTGCTTAATGCTACTGGCAGGGAGGTGGGATTTAAACTGAAAGAGGTAAATATGGTTCTGTGAATTCCCGGGAAACTGCCAGTCATGCTGCTCACTCGGAACATCTCGGCTCAAGAAGCTTCCTAGAGACTGGATGTTGGCTATAACATGGTATCTCAACCTGCATGCAGTGCAAGGAGACATATCCAACTTGATGTCTGGGAATTCACAGAACCAAAGTTACCTTCATAACTTACGTGTGTCCTGTCCTCGGATGACTTCTTTCATGTTTTTGCATCACTGTTGTAGTTGATGGTCCATGTGCAACAGTAATTATGATGTTGTAGGACCAATGCCAACACGAGGACATCAGATCATGACACATACTAATGTCCCAGGTAAGCTTTACACACAGACTTAATATCCCCCCTTCTGTTACTTGGATTATGCTGTACTACGCCTACCTGGCTCCAGGAGTATTCATGGACTGACTCTGCATCAGTCGCCTCCTTTCCTTTTCCAGCTCTGCCAATATAGCCACCCGGGTCTTGTTTGGGAAGGCTGTATTACAAAAAAAAAAAAGAGAGTAAGGGACAGCTAATAATGGCCACGTTTTTGGGTAATTATAATTGAATGTTGAATAAACATCCAAAAAGATTAAGCTAAACATTGTTTAAGATTATTTACCAGTTACTACTAAGCTTAGAGTACCGGTAGGGTTCAATGCAATTTTTTAGGATCTTATTTATAGCAAGATTTACTAGAAAACACAATAAAAATGATTCTTGTGATCGTGGAGGTTCTTTTTTTTTTGCCTGTCCCGTTTGGTTCTTTTGCCATCAGAATTGTTGTCTAAAGGCAAAGAAAGACACCCAATGGATTTACTTTACCAAATGGACCATCCCAGCCTTGCCGTATTGGTCTATTTGATTCACCTTTGCTTTTATTGTTTATTTTGTTTTCATTTGCTGAACACGGGACAGACTTGACTGGAGAAAAGAAAAGGGAGAAAGAAAGAGGGAAAGAAAAAGAGTGAGGAAGAGGGACGGTGATAAAGGGCAAAAACCAAAAACAAACAAAACAAACAGACAAAAAATGCATATATCAGTCTCCTGGATCACCTGTTGAAAAAGAAAAAAGAGAAAACAAACAAAGAAAAAGAGAGCAATATAAAAAAAAACATCATCACGATGATCTATGTGAATATAACAGTAAATAGTAAATATTAAACATTATTGTGCAGCACGTAAGATCGACAGCGCACAGTGTGCTTTGAGGTAGGAGCCAAAAAGTGTGTAGTTTGTGTGTGTGAGCACCCGTGTGTACACCTGTGAGCATGGACGCGCTTGTTTTTAAAAGGTTCCTTCATGTAATGATCTGCTAGAGGGTGTGGGGGGCCATAGCCCCGTCCTCCTGGGCATGAAGCAGGCATGGAGGAGATCAAGGCTCCAGACATCCAGAGGCCCCAAGAGCAAAGGAGACCAAGGAAGACCAACAGAGGGGCAGCCGTGCCACTGTCCCAGAAAGAGCTGAGGAGAGTCCCAGATGAGGGGTCGCTCAGCAGCCACGGAGCAGAAGCCAGGGGGGGTTGCAGTGACGTGCCCGTGAGCTCCGCCGGCAGCCAGCTGTGCCAGAGTGACCGAGCCCCAGGCCAAGAGGCTGAGGGCACCCCACCCCCGAAGGAGCCAGAGCGAGCCCCAGGCTCCGACAAGCAGCCACCAGGAGTGAGCCGGTGGGTACCTGGACGCCCATCCCTGGACACAAAGAACCACCAACGCACCGATGTCTGAGGGCGTCTGCCACTGGCAGGGGGAGTGGTGGGGGGAGATAGGCCTCCATAGCATGGAGGGCCTGAGATGTCCCCAGAGAGGTGGCGTCTGATACCCCACCTGACATATAGACACAGACAAACAGGCACACACAGATACAAACATCCATTTCCACCCTCATGCTCTCATATGCAATTACTCAACACTCACCCGACGTGGAGACAGACATAGAGAGACACTGTACACACAATCACACTCTCCAAGCGTACTCTAAGCCCCAGGTCTAGGTACCCTTGCCCCTGGAGAGGGAAACTGCACCCAGACCCAGGTAGTGTTACCCTTTTCCCTGGGGTGGGGAGAAGCAGACCACCCCGACTCCGCAGCAGCAGGGAGGCCCCACATTCCAGACCCCAATCGGACGGCCAACTCCTCCTCCTAGCCCCCCGCTCCCGCAGGCCGCAGAGAACGGGGGTGTGTGAAGACTCCAAACCTCCCTCCGCCCGCTCATATTTGTAGTGTTGATGCATGTGTGTTCTAAGGTGCATTTAAAACCCAGGGGAGCATGGAGCTACCTGCCCCACTAGGTGATGGAGCTGATCAAAGGAGCCCAGAGCAATTGATCTGATGTGGTGGCAGAGGCTGTATCAAGACTAATGTAACCTATTAGATAATTTCTATATTGGTTAGAATTAAGATTATTTTTATTTTTCCAGTTCATACAGACTGTTTTCTTGGTTATGCATAGGGCAGTGAAAACCATATGGGCTATATTCTTTTCTGTAGTGACATAATCTAAGCTGCCCAACAAACACTAAAGGGGAAGTTGGAATGTTACATTTCAGACACTTTGATCTTCACATATCTCGCACCAAAACTTTTGAACTGGTGGACAGAACCAAAGAGCGTGGATATAATTGTCCGGTGTATTGGTTTGACAGTGTGAGCAGTTGTTGGTAGACGTAAAGCCCATCTTGAACATCCGATGACCTGTATAGTGCACTCTATGTAGTATTTTGTATTAAATTAATTGAAGACTGGGATTTCTAATTAAATGAAAGGTTTTTAAGCATATCTGAGACCAGAAGTTTTGGTCTAAGTTAACTGATAAATCCGGTTCCCATTCGTGGAGGTTGTTGCCCTATTCCTCCCTCATGGAGGGGGCTGTTTCAGGGTATCCAGAGCTGGTAGCTACGCCCCTGTATTCAGCAGCCGATTCTCAAGAACTTTAATGACCCAAAACAAATGAATTACCTTGTCCTGGAGGATTAGTAGTCATCTCAGAGAGTCAGAGAGGTCAACAGCGGACACCAAAAAAAACCAAACTGGTGTTTCCTTCCCGCTGCGATTGTTTCGACGCTACTGGAAATTGGTCTTCGGTAAAAGTCCTCAACGGTGATTAATAAAAGTTAGTTAGAGAGAATAGACCATACAGGAGGACTTGGTGATGGACACCTCAGCAAGTGTCTTTGTAACAGACGATAAAACTCTCGACTGTGTGCCTGTGCTTCACCACATTTTTGTTTCTTAAACGCGTGTACCGGTTTCACAATTACAAAAGACTGTAAAGGAAAGAGGACCCACTCTGCCTTTATTCAGGAAATCTAAAAAAAGCAACCAAAAAACCTTGGTCTTTATTTACAATTTACAAAAACAACAACATGTATAAAAGTAAGATAGAGAAATTTAAATAAATAAAAGACAAAAATAAAATCATTAAGATAAACAGTGATAAAAATCTAGATATTTGTTTCGTTTTTGTTTTTTAATATATATATATATATATATATAAATAAATAAAAAATAACTAATTGATTTCTTTATATTTAAATAAGAATTTGGGATAGTAACAAGACATTTTGAGATACATTACTTGAAATTTTCAGACATAGTGGGAATTCTGATATAATAACTCAAAACTCTGAGGCATATAATTGAGATAACCTGAAATCTGAGGACAATAACCTGCAATTTTGATATAATAATTTTAAATTTTGACTTAGCTTCTTGTGTTTTTTGTCCTGGGCCATTTGTAAACTATAACCTGTTTTGTTTCTTGATGTATTTCTGTAAAATATAAATCTGCTTGCAAATCTGTTCGTACATCTTCTTAGTAGACGATCTTCAGCGAGTCGCTCGTCATTTGTCACGTGACTGACATGTTTACATCCAGGTTCTTCTCGTTTAACTTCCGGAACTGCGCAGTAGGAGTCAGCTGACAGTTGTGGTCAAGCAACCAGTGAAACATCTCAGCTGAAGAGACCCTGAACGGAGGAGGGGAGGGGAAAGCCTCTTTTTTGTCTCCAGAACCGTAACGGCCGCGGAGAAACGGACAGCCGTTACCTCCTCAGATACCCGGCCACGTCTTCCCGCCTTCCACGCAATGAGTATCAGCGCTCCGAGAGGCCTGGCCAGCTCGGGGCAAAAGCCCATCACGGAGATTCTCCACCCGCTGTCCGCCGCCGAGGAGCCGCTCTCCCCCGGGCCAGATGTCACTGTCAGCGGTGGAAGGGATAAGGTAGGATCTGATGGGGCTTCACCGACGGTGGGGGATGGAAAGAGGACGCTTACCCAAACAAAACCCCTCTTTGATTAAACTGTTTTACGGCTGACGCCAGTGTTTATCATCCCCCCTGTTAATAAGTAGGAGAAAACCGATGCAAGTTTAAAGAGGAAACTGTGGAAAACACTCATTTCTGTTTGCATTTGAGGTTTTAGAGCACATGGCTGAATCCTCTGAGTCTGCCACTAAATCAGTGCTGAAACAGCAAATTCACCTAGTTTGGATATCTTGCCCAAATTAATCGACACAAACTCGCAAGTGAAACCGCGAGTGTTGTGTTTTCACTATTTAAGATGGATTATGTGTGTACGTGGGCATGGCATCCATCTCAACCCCGGTGAGCTGAGTAAACAAAGATGGGCCATCCAAGCATATCACATGGCTTTTATTCTCCCTCCTTCTGCTGCTGCTGCTGTGTTTACTGTAGTAACAACTGTAGCAACCACTTTGATACTGCGGTTAATTATTGCCTACAGGAGATGCTGTAATACTGCCAGTATGAAGCTTCTTGGCATCATTATGGTTGTGGCTTTTCCTTGTACATGATTACCCAGGCCAAATGGGTCTGGTTCCTGTCAAACCATTTGTCCAGTCATTTTAACAAAATTCTGTGGAAATGCCACAGGCTCCAGAGCAGGTCTAGTATCATTCTATTTAGATAAGAGATCTTATTTTTCTTAGGATCTGGTGTATAATGTTAAACACCGAAATTGTATGCCTAATGGTGCTTTTAGTTCCTTAAAGAAGCTGTAGGAAACAAACACCACAATAACTCTTTAAGCATACTGCAGCTCAAGTGGTCTGAGTGGGAACTAATCAAAAGGGAACTGGACTCCTGCACCTCCCTTGCTGTCTGTTTTCAAGCTTCATAAACTCTGGTCAATGATGGAAGACTTTGGACAATCACAGGCTGTTTCAGACCAGATCAGGTGAACAGTACAAAGAGCAAAAAAGTGCAAAGGAAGTAGAATTCACTCAGCCATTTATTAGATTTAGGCAACTGTGGCTGGAGAGGTAGAGTGGACATCCGCAAATGTGATGAGTCAAAGGTTCGATCCCAAAGTCCGTGGGGGAGATGGACGCCCAATCTTGAAAAGTACACAAACATCCACGGCAAAAAAATTTGAGGGTGGGCAGGTGTGCAATAACACATCATATGTATAAAAAGATAATGACAGATGGAGGCTTTCTTTTATGATTAAAGCTCCCAATTGCATCTGTCGGTGTGTGTACCGATGCAACAGATTTATCTAATAGGCGTGTGCCCATGTTGGTCTGTAGGGAGGGGTATGAAAGTGGTGCTAGATTGGATCAGTCACATAAAAATTGAAGTGCACATTTTCTTTATTACTGATTTTGATGTTCATTTGATTATTTCAAGGTCTGGGCTGTTGATAGGACAAAGCAAGGATTTACATTGTGTCACTTTGAGGTCTGAGAGATAGTAGGAAAGCGGTTGGAAAAAGCCATTGCATGAGCAAATTTAGCAAGTTCACAAGTGGCACAATTGCAGACATTGGGACAGCAAAACAACTGATCACAGCAGCATAGGTCCTACTTGCTGCAGCTTTAACCTGCAAAAACAGGCACAGGTAGTTTGTGTTAACATAAACATTTTTTTAAGTTGGCAAGTTCATATTTTAGGCGTGACCATAAGTGTTTAAAATATGCAAACATGTCCTTAAGGAGCAGCTGGTGTTATTTAGTGATAACAAAAAAAAGCTCAGGTGGAAATATTACATTGATGATGGTGAGGGTTAAATTCCATTTGGTGCTTGGTGACTCACTGACATGCTGTCGTGGCACTTGATGTATTTAGTAACACCTGTGCTCTAAATATCTGCTGATTGGCCACAATGCCGGGACTGGTTGTCACAAACATCTGTCAGCTCTGCCGTGTCTGTTAGACACATACGGTTTTCTTATTCTCCTCCTCACTGTCAGTGCGTACTGGACTCTCCTGTTGCTTATTAACATCAGCTCAATGCAATTATCCCAACTGTGATTACCAAAGCAGGTTAGCACCAAAGTGTTTAAAAAAGAGAGAATTTACAGCGTCAGCGCCCGTGTGTTTCCTGTGTGCACAGCAATGAGTGAAAGCAGTGTGAAGAAACAGTGGACAAGCTGAGGGAAAGCACTTCTTTTGACAGCGATTGAAGTAGAAATTTATCCATAGACCCTCTTTTTCTTTTTTTTCTTTTTCTTTTTAAAGAAAAGGTAATTGTGGTTGAACATGAGCCTCTCACACAACGAAAGTAGTTACTTTTCTCATGTGATGCCATAGAAGACTCGGACAGCCGCTGAGATTTGTCACCAGAAGTTCACAGAAAATCAAATGTTACATTACGAGTCCTCATTCCAGCGGTCCATAATAAAACTGTTTGTGTTATGTTGTTTCCTGCTAACAAAAATGATCCTTTGTGCAGTTTTTGGTTGCACCACTGATATTTTCACCCCTTATTTACATGTTTCTAGACAAGAATCAGAACAGAATTGGGGGAAAAGGCTTTTAAACACGCTGCCCCTGCTTCCTGGATCTGAATCTGGAGAAGGAACTGAAATGATCAGAATTAGTTACCTTGGGGGAGTTTAAGTCCATCTGAAAGGAACGAGAGAATAACTCTTTTACTCAATGTGATTGTTTTTAATGTCGCTCTTAATTTGATCTGTTATTGTATATTTTTCACATGTTCGTATGGGATATTGTATTTGTTTTAAGTGTTATATACTTATGTGGTACATGTATTTTGACTTTTGTTGCCAAGATGCCAGGTCTCTCTTGAAAATGAGATTTTTTTACCTGGATAAATAAAGGACTAATAAATAAAAATAAAAGAATACATGTGTTTTTCTGCAATATGCATCCAAAAGTGCCCAACAAAAAGATAATAGAACAGCATTAAAATCTTCTCAACTTCAATTCCATGCCAGTACAGTTTTAATAATTCATGATCAATTTTCTCCCAACATACAGTGCGTGATATCGGCCCAGTGCACTCCTGAGACTGCACCTCTACTGTTAGCAGCACCTATTAGTTAGTCTTCTAAACTATTATTTCTTAAGTAAGGCCCTTGGAAAGTAGTGACTTTTATATATTTACTTGAAGATAAGATAAAAAAAATTCTAAGTATTTCATGCCAGAGCTGTTTGTTTCCCTCCCATTATCCATCATTCAGTTAGGACGGTGTAGGAGATGTAGGATGTTTGCACGGGCCTAACAAGAGCGCCATTGACAGAGAGGGAAAAAAACTGCAGTGGCAGCATCGGGATCTGTGTTTTACTTTTTCTTTGCAGAGTGCAGCATCTGTATTTTCGTGTCATGATGTTGTGGTTATCTGTTCACATGCAGGAAGTGGGGCTGACCAACGGCACGCCGGTTGAGACGCCGAGTCCGGCTTCTGCGTCCGTGCTGTTCAACAGGCTGCAGCTGGACGATGACTTGGACTCAGATGCCCGGGACCCCTACGCCGACACAGAAACCCACGACCTTTTCGTCACTGTTGACGACCCAAAGAAACACGTCTCCACCATGGAGACCTACATCACTTACAGAGTCTCCACCAAGGTCTGCTACAGGCTGGTGTCATGATAATATGAACAAACTCTGTTTTATTTTATAGAAAATAATTGCTTAATTAAACTTTTATTTAGTGTTTTCTTGTAATTTTTTTTCTTCCACCTGCATTTAATGATGGCGCAGCGCTTTAATGCAGCTGCTGGAGGTTCTGAAAAATCCCGTGTTGTAGTGTTAAAATGAATATTTAATTAGAAAAAGTTAAAGATACTCTGTGGTGTTTTTGACTTGCAGTGCATTGTTTTTATGATTGTGTAGCAGTGCAGCAGCACAGGTAGGGAAGCTACCTAACAAGGATGTAAACAGAGGAAAATACACTTGACACATTTGTATGGGCTTTGTCCACAGAGCACTTTAACAACTTAAGATGTGTAGATAGGAAACAGGCTTTTCTTGATGAAGCTGTGAAAGGTTACATGGTGACAGCTCATAGACTCTTATATATTGCAGTGGGTGTATTTTGTCGTTTTATTCACTGAGCCCCCTTTTTTTCTAAATTTAGTTTTCACATCTCTTAATTTCTGCTGTTTTAAGAGATGTTTTAAGAGATTGCTGTTGTTAACCTCCAGTTTAAAGCCACAGACACACTGATGTTTTATCTCAAAAATACTGTGATGTAGAAATGTACATTAGTTATAGTTGCCACCTTTTGTCACAGGAGCAGCAGCAGGCAAGAGAAGGTTGCCACCTCCAGACAAAGAGAGAAATGGATGCTGGAGCAGAAACCATGTGCTAAATGTGTTAAATCTACACTTTTATATGTATATGAGTCTTTTGTTTTTAAAGCTGTTGTTATTGCATTGTCCATTGTTAGAAAGGCATGGACACCAAATTCTGAACCCACAGTGAAACAAAGGGACAATTATGTGACAGATTGCCTGGTGCAATTTATTTTGCGGGTTTCGTGAGGAGGGTAAGCCCGAAAGTGAAAATAAAAATCTAGAAAAATATTTGATATTTTCTTCTCAACTATATGAAGCTAAATTTTCACAATGTATGTATGTCCACATTTTAAAACCATAAAGGTTTCAATTAAATCAGAGGTGGTTACGCAGAAAATGTTTAAATAATTTATTTGCGATGGAATGAACCGGTTAGACCTGAATTTGCTTGTATCCTGATAAAACGGGTCGTCTCAGATACATGAACCTTTCCTGGAAAATGATATTCCGCAAGGGAGATTCTGTAACTTGTGTTTAGCAGGTGGATCCTCTGGTTTTTTTTGTTTTTTTTCTTCTTCAGCGCTTAATGACATAAACCGATTCAGTGGGGAGACATGTCCAAGCAACCTTTGACCCTTGATGTTCAGAGAGACAGGAAGTGCATTTTTGTGTGTGTACACACGCACTGCCTAGTGTGAATACTAAATGATTTTCCCATTTCTTTCTTTCTAAGTTAAGTTAAACTGTTACAAAATAACTCTCAAACGGTGTAAAGTTTACTCGGCAACAAAAGGCTGCGTTCATGGACCTGTTTGACTTTACCACCTTGTCACATGCTGGATTTTTCTAGCTCTTTCTTCCTTTTTTTATATGAAGAATTTAATTTAGAAATGTTTGTGTGTGTTCTTCCTCAGACAACACGGATAGAGTTTGACCTGCCGGAGTACTCTGTTCGGCGGCGCTATCAGGACTTTGACTGGCTGAGGACCAAGCTGGAGGACAGCCAGCCGACCCACCTCATCCCAGTAGGTTACACGAGCTTTGTTGCAACCAGCTGTGCCACTTGCCAATTAGAAACCTCTCACGCTCTCTTTTGCACTTCCGTCTTGTCCCCGCTTTGCCGTCGTCCTCCCATCTCCAGCCGTTGCCAGAGAAGTTTGTGATGAAGGGCGTGGTCGATCGTTTTTCCGAGGAGTTTGTGGAGACGAGGATGAAGGCCCTGGACAAGTTCCTGAAACGAGTTGCAGACCACCCCGTCCTCTCCTTCAACCCTCATCTAAATGCTTTCCTGTCTGCCAAGGTGAGACGGCGGTAACCCATGAAGAAAAGCAGTCCCACTAATATATGAATATAGGTCAAAAAGAAAGGAAAATCATGAGTGCTGTTGCGTGATAAATGAAAATTCAAAAAGCTTAACCTCAGCTGTAAGCTTTCAGAAAAATATAAAACCACAAAATATAGACCTCTTATTTCCTTGCTTAAAATGTCTTTAAGCAAAGTTTTTATTGCTCTCTTTAAGACGAAAGACCTTCAAATGGTCTTAATCGCCACCAATACTCGATCTCCACTGAGAAGAGGAGAGGAGACACGATTACCATCATATTTTCTTTACTGTCTAACCTTTTTAAACTTATGTGGCTGCCTATTTATATCAATATCATGCTGTTGCTCGCAGGACCTCAACAAACGTCAGGGTCTGGCCCTGCTATCCAAAGTGGGTGAGTCTGTGAAGAACGTGGCTGGAGGCTACAAGCTGCGAGTGCGACCTCCTGAGTTCTGTGCCATGGGAGAATACCTGGACACCTTTAACCAGAAACTGGGAACCATCGACCGGATCGCTCAGAGGATCCTCAAAGAGCAATCAGGTAAGGGGCTGAGGAAATATTATTTAAGCATGATAATTCTTCCTTCTTCATCTATTTTCCAGAGAAGTCTGATCACAGATGCCCTTACATGCCTCTCATCAGTCACCTGCCCTAGCTTTTCTGGAGAGAATCTGAGGTGTTTGTAGGCTAGCCAGGGAGACATAACCTATTCAGAGCGTCCTGGCTGGCCAGTGGTCTTCTCTTAGCTGGACATGCCTGAAATACCTCATGTAGGAGGCGTAGGAAGCTCGTATCATCATCAAAAGTCCCCGACACCTTTGCTGTTACGTATGGTGAACTGTTTATCTATTTTTTTCCATTCTAAATTAAACCCACAAAAGGAGAAATAATTATGCTGAATCATAAAAAAAGAAGAAGAAGAAGAAGAAGCTAAAAACCAAAAGAGAAGCTTTCGTTTGTACCTTAGATGTATAAAGCACTATGGCTGGATAAAGAGTTAAATTTTCTAGAGTTGCTTACCCCATTCGTGTATTTTAGGCACATGCAGGAAGCAGCCAAATTCATATGGTGCTGTGCTCTTTGCAGCGTAGCCTCAGTGACTATAGAGGAGCTCTTTGTATGTTTACCACTGTGCTTGTGGTTACAGATGAACTTCATCGAGGCTACTTCTTCCAAATGTGTATTTTAGGCACCAGCAAGCAACGAGTGCATATAGTGCATTGGAGCTTGCTCTTTATATTATGTTTCTTGGCCATTTTGCTGGTAGCATTTTGTAGCATCGGCTGTTTGAATTTCATGTGCGATCGTCCACTCTGTACCGGGTACACAAGCAATGGGTTTTAGGATGAGTTGATATGCAGTATTGACTGTGGAGTGTGTTTGTTTGAAGAGGAATCCACAGACCTTTGGGCCTTGTGGTTGATAACTGCAGGCCTAACTCATGCATGAAAAGTGACTGTGGAAATAACTGCCACCAGCCACGTGAAGTGCTGCTCGGCACCATCTGTTCAAGTTGTAGACCAGTGGCTGTCCGTGGCGGCCTTGTTAGAGGAGATAAGATGGAAACTGATGACTGTAAATAATAAAGACCTGTGAGGTGATGGAATGTAATCCAATCCAATTTTATTTATAAAGCACTTTAAAATAACCAGCACAGGACCAAAGTGCTGTACAGAAAATAAGTTAAAAACAATAGTGTAAAAAAAAAAAAACTATGCTTGTGGCTTTGCTATGATTTATTTCCCAGCACTAGTACTCTGCAGTAACTCTGACTTTAAGAAGTCAGATCTGACCTAACCAACTCTTTCACCGCATCTCTCGACTAGAGTATCTAACTGAGCTACGCGAGTATGGTACAGTCTATGCCAGTTGGGCGGGGTCAGAGGAGGAGCTGCAGCGCCCTCTGGAGGGCGTGGCTGGCTGTGTGACGACGTGCTGCGGAGCGCTGGAGGACATGAGCGAGAACATGGGCCAGGAATTTCTACCCGTGCTCAGAGAATACATTCTCTACATCGAATCAATGAAGGTAGGGAGTTGGTGGCACTAAAAACATGTAACGTCTGCTTGATGTGTTAAGAAAAGGGAACAAAATAAAGTGTTCTAATTTCTGCTAATTAGTCCCCGGGTGTAAGTTAAACAAAAATTTAGCATTAACTGTTTGGAATTTTTTGGACATTTTATACTAACTCATAGTAATTAATTGGCTGATGATAACATTCATGGCCAGATGAGGCCTGTTCTCTTGTTATTTCATGACAGATAAAAGATCAATATGAAGTCCAAAGAGATATGCAAGTGAAAAAAGCGATTGTTAGGCTGAAAAGACAAAGCGAGAGAGTTGCTTAACTTGCTTGAAAAGAATGAAAGCCCTGGCAAGCTCATCAAAACCAAAAGACCCGAAAGAGTACAGAAAACAACTAAAGTCAATGATGACAGAATTATTTCCATGGCCAAGAGAACCTCTAACGTAAGCCAAGAACACTCTTGAGATGGTGCGTACATCATTGTCAAGGTCTAAAATCAAGAGATGCCTTCATGAGTGTAAATAAAGAGGGTTTACAACAAGACGCAAACCACTGGTTACACTCTGGAGCACGAGGACCAGATTAGTATTGGCCAAAAAACATCTTTGCATAGATGAACCGTTTACCAGAATGATGGAATGATGGGAAGTGAAACAAAAACAGCTCCTGACCTGGAGCATACAACATCATCTGCTATGGCTGCCTGTGAAACCAGGGCACTAATGTGTATTGATGATCTGACTGCTGATAGACGAGCAGGGTGAATTGGGAGTCATACAGGGCCGTACACTCAGCAAAATGGGGCAAAACTGATCAGACAGTGTTTAACAGTACAAATGGATAATGACGCAAAGCAAAACAACCAGGCAAAGAAAGGGAATGTTTTTAAAAGTCAACCTGATGTCACCCCAGAGCGTGCTTTTCAGTTACTGAAGGCAAAAAACCCACTGAAGGATAAAATAAAGGCCTGGAAGGAAAACACAGCTTTTTGTGATGTCCATGGGTTCTACACTTCATTGACTGCAAAAGGGTTTCATAACAATCCTCATAAAATGATGTTAGCTTGTCCAGTTAGTTTTGAGCCTGTGGAGATGTGGGGTCTGTGTATAAACATAGAAATATTCCTCAACAGTTATTTTGTTAAACTAGAATTAAAGCAGAACATCTGCACTTCAACCACATCTCGACTGTGCAGGCAGAGAGAGGCAAAACTACAAAAACCGTGTCATTGTCTCAAACCTTAATGTGCAAAAATATAAAGGAAAAAAGTGACAAAAAGAAGCAAACTGTTATGTGAAATTAAAATATTTTTGCCTGTTTCTTTCCAAATTAAAAAGAAAAAAAAGATGTCTGGTTTACTGAGCTAAAATTAGCAGAGGAAAGTTCTACTGAAGTTTTCCACTGTAAACACATTTATAGGTTTTGGATGGAAAAGAGTGGAAAAGGCAGTTCTGCTCGGTTCGCAGGCACAAGCTTAAAAATGTGTAATGTTTAACCATGGATTAGTTTCATTTATTTATAGCGGAGAACATAAGGAAAATACACGGGGGCAGAAATTTACCCAGTACAGCATAAAGTGCGAGTCCTTCTGCCTGCACACAGTCGAGCACCGACTGCTTTCATCACCTTTGAACCTGAATAGAGGAAGTATGGTGTGAGATTCTGCATGTGTCATGTCCTGTCCTCGCCAAGCTCATGATTCAGCATCTCTGTCTCAGTTTAACAGTTTGCACATGTTGTCTTTCTTATAAAATACTTCGGACAGTGTCACATTAAGGGTGCAAAATAAAACGTATGACCTTCTCTGTCTGTTTACAGAATGTTTTAAGGAAGCGAGACCAGAGCCAAGCGGAGTATGAAGGCCGTCTAGAAGCAGCCGTATTGCGCAAACAAGAAGACAGAACGCCCGTGAGCCTTCCCCTTCTTTCATCTGAATCTGCCGTTTCTGCATTTGTCACTTCTGGGAGCGTCTTTACTTTTCACTGGCATTCTTAGAATTGAAAACTTAGTAAATTACAAGTTAAGAGATCATTCTTCAGGTGACCAGGTTACATTTGTCGGATGTTAAATAAAGTTGTTCATTTTTATCTTTTGCCCATACAAACATCACAGGATTCAATACACACCCCATCCCCACCAACGTTCCTGCACCACTCACCCCCCTGTGATTCTTGTCCTGTAAATTAGTCCTGTATTATGTCCCCTATGGCTCCTGTAGCTGATGTTGTCTGTGTTATACCAGATACCAGCGGAGGTAGAGAAATGCCAGGACAAAATGGAGTGTTTCAACGCTGACCTGAAGGCAGACTGGGAGCGCTGGCAGAGCAACAAGAGACAAGACTTCAAGCAGCTTCTCACCGGCATGGCCGACAAAAACGTCACCCATTATGAAAAGGTACGCCTGTGTAATTTCTGTAAAAACACTCCAGCTTTTAGCCTCAGGCAGCACACGAGCTGTTCTTAAAGGTCACCGGAGACACTCCCACTGATACCAGTGTTTCCAGTTTTATAGTGGCATAAAGACTGAAAACAGAGTGGAGCAGTTAGGGAGACGCTAAATGATGTGCAGCAGTCTGGGGGGAAGAAAGGGTCAACAGATGACAAGAAGACAAACACTAACCTCTCTCCAAAGTGATCCCATCTATTCATGCATACGGAGTTTGCACTTAATTTAAGATATAAAAACAGGTTCGTTTTTTCAGTTTCTTATTATTTGAGTTTAAAAAAAAGTTTATGTAGACTAGAGAAATATTATTTAATGATGCAAGCACAACTCAGTATTACTATAAATGAACTTTAACTCTTGGTCGCCGTCGTTGCACTGATAGCGCACAACTCTCACCTTGTTTTTGGTTTTCTCTACGTGGAAAACGCACATGCTTAGGGTGAGCGGGCATGCAGTCAGATTGTCCACATAATTACCTCCTACCCCGTTTTCTTGACTACAACTGTAGGATGTCATGAGGCCTAGGAAAGGTGTGAAAGACTTGCTAACAATATAATGATCTCAAGAAGATGGACTACAAATTCTCATCTTGTTTCTTTCATGTACTTTAATTACAAAGGTTGTTTATTTGTTCTTCTCATGATCTCATGAGCTCGTGTATGTTTATTTTTTAATGCATAAAAATGTCAGACTTCTGTATTTAGTTTGTTACCCTTATCCTCCCTGAAATTTCTCTGAAACTGTTCAAATGCATTCGCTCATTAGCCCGTAGAGACTGAATGTTTTGTACTCATGTGTGAGTGGAAGAGCCATCTGACTCCTTTATTATCTGGTAGATCCTCAGCAGCCTCTGTGGCAGATGTGTGGAATCACTGTACAGATTTCTGAGCTCACACTGTGAAAACATGACTTTTACAAGCATAAATCTTTCAGAGCAGCCTCAGAATTCCTCTAAATAATTCCAATCTTTCCCTTTTACCTCATTCTTTCCCCACGTCGGCCGACTCTTCGTCCTTCTCCGCCCTGCGCAGTGCCAGGCAGCGTGGGAGTCGCTCATAACTCTCCTCCAGGACAAACAGACTGAAGACAAAACGAGTGAGACGAACTGAAACATCTCTCTATCTCTTTCTCTCCGTCTCTCCACACACACTCTCTCGTTCATGCCACGGAAAAAGACCAACAGGGCAGCAGGTTTACCTGCTGGACTCGGGGCCCCTGTTCTCCTGTGAGATGATTGTATGAGGGGAGTCGTCTCCCTCTAAGATTTTGGTCCGCTAAGGAGGAAACATACGGTGCATTCGAGGACAGCTAGGAAAAGAGGAGAAACCTACTATGTATAGTTTTTGCTTCTTTTTTTGACTTTTTCTACTTCATATTTCGAGTTAACAGTCGGTTGCCAATGCTGCTTTGTATTTATTTAACCGCAGTCTCTTACTCAACGCTCTCCCATTTTCATACTGAGAAAACTGTTCATGAAGGTGTTGCTGCTGTGTGGGTCTATGAAGTATCTTAGGTTTGTTTCAGATGTGTTCAAAACATCCTCAAGATGTTTTCTTTTTTCTTTGTCCTGCCAGGTTGTAAAAGCCTCTGGGAAATACAACAGTGAATGAACAGGAATTTATGTCTTGTACTCAAAGCACCACACCTGTTGTTTTTTTGTTTTGTTTTTTTTACTCTATACTTTTACCAAAGGTCACAAACTTCACCCCTGTCTTTCCTGCACCTGTTATTAAAAATAACCCACAAAAATCAGGTGGTATGTGATAAATGTTCAAGTGGGACCTCTGTGTGTTTTCCCAAAGGGACACTTTAGTATGTCTTGGTTTTTGTTTTGTTTTTTTGCTAAAAATCCTCACAGATAAATGGAGATAAACAGTGTTCAGCGATGATGATGAAGGTGCCTACAGAAGAAAACAAGTTCTTGCCATCTATAAATCAACATTTTGGGCTATAATCTCTGGTCTCACTAACTCAAACTTACGAGAAAATAACTTGAAATTTTGAGATTATAACTCAGATTTTTAAGTTACAGGTAGCAAAAAGTTTTTTGTTTGTTTGTGTGTTTTTTTTAAGTGATGGCAACAAGCTTCTATGGGCGTCTGAGCTGAACGCTGAGGTTTGTCTGAGAGGTCACTTTGTGGAAGGTGGAGTTTTTAAGAGAACAGCGGCTCCACCTTGTGGTCAAGCTGTTAATAGTTTTCTCCCACACTTTTGAAATGAGGGGGAAGTGAAGAAGTGAGCTACCTCTTTTGGGTTCTCTTGATATCGTCTTTCTCTCACCATTCCCATTTATACCCTTCCTCTTCTTCTTTAAGCAAAGACTTACCTCAGTTGGTGACGTTAACGGTGCATTTGGTTCATAATAATAAGGTGAAGGCTCCAGTGGTAAGAAGATGTAAATGTTTTACCATTGGAGTTTTTCTTTTTTTTTTAATTAACTTATTATTATTTCCTTGCCTAAGTGATAAAACCCTGCACTGAAGCATGCATAACCATCCCTTATGAAAAATAAGAAAGCCATGAATCCTGAATATAAGGTGTCAATGTGGTCATGCTGCTGGCTTACAGAGGAACTAAAACCTCTGGGGCTAGTGGAAAAATCCCTGCTGTGTCATGTTAAGAGTGAGGCATTGCAAAAAACAAAGAAACAAAAAACGACACCCTGAGCGATGCAACACATTACTTTAAATTCTTAAATTGCCTGTTTTAACCAAACGGGCTGAGACTGAGGTACTGAACAGCGTGAAAACCCTCTGCGGTGCAGCTCTGTTAGAAATCTGCTTAGCTGTGACTCATGGGATAATGAGGTGGAGCCCTGCAGCACGTATGTGAGGCACACTCTTTGCATCACACTCCTTTATTATTTTCCAACTCCTGGATGGGGAAAAATCCCCTCACTGCAATCATATTATTTAAAACTTTCTTATTTACTGCCAACCCAGAAAAAAAGGTTTTGAAGCACAGACAGTAGATGCAGCTCGCTTATTCTGCTTTCCTTTTACTCTGAAAGTAGCTAAAACCTGACCAATGACACCGAGGCAGACTCAGTCATGTGACATTTCCACAGTCACCATGTTTTGTCCTCCTGTTGGTTAAGAGTTTCTCCTTCACTGACAGGATTTCCAGACTAGAGCTGCTTTCAGATTTTGTTACAATCATGTAAAGTAGCCATCACATTACTGAGCCTGCGCCTCCATGCAACCAAATGCAAGCGCTGCAGCATCCTGACGAGGCATCTGCAGCTGCCAGTGAACTGGGTTTATTTTGTTCTCTCTCTTTTTTTATTGTCCTTATCTACTTTTGCCTTTCACATTTTACCCTTAAGCTTTAAAAGAGTGAAGCAGCTACTCTGTAACTAGTAGAAGTCAACAATGTGAAGAAAAAGTATCTTTATGGACGGAGGCAGCTGCAGTGGAGCGGCCTATGGATGCACCAGGGCTAAAAGGGAAAATCCAAAGATTTACTACGATCATTTTTGCCCATACTGTTGTCCTATATTAACCCCATTGCATTTGAATAGCTCAAACCTTAGAGTTTGACTGTTAACTTCTAGTAGTAGTCCACTAGTAGTGCTATTGAGCAGTATTTGTAGCTGCTCCCACATTGATTGTACTCATACAAACACATCAGGTGCCAGCTTGATGTGAAAACCCCAGATCGGTTCAAAAACATTAAATGAGACGACTTGCGTGTTTCTTCTTGATGTTTGCTTGTAGCTAAAACTCACTGAACCCTGAGTGCAGTTTGAGAAGTAACTGGATGAAATGTAGCATAAATATTACAAAAAAAACTAAAACAACTAAATATAATAAAGCTTGAAAAACACCATTTCCTGTTCTGTTTAAGGTATAACATTGGTATCTGCTGAGGATTGTGAGTTGTTGTTGTTACTTAATTTCTTATCATTAGGCACTGGTGCATCTGTAGAGCATCGCTTTGGTGTAAATGAAGTAATTGACATGTGAGACACACATTTATGAAACTGGAGGGAATCTTTGGGATTTATATGAGTGCATAAAGATTTAAAAGGGATTAGAGATGTGCACGAACAGTGTAAACCTGCCACAACCAAAACGGATTTACTTTTGATGCACATTAAACCTCCAACAATAGCTCTGTTTAGTGTGATCAATGTTCTCTATTAGCCAGTGCCCTATTATTATTATTATTATTATTATTATTATTATTATTATTATCATACTACATGTGCCTGCTGAATTGTTTTGCACTAAATATGTAGCTCAAGGCCCTGGCAGAAACTTCTGCTGGGGAAAAAATTGTTTTTCTTTCTAATTTAATTTGCCGAAAAATTGAAAACAAACTGGTCTAAAGTCAGTTGAGACACATTCAAAAAATGCTGTATATGAAGCCGATTCAGGTTAAATCCCTCAAACAGGGACGTCTGTTATGAGCCTGTTGCAGGGGAGAGTTTTCATTCAAATATTTCCAGGCCAAACATCCTCCGCCCCCAATGCCTCTCTCTTCCTCTCATCGTCCCGGCAGTGTGGATTCGCACATGAAGAGAAGATCTGATTTTCAGCACATGATGAATAAAAGCGACCAAGTCAGTCTAAACCTAGATCACTTTTTTGTCTGTTATGGTTTTGTTTTTTTTAAAACCTCTGTTCCTCCTCATTGTGTGCTGTTTACGTTCAGAGCCCTTATTGTACATTTGGATGTTAATAACAATTTTGTTGTAATTATAAATAAGCTTGTACATTGATGTTGTTTTTGATGCAATTTATCTTTAACACAAATTGGTTTTTTTTCTGATATATTGGACCAATAATAAAAAGAATGAATGCATTTGATATTTTTCTGCTTCTGTAACTTTTTATATATATATATATTAGTTTATTTTCATCAAAAAACTAAATATACTGCAGTTGTGCTCTGGATGAAGAGGTTTAGAAAGGATTGAATATTTAAATATTCTTTCATACAGACAATTTAAAAACATCACAACAAGCCTTAATAATGTTTATTTAACAAAAAGATTTTATTTAGTGTCATTGCAGCTCGAACACCAACATAAGTTGCTCTTTATGTTTAATAATTTCATTTAAACTAACAATTTCAGCAGAAGCCCCCTTTTATGCACCGTCAACAAATAAAAGTGCAATAATGTGCAAATGCAAAATAACTATTAAAAAAAAAATCCTTCATTTGGTTTCCTTCAATCAGTACTATAAGCACTACTTCAGCTATACAAACACGTCTAGTAATAACTAAAATATGGCTTTAAATTTCTACATAAATTCATGCACAGAACTGTACCAGTACCTTCAGACTTAGACAAATGAACATAAAGCACAATCAAATGCATTAGTGGGTCAATATGTAAGGATAATAAAAATATATAAAAGCAAACAAAAGGTTATGTCAAAAAAGATCCCTTAGACTGCCAGTAGTCAGTGTGCGAGAACGTCGAAAGACACCAAACCTAAAGCTTTTCCTAAAATATGTGTTGTGAGCAGCTGACTGATGGTGATGATACACGGAGTCATGAGCGGGGGAGAATCCAGCAGTTTTTTTCCCCATCCACAGAACACTTGTCCACGCACTTGTGATCGTTTGCTAACGTTGCTCTGAATGTTTCAGGCACAACATATTTTCCCTTTTGTTTCCTTACAAACTGCGTCATTAGGATTAATCTGTCAAATACACAGCATTAATAATTAATAATTTACATTGGTTTGCCACTGGGCGAAGACAGGTGGTAAAATATTTGATATTTAAAAAATCAATATCTTCTGAGCAGCAAAAATCGGTTCAATCTAAAGAAAATTGGGCAATGTTTTGCTATGGTTTACAGATTGAACGTCGTGTTTCAGTCTTATAATGTGCAACAGTGCGCATCAGACTTATGAAGTATGTTTTTCTTTCAACTTTTTTGGGCTTGTTGCCCAATCTGTAGTGGCGTCTATGCAAGCCCTGCTGATTTAAAAAGCAGTGCATGCAATTAGTCCGTTGCCACTGGTGTAATGCTTAGCTATTATATCAGGGAGCTTAATACAACACTGTTTAAAAACAAAAGAGAAAAAGTTTGGTATGTTTGGTATTGGGGCTGAAAGCTCGTTTCCACCACTGGGGAAAAAAAAAAACCCTGCTTGGCAGAGCTCATTTGATGTTTCAAGTTATCTCAAAATTTTGACGTAATAACAAAATTTCGGAGGCAGTAACTCTAATTTTCCATTTCTGGATGCCAGAAACTGTTTTTGGCAGAGACGAGCTTCCGTAAAACAGCATAGGCTTGCAGCAGGTTTAAGTCACACTTTAGAAACAGTGACCTCTAGAGGAGTTAAGGTGATGTGAACAGGACACAGATGTAAACAGTACAAAAAGATGGGCGTGCCTTCTGCGTCTGATGAAATCTGTATTGTCGTTTAGTGGCAAGCAGAGGGCTGGCCATTAAACTCATGTCTGAGAAATAATACAGATGGCATTGCAGGGTTAGGGCTTGATGATCCTCTTTATTAGACTCAGTCAGAAGCTCTTAGCAAATGACTGTGCGGTTTCTCGAGCCTCGAGGTTTCACCTTGAGACATCACAGTGGCCATGTCCACCGTTTACACCGTCTGTGACTCAAACTGGATTCACTTCATGTAGCTTTGACCTAAACCCAAACTGCAGCTAAGCTGGCATCAGAGCATCACTCTCATTAACTTTGTGCACATTACTGTGCAAGTACAGTAACAACTGCAAAGTCTTTAAATATGGAAACAGAAACAGTAACAGCCAAAAAAAAAAAACTGATTTTATAACCACACTTCCACTTCTAGCTTCTAGTTTACAAATCTACAAAAACAGTAGGCAGTTAAGTAAAAACGGGTGAATTTATAACAGAGATCAACTTGTGTCAAACTTTCTGTTCCTGTAACAGCCTGAGAGGACTCCAGGATACAAAACTCCTAACGAAGTTGTTTAAAACATGACCCATGGCTGAAAACTGAGTGTGAGTAACAGTTTGCTGACAGAAGCAGCCAACACAGTCCGTGACAAATCCTAAACTATGTGGAAATCACCGTGGCAGCTTCTGTCTTTGTGAGGCAGTTGTCTATTTGAGATGTTTCTCAAATAGATGTAAAAATACTGTGTGCCCTCTTTTATAACTGAGGAAGCTTATAGGAAAGGAAATGCTTTTTCTGCTTTAACAGCACAGGAAGTAGTTTCAAGTCTCAGTCCCCTTCTGCCTTGCCCCAATGCTCACTCGCTGCTGCTGGTTATGATGTTACTGGTTCGACCGCTCTAAATCTTCTCATACTGCAACCTCTGAGGTGATCTGCAGCCGATGATACTGGAGGGAGTAGACAGAGGAGATGAGACAAAGTGACTCTGAAAGGCGGGCACGTTATTCTGAAGTGATCTGCACACATACCTGATGGGTGTCATTGCCAGTACTGTGAAAATACTGGCTAGTGTGAACACAAAGCCTGGGAACCAGTCCAGGGTTCCCTGATAGATCTTGGTGAAAGCGGGAATGTACGCCAGGCTGGCAAACTTCAGAGCGAGCTGCAGGAAGGTGAGGGTCATGCCTGAGGAGAAGGGGATGGAAGACAAAGGGAATGAAGAGAGAAGAGTTTGCTGTTTGTTTAATCTATACAAGATATTGCTGCTCTGTGTGTGTGTGTGTGTGTGTTTGCATTTCTGACGTTTCAAGCAGATGACGGGAGAGATGATCCTGTAATCACCTGGAAACTGTGTGTTCATGTGTGACAGAGAGGGAGAGCCTTCTCTGGCTAGTTGCAGAGCAGGCTCTTATAATATGCAGGTCATTGTTTATTGTGAACCAGCCTTAAAGGGATCACATGGAGGACTTGCTTATGCACAGATCCTCTCACATGCATCCAAAACTCCCTCAAACTCAGCGCACGCACACTGAAACACAAGACTTAAAATGGTGGTAGCTTTATTAAGGCTTGAATATCACAAGACTCCAAGGCAACCACATTTCAAAATAAAATTAAAATGTCTTCAGTTTTACAGGGAAGATTATGTTTAACCTAAAAACTCCAACTGGTTTCGGCACACGGGTCGTCATCAGGGAGTAAAACAGAGTCAATGAATCGTTTCTAGTGGCATTCCACCAATCGGGCCCTTTCACCTGAGGTCTTCCTTTATTAAGATGTTTAAAAAATATAATAAAACCTCACAGTATCATATTATTGAAGAAGAGCACTTTGCAATCAGGCTGCACTTGTGGTTCCAAGATTTACTAAAGTAAAATGGGAGGCAGAGCCCTCAGCTATCAGGGCCCCTCCTCTGTGGAAACAGCTCCCAGTTTGGCTTTAGGGGAGTATAGTTTTAAAATTAGGCTTTGAACCTTCTTTTGTTTTTGTTTTGAAAAAGCTTATAGTTAGAGCTAGATCCGCTTTAGTGATGCTGCTATAAGCTCAGGCTGCTGCGAGGCTTCACATGATTCACAAAGCAATCCTTCTATTCTCCACTAATTGAGGGATGATGCTCCCATCCCTCAGCCGGTCATGGCAGATGGCTGCCCCTCCCTGAGTCTCTTCCTGTTAAAAGGCAGTTCTTTCTTACCACTCTCACCAAGTGCTTCCTTGTGGAGGATCATGTGACTATGTGCTACATTAAAAGAAAGAAAGAAAAGAAACCGTGTCTGACAGCTATATGGGAAATTCTGCGATTACATAATGACTGAATAATAAATGAAGTCCTCAGCGTTGTGCCACCTGCGTGCACATCTGAATCCTACAAAACAGTAAAAAAAAAAACCCAGCTGGAACAAGAAACAGCTCCTGCTAACATCTGGCTTATAAAATCGTCTTGCTTATGCTGAAAAGTGGAAAAATGTGACAGCTAATACTAAAAAAGCTTAAATCATACATGGTCTTTTCATTAATTAGTAAGTTGTTTGGGCCTCGCTCTTTCATGGGGCAGTGTAACGCATGTGACATGAACTTTAATGCACCATAGTTGTCAAACCTGTTTAAGAGTCATGAAACTGGTGGCACAGGAGCCTATAATGACAATGCTTTGCTGACACAGTATTTTCTCACGGGCATTAAAAATAAACAGGACAGGTGAGTCTTTTTCCCCCTCTAACGTATCAATGACCTTCAGACAGCAAACACAACTCGCAGGAAAAGTCATGTTGTCGTTGCTTTAATACAACCACAGATCAGCCTACTCTCAACCTGCTCTGCTCTTCGAACTCTGAAGCCATCGTTGATTTTTATGCTGCAGTCAGTAAATATTTGTCGAGTTTATTATGAATGACCAGACTGGGTTTTCATCCATTGTGTTCAGGCACCAATATCATACATTCATTCACATGCTCAAATGACAGCCTCCAATATTCTCACATTTTTAAAGTCAGATTAAGATGAAATACAAAGTGTGTGTTAAGTGCTCAAAAATCTTTCCTGTGTACTCACCACATGAAGAAGCTGGGACCTGCTGTGAGAGCAGAGATCTGATTGTGGACATCGGGATGAGAGCAAACAGGGTGAGTGCACGAGCTGCAGAAAAAGTTCATGATTAACATTTTGTTTCATAATGAATTCTTCAAATCCGCCAAACCCAACCACAGCTATGCAGCTACTGGTGCCCATTCTGGGTAAGAATGGTCGCACCTGGTGTTTAAACAAGTTTAATTTTTAATCCGGCAGTGCTTGCTTTAAAACAATGTCCCAATTCATATGTGTGCTAAAATTCAAGCTGTTTATTCGAGTTTACGTCAGACCTAAAACACCACCATGAATCATAAAAAAGTAGGAACCAACCTGATTTGGTAATTAAATGTAATGTTCTTGTTGACTGCCTGTGTGCATATAACATGCTTCCTGCAGGACAGCACTCTAAGACTAAGGGGGAAAAAGTGTTTATGGCTTATAATCACTCCTAGTTCCTTGTTTTGGTTCCTACTTTTTTATGATTCATGGTGGTGTTTTAGGTCTGACGTAACTCGAATAAACAGCTTGAATTTTAGCACACAAACTTATTTTGCTTGCTGAGTCAAACTTTCTAATCCATCAAAGCATAAACACAATTTTTTTGCCATTTGCTGTTTGCTGTGCGAACCACTTGGCAAAGTAAAAATAAAAGTAACGATTGGAATCTGAACACGCAGCTCTTCTGGGAACTAAGCCTGATCTGGTTTTTAGACAATACCGAGTGTCACATGAAGAACAGGTTAGGAGCAGTCCCATAACTGGGCCTTTGTTGCTTTCAGCGTCTAATTTTTTTATTTTCTCACTTAAAAACACATTATTTTAGGGCAGCTTTTCATCTTTATTTGACATGACTGAGAAGAATACTGGAAAGTGGGGGAAAACACACAGCAAAGGGTCCTAGGTTAGGCTTACATTGAGCCTGATCAACCAGGGGCGCTCAACTTGGGGCCTATTTACTGTGTTTAAAGGTCATAGGAGAAAATGAAGGATGTGGCCTGTGCGTGTGGCATGAGCTGTAAACCCGCCTCAAATCTTCTGGATGAAGTGTCTCTATTAGCTGCTAATCCACCACAAATTTACTATAAAATCCGTGTAACATGTTTGTTCTTACCGAGGTAGAAAGTGAGGGTCGTCGTTACAAAGGACATGAAGTAAATCCCGACAGCGAAGGACACCATGCCGATCAGAATGAGCGAGGTGTCGCTGCAGCAGCGTCGAAACCCGATGACACCTATGTAACTGGTGAGGAAGATCACACAGCCTGCTGCATTCCCGTACCCCACCTGAAGAAACAGGAAAAGAAATGAGAAAAAACAGAAGGGAGAGATGTTCAGCGATAGAGAGGCAATAATAAACAGACTATGCAACTAGAACAGATGGCATTAATGCTTAAGTGCCTTAAATCGGCATTATTTTTAATGACCAGCAGGGGGCGACTCCTCTGGTTGCAGAAACACTCCTGGCTGTATAAACATTTGTGGGAAAACATGCCTCAGCTCCCTCAGTCTGTTCAGAAGACTATAGTCATACAGTCAGAAAGGAGGATGAAGGGTGTGCTCATTAGCTAACAACATACCAATCACAAGCCAACCGATGGCTAAGCTTAGACACTAATATTTAGAATTGTCCCGTCAGCTTAAAATAGAGTTAAAACTAGCCGTGTTAATTTTATCCCATCTTTTTTGCATCAAATCACAAAAATGGGGTAAAAAACTTACTAGAGTGGCGTTCCAGCTGAGTGGTGCTCTCAGCACAAAGGCACCCAGTACTTCAATGGCTCCGCCCACTGCAAAGTTGTACAGGATGGCAGCCACAAACAGCAGAGCCACATTCACTCTGTTTATCTCAACAGGAGTCTCGACAACTGAAGAGTTAGTGGAGGCGCGTACCAGGAGGTGGCGGTTCTCCTCCAGCTCTCCATCGCTTACACCTTTCACCTTTAATAAAGACGGACATGCGTGGTATATGAGCTCGGCGAGGTGGTAGAGCGAGCACGTGTGGCTAAAACTGAAGGCAGAACATGAATAAAGATGGTTCTAGTTATAAGACACATAATTACAGATTAATGTAATTATTTACATTATTATTACAGCAGTACACATATGTTTGATGATCGACAATTTAGCTTGCTGTTCTTTATTTTATGTCATAGATGTACTTTTAGGTCATTAGGACATGGTGAGGTCACCAAAAAGAAAAAAGTTTTTTTTTTCTGTTTTTGGCTCTGTATGATGTCAGTAGGATCAGATCCTCTGAATGTGGTTATCTCTACCTGGTGTTCAGAGCCCTTTTGTTTTGAAGGGGCAGCTAATCAGAAAAAACTTACCTTTAAGGGGGAGGAGCTAGAAGCAAAGTGGATGAAGGGCCATTATAAAATATACTGTGAATCATGCAAAGCTGCTCCAATAGAGTCCAAGAATAAAAATAAACAATCTGATTAGAAATACACAAAAAAACACATGGCTACACTGGACCCCCGCCCCCTCTGAACCCTCTCACATGCACACACTGACCTGCAGCAGGAATATGGAGTGTAAGAGGCAGAGCAGATGCAGCAGTGTGCTGATGATAAGCAGGATGGTCCCATGTCCCAAACTGGAGCTGTACAGGTGGAACAGATGGCCAGAAGCAAGGCTGCCCACCACGCCTGCTAACCCATACGTGAACTCCACCCTCATCAACACCTGCAAGGGGGCACAGGGTTATTTCTTTTAATATAAATCAGTTAAAGTAAACCGTTTTGCTTTTGTTTTTTGTTTCTTGTTTGTTTGTTTTTTTCAGTTCAATTCAGGATCAGGGAGTAAAAGCCATCTGTCACAATGGGTTTGGGGGTGAAGGGAGGCAAACAGGACAAAGAAACACTGTGGAAGAGAGCAAGAGAAGTAATAATAACTTAATAATAACTAATGACTACATGCAGATTGGTGTATTAACACAGGGAGTGAAGATGAAACAGTGCATCATGGGAAGCTCCCAGCTTTCTAGGCCTATTGCAGCACAACTAAGGAAGGATTCAGGGTCACTTGATCTAGAACTATCACCATGCTTTATCAAAAAGGAAAGTCTTAAGTTTAATCTTAAAAGTAGAGAGGGAATCCAGACTGGGAGCTGGCTCCACAGCAGAGGGGGCTAACCCCTGGGTGATTTGGTAATTAAATGTAATTTAACAGTACTCTCAAACTAAGAGGGGGGAAGTGTTTATGGCTTTATGTTAAAAGTTTAAGCTTACTTTTTTTAAGTTCACTGAATATATATATGAGTTTTATTGTGTTTCTTTTAGGTACAACATCTGCATTGCATAGATTTTAGTTAAAAGAGGTGACGCAGACTCGTATATCGACCAATTGTGCTCACATGAGCAATAAAACCTAAAGGCCATTTTTGAATAAGGGACATCCCTGAAAAAAATAATAGCGAAAGACTGAAAAATCTGGTTAAAAGAGAGAGAGAGAGAGAGAAAGAAAGAAAAGGTCTTCTTTAATGGCCCAACTCATTCGTTTATATCCTTGTAATTCTTAGTTTTTGCACATTATCATCAGTTTTACAGTCAAACACAGAGTTTTGTGATTGAAAGTTCCTTCCACGGCTTTGCAGCTGCAGCATGCCTGTAACTCACCTTGGAGCGGTCGGCCGCCGTGGAGCCGAGCGAAGCTAGAGTCATTACACCGGGCCAATATGCGGTGAACCCGCCGGAGAGCCCGAGGAGAGTCCCCGCCGCGAACATCACCTGCAGCGGCAGATTTAGAACGACTACCAGGAGCAGGATGACCCTAGACAACAGGTAGCCGGTGAGGGGGGACACGATGGGGGCTTTCCTCCGGCCGCGGTCGCTCAGTCTTGCCAGGAACAGCGCAGGAAAGATGGGAGTCAGCTGGATAATGAGGTTGTTGATCATGTAGAAGTCGGTCATGGCTTTCTGCTGGGCATCCTCACTGGAGTGGCCCGGGTCGGTAGCGTTGGCACAGCGGTCCCTGACCACCATCTGCAGTGCGGTATCAAAGAGAGTGCTGCCCAGCTGCTCGAGCACGATGATCGGCTCGATCTGCCGAAGCATCGCGAAGGCTGCTTGACACAAGTTCGGTACCACCATGATCTGGATTGTTGTAACTTTGTAAAAAAATAAAAAATAAAGATGACCGACCTCTAGGACTTCTTCCGCCAGTAGTAAGTGAAGGGTTGTGCGCGTGTGCTTCAAACTAAGCAGCCTCACCGAGGAAACACGCCCACTTCCTCATCCCCTGCTGCTGATCAGCTGGCTTCAGTGCACTCTGTCAGATTTTAGGAAACCACCTTCTTTCATCAGGCTCTGGGCCACTATTTACATTTTCATCATTACCATTTCTCTGTGCTCCCTATTATATCTCCACACAAATCATCTCTCGTTGCATTTATCTAGGTTTGAGATATAAAACTGAAACACAACTGAGCTGCAATCCAAAACATGGCATTAGATATGAACCCATTGAAGGCAGTTAATCCATCTCAGCTGGTATACTTTCATTTTCATTTACACTTTTAAATAAATTATCAGTGTGTGACTTTAAAATGTGAAAAATGCTGAAAACCCCTCCAGCAGGCACCACCAATGTAATTACACAGGTATTGCAAAGCCAAATCAAATGTGCAGTTCCTGTAAATTTCTATGAAGAGCTGTAGGCGAAGTAGATATCGCATGCATACAACAGCACATATACAGACATTACTGCCAGCTCATTTCAAGGTAAACCACAAAGCAGGTAATCCTCTAACAGGTGAAGCCTGAAACAGGAGACATTTAATTTCCTTCCAATAAACAGCAGTGACTGCAGTCTTTGTGGATAGGCTTCTGCTAGAGTGGTCTCTGTTGTATGTTGAGAGAAATAATTTGAACTGAAAAAAGCGCATTCACAATGGGTTCCCACAAGCTCAACAATGCACTAACCACAAGGTACTTTCAAAAGCTGCTGCTTGCAGCTCACAAATAGAACTCAAGGAAGTGTTTGCTTGTTCAGTTCTGGTCCGATAATGAGACATACCTCCTTCAAAATGTTTGTAATGTAAAGTGTACTCTATGTATACTCCCGGGCCAAGTCAGTGGGTAGCTGTTCAACTGCTCCTACCTCATCATTCAATCATATGGAGACATCTCAAAGTATTTAGGCAGGTAGTCACAGTCAAAAAGACATAAATTCAAACTGTGCATCACAGTTAGGAAGATATGATCTAAGTGACTTTAAACACAGCCTGGTTGCTGATGTCAGATAGACTGGTCTGAATATTTCACAAACTGCTCGTCTGTTTACTGAGAAGGATCCAAAAAGAGAGAAAACATCCAGTAAGTGGCAGTTCTCTGGAGGAAAATGCCCTGTTGATGTCAGAGAATGCGCAGAATGCTTTGAGCTGACAGGATGGCAACAGTAATTCAGTTAACCACAGAAGCAGATGGGCTACAGGAGCAGATCACACCAGGTGCCACTCCTGTCAGCTTAGAACAGGAAACGGAGACTGAAATTCTATTGTACACCAAAACGGGACAATATCCATCCATTCGTCCATTTTCAACTGCTTATCCAGATCACGGGTGCAGCAGTCTCTAACGTGAAGCCTAAATGTCCCTCTAACCAACTGCCTCATCCAGCTCTTCAGTAGGGGACACCGAGGCGTTTCCTGGGTATTCCTTCGGGCCTTATCCTGGTGGGACATCAGTCAGAACGCCTGGACAATAGAAGATTAGAAAAACTGTTGCCTGGTGTGACGAGTCTCAATCTCTGCTGTCACATTCAGAGGATAGGGTCACAGCAAAGTGTACCTAATGAAGTGTCCCTTTGGTTAGTATATGTATATGGACAATGAAATGATCCCCCCACCTCCACCTCCAGTATTAACACTGAAAACACATGCAAATGAACCACTCAGGAAACCCACAAGTACAGGTTTTGTTTTTAATGAGAAAATATTCATAATATGTATAGTGGGTGTGTAACTGTGAGCCTTACATGTGCTATAAAATAACAAAGCAGAGTATGAGCATACAAGTGGTTAACATAGGAACAGGGGTTATACTGTGTTTATATTGTAGTAATAAGATTGCTTTATCACACACACAGACAGTGAGTCCCACACTGGAGAAGCTCTGTAGGCCGAAAACAAGCTACCAGCATTTAAAATGATAAATAAAATCGTCTCTGCACCATAAATTCAAACATCAAAAGCATAATAATAATAATTATAATAATAATAATAAATCACACCATTCATTAATTCCTCTGTGTGTACGTTTCATAAGCGACTCTAATGAGAACTTTGATTGGTTCCCACAAGGATGAAAACCTTTTCCGTCTTGTTGTCTTTTAGCCTTTAAGTCAAAAATAATCTCATACCAGCGTTAAAGACACTGCACCTCTGCTGCACCACAGAAGACCCTGAAATGAGAACTTGGATGATTCTCTGGAACATATGTGTGGGTTTTAATATTATTTGTTTCGGGTTTGGTGGAAGTGGACACCGCAGAGGCATGAGTCCTTGATTTTCACTTTTGGTTTATGGCGTTTGTGCCACGCTTTCTTGACAAAGCATATCACAAGACAGCCGAGTGGAATAAGTTGCAAAGGGTGGCTTGACTTGATAGATTAGTAGATGTCCAGCAATTACATCTGTGGTTTAGCTCAGCGTACATTCAGTGTGTTTGGAAGCAAAGAGAGAAGTTGCTGCCTTGCTGAAGGGCACTTGGACAGGTCAAAACTGTGACTTTTGGTTTACAAAAACGCTTTTGTTTCTCCTCACATCTGGACGCAGAAACGAATCTCACAGGCTATGACAGAGAAATACAATCAAAAGTTGTCCAGAAATACCGTTTCCACAGCCAGTTTGACACATTTCTACTTTTCATTTTAAATTAAAGACAGTCTGTTATACTCCAGGGAGAAGTGTGGTTGTGTTAAAGTGTATTTACTGTTTTACTCTTGAAGCTGAATCCTGTTTTTCCTCGTCACTTTGTATGATTTCAACACTTCAAAACACAAAATCAATGTCATTCTGCAAAATTCAGTCACAATACAGTTAGTAAAAAAACAAAAAAACCCCTTACAAGCCCAACTTACAGCACAGCTCAGCGTCTCAAAAGACCTTTATTGCCTTCTTTTTGCCACTGCACTTTTTTTTTTAGCTGTGCTTGGTTCAGGTTAGGAAAGGAGTGTGAATCCATTCGCACACTTGTACGCCTTAAAAAGGACGCGGAGAGCTCAGGCTGGTGGGTTTTCTCTAAATAGCATTCTGTTTTGGTATAACGACTTCTTATAAAAACCTTTTTTGATTATTTTTTTTCATCAAACTTTATCCTCGGCTAGCAAGTAGATACAGACGTTCATAGGTCAAATACACAGTCCTACCTCAGTATAATACATGAAACAACTGCTTACATCATCAGAAAGCACAGGTCAACAAAGCCACGTAGCCAACAAAAGTAAAATAAGTGATTTTTTTTAATATAAAACCCCTGACCCAGCCCTTTAATTAACACACACATTCACTCAAATGGTGCAAGCACTACCAGCAGGTAGGTCCCCCCCCCCTCATTCTTTCTGTTTGCACTGGAAAAGAAGCGATTACAGGCAAACTTTCTATCTAAGGTGGTTGCTTATTTTCCCTAAGGTCTACCGACAGTGTAGTAATGTAGGATAGGAGAGGATACAATACATACCGTGTACAGACAAGCACTGGCGGTCTAAGGCAAGTTTAGTTTTGCTAGTTTTGCAAATTTCTTGACTAGCATTTAACACAAAAAGGATGCTGACCGCTCAAAATTCAGTAAAGATGCTTGACAAGAAGGCAAAAGCTCCTGGCAAGCGTGTCAAACTTGTGTCATATCTGCACTGTGCCATTATGGGCTCTGAAAGTGACGCTTTGGGGCACCTTTCGGTTCGGTTCCTGGAAAACACAGTAGCTTTCCAGCAGTAAATCCAGGTAAAAGTATTTCTGAAATTACACAAAATAAGAGGGTGATCTGGCCTCTCCTTGTCTACTTCCTCTCAGAACTTTCTTTTCTTTGAATAGCTGCATCTGCCTATCTTTTATATTGTCCTCTTGATTAAAAGCTTTCAGCCACACTTTCAGAAGATGACTGCGGTTATTATATAGCACGCGCAGATGAAACCACCATCAGAGAGTCTCAGGCAACCAGTCAAAATAAAAGCTTTAGATCTTATTTGAATAATAGCATAAAGGTGAAAAATCCTAAGAATATTTCAGTCATTTAGCATCTACCAGCTATTAAAAACACTAAACATCGCTCTAAAACCACCATCAAACACCTTTGAAGTGTCTCTTTCATTGCTGACCACCTTCACATATTTCCCACTTCCTCAGCCACTTAACATGCTAATATACCTTCAGTTTTCAGGTCCAAAAAGCCCCACTGGTTCACACTGCTGGGGTCATGTGATCTTCAGATACGCTCAATAAAATAAATAGTTTTCCTTCCTGCTTTCTCACTTTTCCTTCAGTCTTTCTCTTCCTTCATTCTCTCCAATTGGCCTGTTAGTTGTCTCTGAAGGGAGTTTTTTACTCCTCCTCCTCCTCTTCTTCCTCCTCTTCCTCTTCTTCCTTGCCTTCCTCATTGGCATAGATGCCGGCTTCCCACTTCAGAGCCATGTCGCTTTTCCTCCTGGTCACACGAGTGGCCTCCAGAACCTGATGATTACAAAGCAACCAATCAGATGCAAGTGCGACCGGGAGCAATGTAATTGTTACAAACATAAAAACAACAACAACAAAAACCCCAAAACACGCACACCACAGTGACTTTAACATGACATGCAGTGTATGTCAAACACTGAGGGCGCGCACATCTAATCACTTTAATTAAATGACAAAAATAAAGAGCACCTGCAGTGTTTGACAGCAACAACAAAAGTAACTTTACTCCATTTCAGGGAAAATTCATGCTTGAACACCACATTAAACGTGTCCAGTCATTATTCCTCTCCCACACCCATGCTGATACTCACAATCACCTTCAAGCAGACAGACAAGGACAAGGGGAAAAGATTTCTTTGTCAACTGGAATCCAGGGTAGATCAGGACAGGGTGTAGGTGAAGTGGATTGTGGGTAGGGGCAGAAGGCTGACAGCAGTCATGATGATAGAAAAGTATGGACATGAGCTTCTCAAAGCTCAGGCCAATTACGTAGTGTCAGACTGAAGCAAACCCAAGTACCATATCTTTTAACGACTACACATTTTTGAATATCATTTACAAACATATTTATCATATATAGCTATATGGCACCATTAAAATGGCTCCTTCTGTTTTAAATATTGAAAGAAACTTTTTAAATCAACACTCTACACAGCATGTACATAAATTGGAATGTGTGGATTAAAGGTTCACACCAAATCCACGGACAAGCACATGCAGCACCAACACCACAGAGCAGAACAAGGAAATGAGAGTACAACCAGACCTGGGAGCAGACATAAAAACACATGTGGGTTTTGTTCAGAAAGTGCCCCGTCTATGGTTTCCAATCTACCATCGACATTTCCAGCACTGGTTTCATTTCTAAAAGACTGACTGAAGGACAATTAGAAGATGAAAACAACAAAGTGGAAGTGGAACTCTTCTCATTCTGACTCTGTAACTGGACTCGGGAAGTCAAAATCACTGTGAATAGGCAGTTTCTTCAGGTGATACTGATATATGCTACACTTCTGTGCAAAGGTTTTAGGTAATTAACACATTTAGATTCTTATTATTAATAACTGAATGTGATGAGGGACCCAAAGTCCAATTAATAAATTATGATCCCAACGATCCAATGAGACACACACAAGTAATGCAAATTTAAACTTAGTCTGATTATTTTAATAGAGCTCTTTTTTTATATAAAGGTTTTATTACAGGAGCTTCATGTTTATTAGTCAGCTGGGAGTTTGATGATGTTCAAAACATAACAGCAGGTTATGGTATTAAATGGAAACCACATTCATAACTGTAATTTCTTTTCTTTCATAGAGGATAATCCAGTATATTCTCAGCTAACAGGGTGGAAGCACTGAAGCACTTTTCCTGAGTCTTTAGAGAATCCAGCCAGCTCTTAGTATGGCTCCCATGGGCCACTTAGTCCAAATACTCTTCCTAAACAAAACTGACTATTCAAGCTCACCCTAGTACCAACACTGACTCAGAAATAGCTTATTCTGAATCCAGAGAGGCCATGATGCTGTAAAGGGAAAGGGTCCACACACTAAATATTAACCAGATTTCTTTTTATTGTACCCTGAAGAAAGCTTTATGGAAGTGGATCTAAATCCATCCTTAGTTCACTTTTAGTACCTGAAACGTTTGCACAGCACTGCATAAAGCTGATTTTTGCCATCTACTTGGACTCTGTTGTATATGAATCTAATGTGTATGGTCTGACCCAGGTCTGTCAGTAAAGGCAGTTACAGGAGGGAAGAGATTCCTCAGGTACCTCAGTGGTTACCTCGTTAGCCAGCAACAAACGGGCATACTGATCGAGCAGCAGGAGAGAAGCAACAGTACACGAAGTCAACACATGTGATGTCATCATGGATAAACAACAGCACAATTAGCAACAACATCAGCAGCTAACAACTGCGCAGCAGAGATGTTTGTGTGGAATAAATTCAGTAAAGTAACTTGAAGTATGTGATTTTACAGCAGCTGGAATGAAACGTTCCCTCCCAATGGATCTGCTGTGTGTGAATATGAACTTGAGCGTGTGGCGCTCATGAACTGAAAAGTGAAACTTCTGTCTGTCATTTCTGATTACGCAACATTTCCAACAATTTCTTTGTTTTTGCGTGCCAAACCTTTCACCTTTTCGTGAGACCCCATTTTAAATACATGAGCATTCTGGTGTCGAATTACATTTATTACAAAACAACAAAAAAAAGACAAAAACATGGGGTCAGGACAGAAAGCCCCTTTTACTTTCACTCTGACTGTTTGACTCTCTTCTCTTCCAGGCTGGGAATTACCCTTTGGTGATGTACAGTATGTGCTCATACCAGGTGGCTGGCTGAACAAATACGTATTATGTGACAAACTGGGTCATCTCTTGGCACTTTCACAGAGATCAGGGGATTTATAATAACTGATGCTCACAACTACTACATTAGTTTGTGGTGCTTTGTATTACACGTTTTCTGCAACAGAAAGCTTTTGATTTTGCAGTGAGAAGCACCTCAGTCTCTTTCTCTTATTCTGTGTCTAGTCATTTATCTTTCCCTGGGTTGAAATACTTACACTGTTGTCCTCAATTTTCTCTCTCCTCTTCACTTTGTGTGTTTCGTAGTCTTCCATAAGAGTCTGCATGAAGTTTTTGGGTCGTGATCCTCCAGAGTCCTCACTGCCAGCATCAGACAGTGCTCCTTCAGAGGTCGAGGGGGAGACAGGTGGCGCAGGTCGAACTTTCTCAATCTTTCCTGCAAACCCCAAAAATAAATTTAAAAAAATCCATACTATGGGTTATTTAAACATTTTTTTAGTTCTTTTCTTTTTAATAATTGTTACATTTACATTGTTGTTGGGTTGATTCTGGCATTTAAAATAAACTAATAAGCTTGTTAATATGATGACTGTATGACCCTTGTGAGGACCTGCAGTACTAACTGACCTGGCGCTGTCCGTGCTGTCAATGTGAGTCTAGTTGGCAAACTGTTGCTCTTCATCTTATCTGTGGGGGAAATGGTGGCGTGCCGCATCCCCGTCCTCACAGGTCCATGACTACTGCTGGAAGTGCCACTGGGCCGGACAACAACGGTAGGCTGCACCTCCCTCTGCTTCTTCAGTTCTTCCTCTCTCTGCTGAGCTGCTCGGATCTCCTCTTCAATCATGGACAGAGTTCGCTGCTTCTTGGAGCGCAGGCGGAACGGGCCGCTAGCCGCCTCCACCTCTGGCCCTCGCGCTGCTGTCGCCGTGCTACGCAGTTCAGCCGCCTCTGAGTATTTACTGAAGTAGCTGAACTCTGATTTCTCTGGGCTTGGAGGAGACGGAGGGCGGTATACAGGGGTTGGCCTAAAGACAGGAGCTGTTGTGGCAGGAGCAGGCGCAGGAGCTGGGGCTGGAGCTGATGAAGCAAGCGCTCTGGTGTAGGAGGACTGGATTTTAATCCTGGGACCTCCGTCTCTGGGCCTCTGTGGTGGTGAGACAGGCTGAGACGGTGGAGGAGAAGGCGTCTGGAGCTGTTGTGCTGGTCTTGGGGACTGCTGTTGCTTCTGAGCCTCTTGTGATTCTGATGGCTTCTCTTGGGAAACAACTCTCACCACTGGCTGCCTGTCTGGCTGTGGGGATGAGTTGGATGGCGCAGGACTGGAGGACACAGGTGACTGGAAACTGGGGGCTCCACCAGAAGACACAGGGGAGGAAGAAACTGGCACTGGGCTGCTTGTGGATACAGAGCATGGAGATGTAGGGGTACTCAGCTGTGAAGAATTCAAGTCAGCTTGCTGCCAGTCTTCTACGTTTTCAGCTGCTAGGGCATTTTGGATGGCATTTTGAACAAGAACCCCAGCGTGGTACTCCAGCTCATCTTCTGTTGGACTGCCACTCATCTGCCCGTTGACTGGAGTAGTTGGCTGAGGGGTAGGTGGTGACACAGGGGTAAGTGGCAATGGGGTAGGGGGTAGCGAAGCCCCGCTGTCAGAAATATTATCCAAGCTAAATATAGTAGTGTCCTGAGAGCGGACTGATAACTCGTCCAGTCCTGAGTCAGACTCCTCTGGTTGAAAAGCTGGATGGAAATGACCTTTTGCTTCCTCTTCCTCAGGTAGGACTGTCATCACAGCTAGCGCACATGTGAATTCATCTTTAGTTCTTTCATCAGACCAGGTCACGTGCGTCTCCCCAGTTTCTGCAACAATGTCACTGCTCCCATGGCTGCCCCTGGCTGTGGATTTCGAGAAGGGTTTGGCAGAGTATATTTGAGGAGCTACATCCTTCTTGGTAGCCTCCCCTTGCAAAAACTGCTTCCTAGCAGAGGAGAAGTTGATCTGCTCCTCCACGATGTCCTCCTTCCTGGATAGCTCCGAATCAAGGGTTACCACTGTGGGAGGGCCTGACACCTGAGGCTGCAAAACAGATGAGAGTACAGAATACAAAAGAGTCAATTAGAAAACTGCACAGCAACAAGGCTTAAGACATCTTTATTTTATCTATTACAGTCCAAATTTCTCATGCTTCCTCAAAGTCAAAGAACACGTTTGAGTGTGTGAGCTTGAGCTCCTTTGTTTTGTGCATGTGTTTGTGTGTCTTACCTGTGTGTATGCATAAGTGTGATTATGTCGCTGCTGTTTCCTCTCCTGGTACCTCCTGAGAGACTCGAGCTTATCTGCCTCTAGCTGTTCTTCCAAAGGGATCTTGAATGATTTGAAACCACAAAATGGCAAATCAATCAATTTGTCATTAGGACAACACAGTTTAAATGAAAAAAGAAAACAACCAGAGATTAAATGGGGATCTACCTCCTGAGGAGGGTTCCACCAGCGCTGGGCAATCGAAGGGTTTTTCTTCACTGCCTGGTCTCTGATCAGCTCCTGACGCTCACGCTCCAATTCCTGAACCTGACATGGAAAAACAAACCAGGAGAAGAAGAGTGTGAAAATGTACAAAGAGAATTTCCAATAAACTAGTGCACCAACAAGGAAACAAAGAAAGTTTTTATTGTGTATTGTGTGCTGGTTAACGCCATCTTACAAGTAATGCTAACAGCTTTTCAAGCAACGTCAGTGTCACACAATCGTGTTGCGGTAAAATCACAGCAGTTGTGTCTCGATCATTCAGTGTAAGGTGCTCATAAATCTCAGTCAGAGCTGTCTTTTTTTCAGAACAAACCACTAAAGCTCTTTCTGTGTCTGTTCCATTACTCAGCAGTTTTTCTTCCTTGGAGATCTGCAGCATGACGGGAACAATTTCTCAAGGAATTAAGTTGTACTCCTTGCAAATAGTAACCTTGCAAAATCCCGAGTCTTGGCCAAATCTTTTAGTGTATGAGTAAGTGTAACTATTGTGGGAGAGGGTCGCAGTTTTCAGGCTTCTCCTGAGGCCTGTGGTCTTAGTATGACGCTTTAATATTACAATCAGGATCAAAAACAGCGTTTTGAGCCCCTTCTGTTGATAGAATTTCAGGGGATTACCATTGTTTCTATATATGTTACCACATATGTCTTTTTGGGCTTTGATGTCATATCATGAGTCACTGACAGTTGCCACACACTTTCAATTTCAAAATTCCTTCCTTCAAGAATGTATTTCACAATTCAATATGAAGTCTTATGTGGCAGTAACATTACAGTGATCTCAGTCATGACCTTTCTACTTACGTAGGTTGCACATTAAAAATGTTTCCAGGTGTTTTATATTTTGTATAGTAATAATGAAGGAACACTGGTCTTTAAGAGTAGGCCTGTGGTATTAAAATAGAGCAACTGAAAGCAAGCACATTTTTTGCATTAAGTACTAATCATTTCATTTTATTTTGTTGTTTTTCGTGTTAGAATGATTATTTATCATTATAAACAAAAGCATGCTAGTGAATGGGGTAAACCTACCCCAAGTAACTCATTTTTGCTTGTTTTACATCATTTTTATTTCATAAGACTTGATTTGATAAAACAAACCGTGGTCTCCTGTGGCTGTGTTTCTGAATAGCGTATTTGTTACAGTCTGATACATTATCCAGAAGCCTTTTACCTCCTCTGAGGGACGTCTCCTCGTCACCCTGACCTGCTGCTCCTCTCCGGGGGTGAACAGCTTGGCCGGGCGTTTCTCCTCCTGAAATGCTCGCAGCTCAAACTTTGCCCTGCCGCCCCCAGACTCGTCTCTCTGCGCGTGCCCGTTGGTTTTAACGGCAGACTCGTCCTGGTGGAGAAACGTGGTTTGTTTTTGTCCCTCCACAACGATCGAGTGGTGATTGACAGGGGAGGAGGGTGACACACACACAGAAGGAGAAGTTCCATCTATGCTGATGGGTTTGGTGTGACACGACAGAGAGGAGTTCCCATTTGTGGGTGTGTCTGAGGCTGCATCTAACACCTGGTCCAGGTAGCAGATCTCCTGTGGAAACAACAGTCATATTTCAAATTACTGAAAAATACTGTGACAAAATGTGCCGCCAATTTCAAATAATAAAACAAGAAGTTAAAACCTTTTAGTTAACTTGTTTTGTTCTGCATACCTGCACTACCTCACTGTCAGGAGTCTCTACTTTCATTCCAACTGGACTGTGGGCTCTGTTACTGGGACTGCTGAGACAGTCGTGCTGGATCTGCTGGCTCTCCAGTTCCATGGCTACAGGCCTGTCAGTGATGACGCTGACTGACTCCTGGAAACTGACAGTTTTCAGGGCTCGCTCTCTCGGGACTGAGTCACTGACATCCTCTGCTTGCCATGATTTCTGTCAACAAAGAAACATTGGTGTTTCAGAAGCTCTGCCAGCTGAAGCTGACTGATAGTTGGTTTAATAAAGACAATGTGGACATTTAATAACTTTAGATATTTTTTTGAAAGGTCAGCTGCTTCTAACCACTATCATTTAGACACATCAATTCACACATGAATTTTTTTTGGTCTGCATTGCAGCAGAACACTGTTCTGACTGGTTCCCACCACTAAGGGGTGACAAAATACACATAGTTGCTCTGTATGACAGAAGACTGCTACAACAGTCAAAGCACTCAGGCGTTCTGTTTGCTATGTCAGCTTTGAAGACATTTCAGGTTGAAGATACACCTTTACACACATTCACTCGTCTTTTCTAGGAGGAGCTGCACTTAAGTGTTTCAGATTAAGCACCAGGCTCAGGGCCATGTTGTCAGTAGCTATTTTGAGAAGAATGAATGTCGTCTAAACACAAAAGATTTTCCTAATGTGGTGCACGTTGGGCCAGTTCCAACTAATTGTCTGACTGATAGACAACTGCTACATATCATCTAATGGAATTTAATATGTACTGCACACTATTATAAAAATACACAGGTGACCTCAGGTCAGCTAACACGGCTACATCATATTTATTATACCATGGTTTGAAAGTATGTCACAACATTATGAAGCACATATCACCAGATAAGGCAAAATGGTGATGTTCTGTCATAAGAGCTTTTTTTAAAAAAAAAAAAATTATGTTTCATTCTATAAATACACTTTTTAAACTTACATATCACTTGTAGTCATTCAAGGAAGAATGATACAGGCAGTAGCTCAGAGTCTTGTAAGGTCCATATTGATTAAAGCATTAGTATGCACTGATCAGATCCTCAACCTGGTTTAATGAATCATCCTTCACATTCCAGATAAACCATTAATAAGAAGCTAAATTTACACAGTTCAGCCTTTATTGACCTTCTCTTTTCCTGGACATTACTGTCTAAAAATGTTGGTTTCCTTCTTTACTGCCTTGTAGCCATTATAATTCACCCTTAAGCATGTGTGTATCTCTAACAGGAGCTTAATGAGGAGTTGTTGACCCTTCTTTTTTAATATTTCAGTCTGTGTGAGGGGATTTAATGAGGATAACTTTAGTAAACTAGTCTGCTGATACATTAACCATTAACCAACAGGTTATTAGAGAGAAAAGTAGCTGTCAACCTCACATACGAGTAGAAGTACTAGTAGTACTAGTGGAAAATATGTCACCAGGATTACAAATCTGAAAATTTGGGTGTTTTCAACATTTTGTCAGACATATCAAACACTTCATGAGGTCATCCTGAGCACTGGGATTTTATGAGGAGGATATTTTTCATTTTTTTAAATCATAAACAACAAATAAAGAAAATAGTAATCATTTGACACAGCTCTGCAAAAGTGAGCAGCTTTTTCTTCTCTTCCACCTCAGGCCTCAGACAAACTACCAGACTGTCATATTGTACCATTTTGGAACATTCCTTCTTCTTACTATCCACAGGACGTGGTTTCGGACAATCAGTGGCATAATTCAGCTGGATTTATTGTCAACATGAAAACTAAGCCTTGATCACTTTCTTTTCCTCACGTACCACTCCCTCTTTTTGCTCCCTTTCAGTTTCTTGATCTACACTTCCTCTTCACCGCCCCTTTTGAGCTTTTTCCTTCCTCTCTGCTCTCTGGGATTGCTCAAATTCTGAAACAGTGGCCAGTGAAGTCTCTTGGAGGATTTGACCAGCTCTATTTAAAAAGCTTTGTGAAGGGACAGTTTCCTCTACATTCCCTTCACCTCCCTACTCATCTTTTCTTTATTTCTCTCTTCCACCTCCCTTTTAATAAAAATGTTGTCTGAGGGCATCTTGGTCATCTTTTTGCTTCCATATTCTCTCTCTTTATCTATCTATTAACACATTCTCTAATGTGCCTCTGTAAAATCTAGTGTAAAATAACAATAGACCTCAAAAAAACAAAACACTGTCTAATGGATTTGTGAGTCTTCAGGGACAGTGGTTTTTGTTGTCCTAATTACTAACATCAGCATGGTTAAAATGCCAGTTCAATCAGGATTTCAGTGACACCCCCCCCCCCCCCCCCTTATATGGGTTTAACATGCAAATGTTGGCTAATTATGACACAAGACACCTAAAATTAATGGAGATTTACTTTGTTTTGTAGGTTTTAAGGCATTAACATGAATAATATTTTTACTGGAAGATGGGGCTCAAAAAGCAGCTTACAGAATTTATAACAAGCCATCCAATAGTTGGGGGATTTTACCAGAAACCACAAATGCCAGTCTCATACTGGTGCTAAAGGAAAAGGGAGGAGAGCATGGAGTTTATTAACATTTATCCTCTGGGAAATTACTGTCTTTACAAATGTTAACAGAAATCTGCTAATAACTTGTTGTGACAGGTTTGGCAATATTAACATCTTCTAACCACGAGACAGTAAGTCAACTGCTTTGAAAAGGTTCTGTGTTTTTATAGTAATTCTTGTAATGGTTTCCCTAAATCCTGCCCATCTGTTACACCTTTCATACAATAATAATTTAAAAGGCATAAACCAAAATGAAACCAACAAAAACAAAACTGAAACTAAACTTTTCAAACACAAACTAAACTGAAACAAACAAACCAACCAACTTGGGAATGAAAATGAAACTGAACTAAATTAAAAACAAAAAGTGAAAACGACATAAAAAAGAATTCAAAAATACAATTCACAACAACAGTCACCTCACAGCGCTTTATATTGTAAGAACCTACAGTATTCTGGGAAAAACCCCAACACTCAAGTGACCCCCTGAGAGCAAGCAAGCTGTGGGAAGGAAAAACTCCCTTTTAACAGGAAGAAACCTCCAGCTGAACCAGGTCCAGACAGGGGCAGCCATCCACTGTGGCCGATGGTATAGTTAGAAAAAACAGAAAAGAAAAAGAGAGCATATGGGGACAGGAAATTACACAGGCTAAGGGAGAGAGGAGACCAACATTAATGACATGTTGTAGTGGTACAGAAACATGTGGGGAGTGAACCGAGGTGAGTGAAGAAGAAATGCTCGGTGCAGCATAACTAGGGGATGGTTCAGAGTCACGTGATCCAGGAGAGCAAGTTCTTAAAAGTAGAGAGTGCCTATTTCTCAAATCCAAACTGGGAGCTGATTCCACAGAAGAGGGGCCTGATACTTGAAGGCTCTGCTTCCAATTCTACTTTTAAAAACTCTAGGAACCCCAAATAAGCCAAGGAAGAATAGCTAATATGGGACTCTTTCTTGTCTCTAGTGCTCCCACTGCAGTTTTGGATTAACTGGGGCCTTTTTAGACAACTTTTAGAGCAGCCCGATATTAATGAGTCCAGCCTAGAAGACTTTATTGCATGAAATATGTTTTTCAGCATAACTCTGAGACATGTTTAGAATTTTAGAGATATTTATTTAAGGTTTGCAATGAAGGCTATATCATGATAAAAAAGGACTTCTTCACATGTCACTGAGGTCAAGGGCATGCTATCCCAAGTAAGTATCTGATTTCCAAGATTTGTAGAGTCAAATATAAAGAATAATTATCCAAACGTATAATAACTCTTCTTCCCAATCCAGCTTCCCGCTGCCTGCCAGAAAAAACGCATTTCCTCGTGTATTTGTGAAGGTGTATGTATGCAACCCACACAGCACAGTACTTAACAACAACCTCACAATACCCAAAATCTTAAGCACTATGTCTGCTAATGACAAATGAAAACAATATGTGTGCAACTCTTAACTCTTGCTCATATCAACGATAAGGAATGAGCCTCCACCTTGTGTTGCAATTCAGCAGCTGGCCTTTAAAGTGAATTCTTTACAGAATCAAATTCTCAAAGAGGAAAATCAGGGAAATAAAAAGTTATGCCAAAGAAACGCATTCGTGGACTCAAAAAATATTTACTCAATCCTGCAGACAAAAGAAATGTACTGATACAGTGAGCGAGACTGATACAGTCTCTAGAGACATTTGGACAGCTAACAAAAACACCACTTCCAAAAAGCGCTTTAGTTTTGACTAAGACCAATTTTATAATTACTTTCTCTGTACAGTGATTGGTTAAACTATCATAAAACTAATCGCAGGCTGTCTTATTACTTTTACTACAGGCAAGTCTCTAAATTTCACAGACATGATGAAATGACTCAGGGCATGTATTTGGGCAACTATTTTGAAGCTTTACCTTGTTTAATTTAAATTTCATAAAAACTGAACAAATCATAACTCAAATCTAATAAAAACTGCACAAAAAGTTGTTTGACTTTTCCCCCATATTAGTTAAAGACCTTTTTTATAATCCTGGAAGTTATTTTTTCTACCACCATTTTTGCTGTTGTGGAATAGATTTCAATTAGTGATTCCCGGAGTGCCGAGTCTTCGACTTATAATGCCTCTGCTACTACTTTATCATTTCAGCAAAAGGAATTCGAGGCTCTTTTTTCCCTTTCTCCATCTCTCATCTCTCATACATTCACACTCTGCCTTCAACAAGTCAAAAGATTTTTCACCCAGTTAATTATATTCGGGATCATGTGAGGACCAGATGTCCCTTCTTTTTACACACACTCATGCCCAGATAAGCTCCTCTGTCTACTTATTTGACCTGCTGCAAATATTACACACATTTATATGTGTGTGTGTGTTTTTATGTGCAGGAATGTGTGTGTAGGAGTCCGTGTCCAGCAGGCAGGACAGTACAGAGGGGGAGGATATCCTGTTACTGGCCCAGGAAAACAGTACTACAGTACAGGAATGTTTCATATGCAGTGCTATTCTGCTGCACACACACAAAAGGAGTGTGTATGTGACTGTAGCTGTGCATCGGTGCACGCATGCAAGAGTGCGTTCTTTCAAGGGTGTGTATTTGTATAGCAGGTGTGCGTGCGTGTATGTGTTTGTGTGTTTCTGACTCCAATAGAGGTAAACTGACATTCCAGGCATAGCTGCCTGTCCTCAAGGCTCGGGCTCTAATACCTGTGATGAAGGACACTGTACACCTTCCCTGTCTGGCTAAAGGAGCAAGCTGTCTGCATGCATCTGTTTGTGAGTGTGAAAAGAAACCATCTGTCTATGGAAAAGAGACACAGCTCATAATGTGCTTGAATGTTTGAAAACTTCAGACATGTGCCCAATAGCTGTTACGTTTCCAAAAGCAGTCAAATATACATGAAGGATAAATAGCATTGTTTTGGCTGTAAGAGTAACATGAGTGTAAAACATGATATTAGGAGTCGAAATAGTCCTGCACCCATCTTACTATAACGTATTCAGTTACATTGGGTGTATTATGATTTCATATTGGGTGGGAATTCAGTGGAATACAATCATGACTCTATATGAGTCAGCTAGAGTCGCATGCTCTGTCTCTGCCTGTCTCCAGCTATCACATCTGGAAATGCTTAGGCTCTGGCTGTGATACCCAAAAATCACAAATAGACACACATACTCTGTATCTGACACACATACTAAGCTGCATGCTGGAGATGTTGGATGGTGGTAGTGGGGAACACACTCAATAAGATGAGAATTTACCCAATTACATGGACACACACTTCATGACTCACAGGCTGTACACACACACGCGCGCGTGCGCACATACACACATTTTCCATAACTTTAATATCACGTCATGGTATTTCGCTAGAGCACGCAAATCCGCCAAAACACATGGCAAACATGAAGTGAAAGTATGATGACGCAGTCACACAAACACTCACACTACACTTCTGTGTAACCCAGTACAGCTGGTGTTGTCGTATCTGCTTCCTGACTGAATATGATCCTGAGTGGTAACCAGAGCCTGGTGCTGGTTTAGCCCTGTGTTCTCATACCCAAACACCCTGGATTGGGGACCCAGGCCAAACAGTGCTATTCACCACATCTTCTTTGTTTAATCACTATTCACGCTAGACAATTTGAAATTTCATGGCATAAATCAGTGGTTTAACTAATCCACGATGAGTAATAGGTTGGCAATGACAGCAGCCAGACAGGTGGACTGAGTAAGGGGGATACACAGCTGGGGTTAAACAGCCCAAAGTGCGCAGTTTAACATGACGTTCAAACATCTGGACAAGCAAATCAACAGCATTTCAACTTTGGCATACATAACTTACAAAAATCTGTTAGGGTGTGTGCCTTGGATTGGATTTCTCTCCCTCCTCTATCACTTTCCCTTCTTCTCTGTTACAATATTCAAGTTCACAGTTACCTGCTCTAGATGACAATTCACAGGATTTTTCTTTCTTACAAATATATTTGAACATTTTTGAGGAAAACTAAGAAAACGTGAACAGAATATTTTACCATGTCTCTCCCAAATAAAAGTACAACCTAATGAACTAAATAACTAGATGTAAAGAAATGTCATAAAAATGAATTTGTCAAACAAAAATTACTAGTTACTACTCACCTAATGGTGTCTTCAAGTACAACTGGATTAATCTATTTTTGAGATATCTGTACTTCCATGGTGTAATGTTTAAAAGCTGCACTGTATAACATCTGTAGATCTTCTTTCCTTAAGCTTTACCCGCTTTCCTATTTAGCTCTGTCCAGCCCTGGCCCGTCTCGTTCCCGATAGTGGGAGTGCCGGACTTTTCCCTAGCCAAGCCTTTTCCTCCTCTTCTTCTCCTCCTTTTCCTCCCCTCCCATCTCTTTTCCTCTCCTCCACAAAGCTTCTCCTTTCTCAATCACATTCCTGCCGGGCTGCAACGGTAAGCTGTGATGTCATGGGCAAACTGTGTGCATGTGTATGTCTTTCCCCGCATGCACGTGCTCATGCACAAAGACCCCTTCTGTGTAAGCCCTCATATAAGCACAGGCAACAAAACATCCATCCTGTGCCTCCTCCCTTCCTGCACAAACTCTCTCTTTCCCCAGAGCATGCTGCTTGCCTACTTTCCCTTTAACCTATAACTCTTGTCGGAATGGAGCCGACAGCGAGAAGCAGGCGATGATGAGGAGATGATGACTGAAGAAAATAGGAGGGGCTGATAAGAGAGTAATGATATTTTCTTCTGTCATCATAGCATAGGACTGTTGACTCAGGCTCATATTAAGGTTAGACTGATTCACTGTCTGTATTCACCTTTTAATAAAATTAATTTAACCATGTCACCTCAAAGTATTTTACTATTAGTTGTTTGATGGGCTTGTCCCCCTTGTTAAAGATAAAGCACAGGCACAAATGGCAAATACCAGCATTAACTATCTAATTATATGAATCAGTCTTTGTATTCAAGCGTTACTCTAACGCTGTTTGCGTGTCTCATTCTGTGTGTTTGCTGGGTCATAGGATCAGGCTCCTAGAAATTAGAGCTGATCTTGGTCACGGTTCACTTTCTCTGCTCACAAACACTACATAAGGACGCAGCTGAAGTGGAAAGACTTTTGTCCAGTTTACAAGAGCAATTAGTCTGATTGTGTTAGAGGCTCCTAAAACAAAGGAGGATGGTGCTACAAACAGCTAAATACCAGTAACTGAAGATAAGAAGATTCCCTTTTTTTGGCTTCACCGCCACATGGATAGACACAGGAAATCTTTCCTACATCATACAATGATATCGTTTTTTATTTTTCTTAGAAATGTCTTAATTACATGACATTTATATGAATATTTGTGGAAATTGTAGACATTTTTTTTTTATCTAATTGTGCTCTAATTAGAATTATCTAATTGTACAATTATCTAATTGTATATTATTTTAATCAGCTATTCCACCCTATGTAAGATTTTTTGTTTTTGTTATAGGTTTATTTAAAACTTTGTGTACTTCTAATAGTAATTTCCCAAGCTTGGGGATAAATAAATTTGCTCTCTTTAACTATATTCCTCCTTTTTACTGGTAACTTGCAATACTGTACTGAAAAGAAGCGCAGCCAGATGCGATACACCTGAAGAGGCATAAAGTGCACTCACTAATCTTGTTTTCTTTGACTATCAGGAGTGAATTTTTTTTTTTCAGATCTTATTAAAACTGAAAGAAATCAGTATGAATATGTGGAAAACAGAGGTAAGAGAGGTTATTCTATATCTAAGGGAAAGAAAGCCCAGAAAAAGTTGTACTTAAGCGTGACAGGAGATAGCCTCACTGTGAATTCAGTCCTGAACACAATGAAAAACGACTTAAATCTTAAATTAAATGTGAGCTGTGCCACTCCTGCCCCTTTTAAGTGCCCCTGTTTGAACTGACAAATCAGAAGCCATCAGTGAGTTCCCAGGCTCGAAATAACTCTGGGCCATATGATGAAGGGAAAGTGGTCACAGAAAAGTGGGACACTAACCCAATTATCGCATATGCACCGGGGAGATTAATTTCAGGGAGGGGTGTAATGAACAAAGAAACTTGTGATGGTCATTTGTGTATGCCAGTGCTAGTAATTTAGTGATAAGCTAATTTCTGCAAACTTAGTACTGGATGTATTAGAGGAACCGTGAAAGATGAGAAAACAAAGAGAGTCACAGACTGAGGAACACAGCAGCAGTGTGAGTGATTGTGTAGTCATGTCTGTATTTCTATGTGTGAATCCATGCAACTGGGTCAACACTATTGATGCCCGGAGCAATCTTATGTCATGGAAGTTGATCATGATTGATTAAAAACACAGCAAATGACACATTTAACTATTACAGCATGGCAGAAAGACACAGCTCTACCCCCACCACAATACTTATGCATAAAGTTACAAGTAACGTTTTCACATATTGTACCCCCAAAACAGCAAACCCCCAAAAAACACACGGTTTCTAATATGCGAAGGGTTAATTTGACAAAGTTCAACATGGGAGCCCAACTGCTGCGAAATCTGGATTCCTTGAGGCAAGTTCTCAATGAGTGACATATTTTTTTACAGGTCACGAGAGACCACAAAGCCTGCAGGCAAGCAGCAACCTCTGGGACTGTAAAATGAAGTCAAGCTTCAAATTGCAGTTATGCCAATGGCTACTTGAAACTGGCTCCAAAACTGAGTCAGTCCCCACAGACTGCCATGTTAAAATGCCCAACTAAAGCATATTTGCAGCCAGGAGCAAAAACAGTTTTGTTTCTCTATGGATAGTTTAACTCTCAATAACAACAAATTTGCATGCTAACAAAACCTTTGAATCCTAGCTGAATGTCACATTCAATGTATAGTCATAATTCATTTAGATCTGCAAAAAGTAAGTTTGTATTTTCTGCATTATCCCAGCTAAAATGAACATCAGATTAAAACTCCTTAGTATTGTTAACAATTCTATTTTATATAACAAATAAGGACAGAGCTACTTTCATAAGTGGTCACCACAGCGATTAGCACTGCACTGTTTGAATTGACAGATTGCCAGATACCCCTCTTGATGCAACCCAAAAAAGATTTGTGTCTCCTCCCGAGACAAATAAAGACATAGCTGGAAATTAAAATGCTTCATTCTCCTTTGGAATTTGTAAAAGTATTGCTTTTACACATTTACAGGAAGTTTAAAGAGGGTTAAACCATGAAAATGAACCAATCTATTTTCTAAATTACCTAAAAACAATTTTCATGAAGATTTAGGAAATATTATCTATTTCCAAAAAAGGGCTGGCTTCATAACATCTGGTTGAGGTGAAATGTGTCAGTCATCTGTTGTGCAGTCTAACTGATACAATGTCTGTCAAAGCAAATTCTCCAGTCTACAACATCCTATCAAAAGTAGCCCCTTTCAGAGGGGTCCTGGCTAATACTGAGTAAAGTTAGAGTCTGCAATGAAATGTTGCCATCCTTCAATCTCAGAACAGTCCTGCTAAATGAAGACCACACCAACAACATAAAAGATGGGCGGTGAACACATCAGTCTTCCAAAAGTCAAACAAAAAGATCCGGCAAACTAAAGGAAACAACTGATTGGATATAAGCCTATCACTGCTCACAGGGTCATCTCAACAGGAAACCAGGAAGCTGTGGTAAATTGTGTCCATGGAAATGGCACTCAACACAGGAAATACATCCAAAAATACACGCCACCTGCACAAAAACAGACACACAAATGCAGACTACTATCGATGCTGTGGTCAGTTGGGTCAACTTAAATAACTCGAAAGACAACAAGCTGATTATCCAATTGTTTTTGTCCAGTTGCTGATTGTTAATGAAATAAACAAATGATTAAAACATGATAATATGTCCAAGTAACACATTTTTGTTGGACAAGTGGACTGTTCAGTTGCTGTTTCACCTGTGAAATAAACTGGCTGAAGCAAACCCTCTTAAATAACTTTGGTTTTTTCTTTCTTTTCTTGCATAAGCTACTGGTCTTTGTGGCACTAAAAACACAAATGAAGATTAAGCTCAAGCAGCCTCTGTTTTTTCTCAAAAAGGTTGACAGCATTAAAGATGGGGCTGTCATCTAGCTACTGCCTCTGCTCTCTAACAAACAGAGCAAGCAGCAAAGAGCCAGCACTGTGACAGCCACCTGCTCAGGAAGCTTAAATGTGAAGAAAAGTGTTGGTTTGTTTTAACACAGCGACAAAGCTACAGAATAAAGAACAAGTTAAAATAAAAGCAGTCAGAATGCAAATAAGCTGCGATAAATTCCATCTATACATCCACCCATTTTCCTCCACTTATCCAATTCAGGTTGCGGTGGGGCTGGACCCTATCCCAGCTGTCACAGATATAACACGTAAAGACACACTGATGCACACATTTACAAATACAACTTATTTAGAATCACCAATTAACCCAACTGGTGGGAACCTAACCAGAGTACCTGGAGAGGACAGAGGCAGGCACATGGAGAATATGCACACCGACAGGCACCAGCTGGCTGAAACATCATGTCAGTCAACTGCAGGCTGACTGCCTGACAGCATCCAGGCTGCCAGTCATTCATTCATTCCCGAAAAACTCAAGATGAGCGATTTCGCTGTTGCCAACTTGATGTTTTGAAACAAATTGTGATGAGAGAGACTCAAGTCTGACTGTGAAAATTCTCAACTTGTCAGTCACAAACCAGCGAGCAAAGCCTGGATAATCCTGCATTATGAAACACAGCATGACCAAAATTTATGATATGTTTTATTCAATCTGGCCTAAATAGAGTGACAAAAATATGTTTACAGAGGTTATGTCAGAAAGCTGTTTTCCCAAAGACTCCTGCAGGACTGGAAGGTTTTTGGAGTTACTTTCAATTTCTGGTGGTCAGCAAAAAAAATTATGTCTTTCTTAAAACTCATCATTTATTTATTTACGCTATTAATAGAAAATATAAGTCTACCAATATATATTACAAATAAAAGGCTTAGTAAAACTTTGATCTACTCGCCTGTGGCGCCAGTGGGTGGGGGTTACTGTGGATACTGACTGATGGACGTAACAGCTTTCATTTGCAGTCCATGCAACCCCCACATTAAACAATTCACAGTCAAGCAGCACAGCAGAAATAAAGCAGAGCCCATCCTGTTCTATTAGGACTAAAATAACAAGTCTGTCTATTATTTATCTCTACTAAGCTACAGACATAAGCCACAGACATACACACAGAATGACAGCTTATTGCAGCACTGCAAAATAATATTCACCTACCCACTGCCAGAGAGCCTGAAACAACAACCAGACAGAAATCATGTTAAGGTCCCTTTTCAAAGCTTGAGTGGTACACAGAAATGCAATGCATGTCTGGAGTCATATCACTCGTATTCCTTTAAATACCTCTCTTGACACAACTCACACTCAAACCCAGAACCCCCGAGACCCCTTCATGGAGCAACAACAAAGGGCCTGACAGCAGATTCAGTGAGATTTTCCAGGCTGAATACTAATGCTACACACACACACACACACACACACACACACACACTTTCATGCTCACCGATGAGGGCTCTTAAGCAGAAAGGTCTGTAGTCAGAGAGTGTGACCAGTCGTTTACACAGGCTCTCCAAGCATAGGACAGACAGCCAGATTAACACTCACAGCACAAGCACAGAGCTAACTGGAAGAAAAAGCAGTCTGAACACAGTAACACTAGACAGCTGTCACAATATTACTGACAGTATGTCTTTAAAGACCATGACTCCATTGCTTTAATATAGATCTCTGTGTGTTTAATAATATTTCATACTGTGAAAGCAAAACAAACAGTACTGGGCTACTTGCCCAGTGAACTGGTGCAATATGCACAGTATGTATTATGTGACAGTAGAGGTACAGTGAGTCAGTTGCTGGTGTAGAATATGTACTTTTCAAAACCCCTTTTTTAAAGTCAGGTCATGCTGATTACCCTAAACAGCAACAGTGTCAACAAAACCTATCACAGGATTCCCAGGAGAGATTTAAAATTTGGGAAAATGTCTGCCTGAAACAATTAGGAATAATGGGCTGGTGCCCAGCCATGCAGATTTGGGGTTCCACCAAAATGAAAAACCTGTGATAAAAGTATTTCAACCACAGCTTTATTTATTTATTTTTTGAAATTGACCCTGTCAAATGACCTAACCAAGACAACAAAAACTATCTGCTTAATTTTATAGATACATACATAGTCAACCCCAAAGGCCCGTTTTGAGCCAGGAAAACCATGAATACCCTACAAAACATTTTTTTTAACAAAACAGTCAAGGACCAACTTTAAAAACAGAATATATGCATAAAAGTTAGATCAAGCATTACCACAGCATCACCCGAAAAAGTCATTAATCATATGACACAAATTGCAGATTAAATTAATGTAGGCACTAATTTCTGCCAGCAGGAACCGAGGCACAGACATGAAATTAGGTGTAATAGGTTAATTTGATTAGTAACCAATCAGTAAAATGGACCAGACATCTTAAACTAGAGTTAGTTATTTTCATAGTTTACTGTGGAACAGTTTACTGCTGAGCTCCACTACTGTGTATCGTTCACGGATAGCCTCCTCCTCCACTGGTTATGTAACAGTCCAGCTCTCCCCTGCTGTTAATCCAGCAGGCCGCAGTGCGTGCAGTCAATTATCATTCCCCTTGTTTCATCACATTGCACACATCCACAAAGTGAACACAAAATCTGTTGGACAAAGACAAACCGTTTATTATAGAATAAGTAACCTCCAAGATACACTGGGCAGACAAATATAGACTGTATAGTATCAGATCATGAGAATGAAAACCTACAGGTTAGATGGGAAATATAAAGTAAGAACAGACACGAAGGAGCAAACCTTCACTTGAGCAGGAGACACATGGATGGCTGAGATTGATTGTTTCGAGGATGTGGTTTTGCACATGTGCGTGTGAAAAGCCACCAAGCATATAATTCTAATCCTTTCCCACCGTGATTTAGCCCACCTTACCATTTTGTCCCAAAGTACCCTTGGTGCAGAGACCACACAGTGAAGCTAACAGGCAAATGGGCAAAGGTTTGCAATAAAATTAAGATATGTGGTCAGAGAAGCTAGCGTGCCAATTTTTTTGTGGATTTTATGCAGAGTCAAAAGAAGCCATTAGGAAGTGGTGTACAATAAAAGCAAAGTGGCTTTTAGCAGTTCAACCACAAATTGCTGGATCGGTTGCTGAATTAAAATTTGTTTCCCATCAAGATATAAATCACAGATGCGTGCCGTTGCTTTTGTTGCCAGTTTTTAATGCAAGACTACAGTCAATCAGTCCGCAACTAATCAAATTAGCACAGCTATGAGTGTCACATGTTTGACATCAATGGAGGCTAAAGATTAGATCAACACATCAGTTCAAAATTAGCATTGTTTGGGTCAAAGAGTAAAGAAAGGCTTACAGCACCACACACACAAAAAGACTGTTTGATACACAAAGCTAGGTTTTTAGTTGGCTTCATGACGGCATCTCTAAAACTGTCCTAAAAACAGACAAAATGAACGTTTGATGATTAAGTGACCATCCAGTAAATAGTAAGAGCCTCCAAACAAAGCTGGTGTCAATACTAAAACTGTAAAGCTACAATAAATTATGTAACGACACTAGATCAATAGAAATTTAACTAGATTTGAGTCTAACCTCATTATCCATCATCAGTGCACGCTTCCTCTGTGTGAGTTGATCAATTTAGATAAAGCATTCCCATCTCTATATTTATATGTCACATACCCATAGCTGCCCAGCGAAAGTAGCACATGCAGGTTTGTTCCTAACCATGAGACAGAGCATATTAACACTGCCGTCCTAAGAGAGTGAACGGTTTCCTGCTGTTAGCTTATAGCATTAACTACTTCTGCTCTGCCTCACACTGGGAAGGAGCAGTGTGTTAATCACCAGTCTATTTCCGGAAGCTACCTCATTAGCCTCAAGTATTTAGAAGGAAGGAGGATTCGCAAAGGACGAAAACAGCAAGTGACAGCAAACATGTCTGAGCCTGACAGTCACTGCGTTATCCATTTATCTGAATACTGGTTTTTCCATCCATGTTGATTTTTGTTTTTTCTTTTTAAAAGAACTAAACTAAATTAAAAGCACTGAGAAGAGAATACGTCAAAATGTAGCAGCACTCATTTAGTTTTTAACACGATTCAAATAATGATATTTATATTAGAGATTATGCACCAGTATGAACCTTTAGGTCCTCAAGAAAAGTTTTTTTAAAAAAACATTCCAGCACCACACCTGAAAACTAGAGGAGGGAGAGCGTTTACAGTCAGTGCCCTGAGTCCCTAAAATGGTCTGGCCAAGGAAATCAGATGGGTGGAGTCATCTGCATCTCAAAACAGACTTTTATAGATAAGCATTTCCATTTTTGCTAAAGTTTTATTAAATTAAATTAATTTTATTACATTTATTAAATTAAATTTAAACATTTCAATTCCTGTGAACTTCCTGTAGTTGGTCTCAATGGTTTGTTTTATTTTGTTGTTCCTCTGAAGCACTTTATAAAAACAGATTTTAAAATTTGCAATATATCTAAAGTGAATTATTATTAATATTATTATGCAGCAAACACAATATAAATGATTCCTGTTTGGTACATGTGTACCACGTGTGTGTGTGTGTGTGGAGAAGACCTGGTGGTTTGACAAATGGCAGCTTTGTTTTAGAGCTGTTATGAATTATAGAAAGAAACTGAGCGATGAGTGATAGGAGAGAACAGAAAATTAATGATGTGCAAAACATAAAAATGCACGAGGGGTGAAAGAGACAGCTGACCTCCAAACTCCCCATGTCCCAGTCTAATCAAGCATCTGCAGGAAGTCAAGAACAAGGACATAGAGGGTCCAGGTGTCAGACACCACGGAACATCACCAGAGATCGAGTGTCCATTTCCTGTCCGATCTTGAGTGGTCGGCTGGTGCTAATATTGTGGCTGTTTGCTGTAACACTGCAAAAATGACTCAGCTGGCTCACTACCAGTACATTCCTGAAATGCGCATCAATGAAATGTTAACCGTAAGTGTCCCGAGTTTTGCTTCCAAATACCATAACCTTGGGTAACCTTTACAGGAAACTCCCCCCAGGACTGTACAACAGAATCAGTCATTACGCACAAACACACACACTCACACATCTCAGAGAGAAATTGTAAAAGTTACAGCATCAGCAACTGCGAATCCTGCACAACTGATTGCAACTCTGCCTGGCTGAACCCAAAGGAAAAATAAGGCGTTCTTGTTGTTAGTAACCAGATGGCTGGACATCAGCTTCTACCTTTCTGGCTCAACTTCACAACACACAGCCTGTAAAATTTAAAGCCTACATGGGATACCCCAGTCTAAAGCTGAAGTACGATAAGCTTGTAGCCCTGGCAATAGAGGTCAACATCCCTCCTGACTTCCATGCAACACTGATTATTCTTCTGCTTCAGTTTTGAGCCAAACTATTCCATCTACAGGCAATTCAGCTCTCTGTTTCCTGACCATGTCAGTATAAAAGTGTTATGTCTAAGAGCAGTTCTCTTGTGCTGTGTCCTCTGCATTTTTGTAATGCACTTTCATTGTCTATGTTTGTGTGTTGTTGTAAACAGCATTTGTGATAGCAGGTGGCTTGATCTTGCTTTGTGTTAAATGAATGGCTTCTATTGCTCAGTACAACAATACTTGGTGGATGTTGCAGACAATAGCGGGTAGTGGAGTTTGTGTACTGGCAGCCATTACATAGCTGGATTGTATTGTTGTATTTCCTGCATCCCACTAGCTCTCTTCCTCCCTCGAGCACAAATAGCAATACACTGGATGACATTTTTTCTAAGCTGGAATGTGGCAAAAAATAACGTTCTGGCTTGTTTTAGAAGCTGGATTCAAACTTTCTTTTATTCACTACTGGATATATTAGTGTATTACCTGGCTCCAGACAATTAAAATAATGCAAACAACAGTTAACATTTAAATTAAACTGTTTATAACCGCAGTTTAATTTAGTGTTTATGCAACTAAAGAAACACTATTCCCACATTTTAAAAAGTCCAAATCAGAATTTTTTGTCCTTCATAAAGGAATTTTTTTAAATCCCCTTCATCCTTCCAATGAAATTCACATTAATTGCTTTCACTTAAAGTGAAGCAGTTGCTCCAGTGTGGCGATTTGACTGCAAAATAACACTGACACTCAGCAGCCTGGCTTTTATATAGTAATATAACCAGTAGACAACCAGCTAACAAAAAACTGAGTCAAGTTCCCTACTTAAAAGAGACGTGTCGCAGACAAGTAGCGCTCTTCAATACACATTCTGACTGGGATTGATTGCAATGTGTTGCCAACCTGTCTATGCTTATATATTAGACTGCAATTATTTACAACCCCATGTTAATATGTCTGACAGGGAGTGCTGTCAGAGGTGTTGTATGTTCAACCCCTGGGGGACCACTACTTCCACAAGACAACTACTTCCAGCTACTTGCAAATGCTCACTAAATTCAATATCATCCCAGGGCAACCACTGATTTTTTTCTAGTTGCCATCCTATTTTTACTCTCATGTGACTGAGACATAATTTGGGTTGCAGTCACTCTCAAAATGTAAAAGAACCCACCCACCACTTTAATCACACTCTAGATCTTGTTTTAACATATGGCATAGAAACTGAACATTTAACAGTGTTTTCTGAAAACCCTCTCCTGTCTGATCATTTCTTGATAACATTTACATTTACAATAATTGATTACACAGCAGTGGAGAGTAGACTTTATCAAAGTAGATGTCTTTCTGAAAGCGCTGTAACTAAGTTTAAGAATATAATCCACCCACTGTTATCATCGTCAATGCCCTGTACCAACACAGAGCAGAGCAGCTATCTGAACGCTACCCCAACAGAGGTCGATTATCTTGTTAATAATTTCACCTCCTCACTACGTACGACTCTGGATACTGTAGCTCCAGTGAAAACTAAGGTCTCTAATCAGAAGTACCTGACTCCGTGGTATAATTCTCAAACACGTACCCTAAAGCAGATGACTCGTAATCTGGAGAGGAAATGGCATGTCACAAATTTAGAGGATCATCATTTAGCCTGGAGAAATAGTTTGTTGCTTTATAAGAAAGCCCTCCGCAAAGCCAGAACAGCTTACTATTCGTCACTGATTGAAGAAAATAAGAACAACCCCAGGTTTCTCTTCAGCACTGTAGCCAGGCTGACAAAAAGTCAGAGCTCTTTTGAGCCAACCATCCCTTTAACGTTAACTAGTAATGACTTCATGAACTTCTTCACAAATAAAATTTTTATTATTAGAGAAAAAATTACCAATACTCATCCCACAGATGTAATGTTATCTACAGCTACTCTTAGTACCATTGATGTTAAGTTAGACTCCTTTTCTCCAATTGATCTTTCTGAGTTAACTTCAATAATTACTTCCTCCAAACCATCAACGTGTGTTTTAGACCCCATTCCTACAAAACTGCTCAAAGAAGTCCTGCCATTAATTAATTCTTCGATCTTAAATATGATCAACCTATCTCTAATAATCGGCTATGTACCACAGGCCTTCAAGCTGGCTGTAGTTAAACCTTTACTCAAAAAGCCATCTCTAGACCCAGCAGTCTTAGCTAATTATAGGCCAATCTCCAACCTTCCTTTCATATCAAAAATCCTTGAAAGAGTAGTTGTCAAACAGCTAACAGATCATCTGCAGAGGAATGGTTTATTTGAAGAGTTTCAGTCAGGTTTCAGAGCTTATCACAGCACAGAAACAGCTTTAGTAAAGGTTACAAATGATCTTCTTATGGCCTCTGACAGTGGACTCATATCTGTGCTTGTCCTGCTGTTGACCATAATATCCTATTAGAGCGATTAGAACATGTTGCAGGTATTACAGGTACTGCACTGCAGTGGTTTGTATCATATCTATCTAATAGACTCCAATTTGTGCATGTAAATGGAGAGTCCTCTTCACACACTGAGGTTAATTATGGAGTTCCACAGGGTTCAGTGCTAGGACCAATTCTGTTTACATTATACATGCTTCCCTTAGGCAGCATCATTAGAAGACATAGCATACATTTTCACTGCTATGCAGATGACACCCAGCTCTATCTATCCATGAAGCCAGATAACACACACCAATTACTTAAACTGCAGGAATGTCTTAAAGACATAAGGACCTGGATGGCCGCTAACTTTCTGCTTCTTAATTCAGATAAAACTGAGGTTATTGTACTCGGCGCTGAAAATCTTAGAAATATGGTATCTAACCAGATTCTTACTCTGGATGGCATTACCTTGGCCTCCAGTAACGCTGTGAGGAACCTTGGAGTCATTTTTGACCAGGATATGTCCTTCAACGCACATATTAAACAAATATGTAAGACTGCGTTCTTCCATTTGCGCAACATCTCTAAAATTAGAAATATCCTGTCTCAGAGTGATGCTGAAAAATTAGTTCATGCATTTATTACTTCCAGGCTGGACTACTGTAATTCATTATTATCAGGATGTCCAAAAAACTCACTGAAAAGCCTTCAGCTAATCCAAAATGCTGCAGCAAGAGTACTGACAGGGACTAGAAAGAGAGAGCATATTTCTGCTGTTTTGGCTTCCCTTCATTGGCTTCCTGTTAAATCCAGAATTTAATTCAAAATCCTGCTCCTCACATACAAGGTCTTAAATAATCAGGCCCCATCTTATCTAATGACCTTGTAGTACCATATCACCCTATTAGAGCACTTCGCTCTCACACTGCAGGCCTACTTGTTGTTCCTAGAGTATTTAAAAGTAGAATGGGAGGGAGAGCCTTCAGTTTTCAGGCCCCTCTTCTGTGGAACCAGCTTCCAGTTTGGATTTGGGAGTCAGACACTATCTCTACTTTTAAGATTAGGCTTAAAACTTTTCTTTTTGTTAAAGCATATAGTTAGGGCTGGACCAGGTGACCCTGAATCATCCCTTAGTTATGCTGCAATAGACGTAGGCTGCCGGGGGATTCCCATGATGCATTGAGTTTTTCCTTTCCAGTCACCTTTCTCACTCACTATGTATTAACAGACCTCTCTGCATTGAATCATATCTGATATTAACCTCTGTCTCTCTTCCACAGCATGTCTTTATCCTGTCTTCCTTCTCTCACCCCAACCGGTCGCAGCAGATGGCCGCCCCTCTCTGAGCCTGGTTCTGCTAGAGGTTTCTTCCTGTTAAAAGGGAGTTTTTCGTTCCCACTGTCGCCAAAGTGCTTGCTCATAGGGGGTCATATGATTGTTGGGTTTTTCTCTGTATCTATGAAGCGCCTTGAGGCGACTTTTGTTGTGATTTGGCGCTATATAAATAAAATTGAATTGAATTGAATTGATGCTTAATCAAGTGTTGTTTGTGAAATGGTATGAAATAACAGAAAAATGCATAGATTTCTTTTAAATAAGCTACCAGACTCTTTAGAGTAGGTGGAAGGACCATTCTCAATCACCTCCCCCAAGGGGCAGTTCTTTTGGGTTTTTTTCAAATAGTTCTTTATAGATTTGGTGAATCCAAATATTTTTGGGACCTATGTCCACAGTTTTAGAAAAAAACAGGTGGGTTTATAAGGGTAGGTATCACCCGTATGCTCTGTTGCATTACTTGTGTGTGCAACATGTGTGTTGCTAAATTTCACTGTACATATAATCAAAGCTGTGGAAACTCTTGACAGCCCCTGCAATTGATTTCATTTGCATACACTTTAAATTAAAGAAAATGACCATTATACTTTGAAAACCTACATCAAAACTGACAAAAGCACCTTGGCCTTTCAGCTCTTCAACTCTGCTCTCTTCATACTGTGTCAAGGTAACTTATTTTGCATTATTAGCTGAAAATATTTTTTTTTAAATAAAACAGAATCATAAAGACACCACTGTGTCCCTTAGTCACTTTTAGCTGTCATCAAGTCCTATGAGCTAAACAAAAATAGCAACAGAATGTTATTCACACCCCAAAGAACTACTTAAAATTCCAACTACTTGAGACATGCACAGAAATGAAGAGGCTTTGTTTATATGCTGGGAAAAAATAATTTTCAAGGCTCAGTCCATTAACTGGCCTGAGGAGCTTTCACATGACATGCTTTCCATCACAAACACCCAAGCCACATGTTGCTTTTCCTATTCATGTCATCCAGTCATTGTCAGCTGATAATACACTCAATATTTGTGTACAAAGAGGTCACAGTCTACTGTATTGCCACAATGTGTTGTATCCATTGAGCACTACTCACTGTATTATTTGGACTTCGTCTTCGGAAACAGCTACTGAAGGCCCATCAAAGAATCAGATGGTAAAAAGTGATTGGCCAGTTAATGTCAACAACACTTTGAGAACTTTGAGGTTAGACAAGCTTCTTAACAGCATCCTCCACCTCCTTTCTCACATTTTCTTCACTCTTTTTCCATCCAGTGTTCCAACTAACACCATCACTAACCTCTCCATCCTTTATCCCTCTCCATATCTATTATCCTTTGTCAACCTGTCGGCCTCTCTCATCCCATCCCTCCTGCAGGACCCTTTTTCTATTTCCACCTCCTGTGTACTCTTGGCTCAGCAAGCCTCAGCATTATCAAACACACAGCTGTTACATAACCTGTGATTGTGCGTGTGTGTTTCCTGGAAGTAGGAGAGATTTGAGGTAGACATTACTGATAACTTTGTTGTTCCTGTCAATGTCCTTGCACTATCCATAGTGCTGAGAGGGGTGTGGATTGAAAATGTGCTTTTCTAACAGCCACTGACTGTCTCAAAGGGACATTCAGTATGTGGTAGATACATCCTGTCATCAACTATAGAATCGAATTGGAGAGTTGGTTGTGATTTTTTCTGTCACTGGGCCTAACAGAGGTATTGGCAAACAGTTTGCCTGAATTGGCAGTTTGCTGTGTGGCTTCGTTATTTCCAGAACCAGCTAGCGATTTCAAATGATGACCTAACAAAATAGTCAACACGCATGAACAGCTATTCTAAATGGAGTCTGGGTGATAAAACAGACTTGAATCTCTACCATAACCCTGTTTACCTCTAAACTTTGAACTTTACTCAATGGACAAGGGCCAAAATCTCACAATGGGCTTGATTAAGATATTTGTCTGTGTTTTACAAAGATGCAGTTCTGCAGCAAAAGGGATGGTTTGTCACTCTATGTGAGAGTTATAGGCCATCAGGAGACCCAGCTTTCTGGAAAGTAAAGTGACCTCGTGACCAGAGATGGGCAGTAACGCGTTACTTGTAACGCGTTACTGTAATCCGATTACTTTTTTCAAGTAACGAGTAAAGTAAGGGATTACTATTGCAAAAACGGTAATTAGATTACCGTTACTTTCCCGTAGGAACGCTGCGTTACTGCGTTACTAAAACCGTGATTTTCTTGCGAGAATGTCTCATGACAGTGACGTAAGCGAGTGTGATGTTCGTGACAACAGCTGTGTGCAGATCAACAATGGATCATATATCGAGTGCGGAGAGAGTATGAGCGTGCAGCGTTTAAAGCGTGGAAGTACTGACCTTACTTTGAGTTTGATTCCGTAAAAAGTGACAAAAACATTAGTGTCCGCTGTGCGTGGGAAGAAAACTTCTTTTTACAGCGAAAAAAAACCCCTAAACTTCCAAGCAAGCACCGAGTAGCTACGACGTAATGGGAAACTCACAGAGAAACTGCGGTATCCTTCCACTGACCGCTGCAGCACACCTGCACCAGGATAAACCTCCGCCTACTCTACTCCTGCTTTACAGGTGAAAATAGAGCAAAAGGACCGCTAGTCTTTGACTTTATTTATTTTCTGCTGTGTTTTACTTGCATCTGAAAGAGTGAGTGTAAACACAAAAAAATAAAAAAAAATAAAAAAAATTATATATATATATATATATATATATATATATATATATTATGTGCTGGAATGTGCAAAATTTTGCTTCATGCATAAAGTTAAAAGATTAAAACTAACAAAACAAGTTTTAAAAAGAGACTTTTCCATTTGATTACATTTTGTATGATGGATTATGTAGAAAAAGTAGAATTGGGCTGAAAGATCTATCGCTTTATCACCTATTCAGGTTGTAAATCATGTTTTTAAAAAGTAACTAAGTAACTAAGTAACTAAGTAATTAATTACTTTTGAAAATAAGTAATCAGTAAAGTAACGGGATTACTTTTTTGGGGAAGTAATCAGTAATTAATTACTGATTACTTTTTTCAAGTAACTTGACCAACACTGCTCGTGACATCATTTATGACCCCATTATATTTTATACAGGTGTGCTGGGATGGTGGGTACAATTTTATGCTTCACAAAGAGAATATTTTGATACGCACAGTGGTCAAATTTAAATCAGTTATGGTTTTTGATTATTACATTTTTTTAGGACTATACTACTATAAAACAGTGGTTCTCCGGCTACAGGATGGGCCTGACTCATAGACCAGAGAGCAACTGCAGGAGGCATGAGGGTGTGCATTTCTTTTAGATTTTGAAGTGGGACATGCCAGGTAAACTTATATAAAATATATCATTATCAACCCCCCCCCCCCCCCCCCCCCGCTCAAAAAAAAAAAAAAAAAAGCCTCTAAATACTATAATAAAAGTGCCTCTGGATGCAAAAAGGCTTCCAGTAGTGTAGAAGTATGGGAAAACGGCCCTTGGCTCCTTTCCTCTGTTACCTCAGTAATCACTTTAAGTTTGGCAATACTAGCGTAAAAATAGGGTGGCAACATCCTTGCTACTAGGAATAATTACTGGTTGCCTGGTAATTTCATTAAATTTTTTGTCAGAGAGTGATTATATGTAGCTGAATTAACCAACTGGTTGCCTAAGTTTGAGTGTGCAACATCCTTAACCTCTGGGCAACAATTCTTAATGGAAGGCACTTGCACAGGTTACCTGGTGGGAGGCAACCTGTATCCAAACAATCAAGATCTGACTCAGATTGACTGCAATCACTCTCAGACAGTTTGGTGAAGGTTTGCAAATATTTGCTGCAAATACTGCACTCAACCTGGGTCAGTCTGTACTGACAGACTAAACCCAACTCCTCCGCAACTCATTTCTTTGCATCAGTGGACTGGCCTCAATTCAACTGTTTGCCATTAGTCATATTCTGGTTATAGTCCCAAATAAAAACAATGTTACAGTGCATCTCTGTCCTTCTGGAGTTAAATCATCAACCTGCACCAACTACATCTCTATTTGTGGAGGAATTCTGTAATTTCAGTTTCCAATCTATGAGGTTCTGGCTTGATAGACCTGGTCCTTATCTTTGAAGCAACCATTTCAAAGGCAGCAAGATCGCAAGTTGATTGCATACAGTTGCAAACGTTTTGCACACACCACAATTTTTGCCTGTTTTTCCTAATGTGGTAGTTCCTGGTGACTTTATGTGCTCATCTCTTGCTACTTTCAGGCCATTCTGTACACAACATTTAAAAAAGTAAATTTTATAAATTATAGCCATTAAAGTCAGAAAGAAGTATTATCCAAGGTGACAACAGCTTCATAACAGGACTTAAAAAAACCAATGTGTCTATGCATCAGCCCCAAAGATTTCACTCCTGGTTGAGTTAAATCCCATGATCATACTGCTTTGGTGATGTCTTGGCCTCTTTACTTCCTCTTCCCAGTTGGCTGTGTTTGCCTGTATTACTGAAACTGCTTTGTAAACCAAGTGAAAAGTAAATACATGCTGTTAAATGTGTGTGTGGGGGGGGGGGGGGGGGGGATCTCTTTACAAGATGACTGGAAGAATGTTCAAAGCCTCCATCGTGCCTTTGGCATTGTACCAGCAGCAGAAAATCTACCATGAAGTAAAATCAATCAATGAGATCAAAACCAATCAGCAAAACTGGAAGTGATGAGAAAACAGGGTCAAGTTAAGTTGTTTATTTACTTTCAGCTGCAACATCAGTAATATATGCTTCTATTGAAAACTGAAAACGGCATGACGATAATTGAACATTTCCAGGATCAAGTCAAGTCATTCATTGATTAGATTACAAAAAAAAGAAATCCACCTTAGCAATGTCCACTCACCAGTGAGCAAGAAGATTTCCAAAGTAAAGAATTTCAAGTTGCTTGGCAACAGCTACGAGCAAAGAAAAGAATGAAAAAAAAAATCTCCAGCAAACAAATGAAGTCTGGTTTCATTTGGCAGCTCTTTCTCTAGCTTCCCTTATTACTATAATCCCCTATTACTCTGTAACTACCTTTAAAATAAAATGTTAACATAAGATACTTAGTCTTCAAAAATGCAAACCCTATGTTTTTTGTTTGGGCAGGGGTGTGGCAGAAACTGTGTATACTGTAACTTGACCAAGATGTTTTTCACAATAGCAGGACCTTTATTTAACTGCACATCCATCAATTTTCTCAGCTGCTCCTCCAGCTCAGGGTCAAGGTGACCTAACTGAAGAAGCCCTTGAAAAATGAGCCATTAAGATACAAGAAAAGAGAAGCTACAATAATGGAACACGGAAAAAAAAAAAACAAATACTGATAGCAGCATTAATAAAACGTCCCTCTGGTTCTGCCCAGTCATTCAGTATGCTGGATGGGGGATGGAAACCAGGTTAAGGTCATTCCTATATCTAGGTTAAAGTGATGCAGAGGAGGCGGAGGAGGTGCACAAAGAGAAAGAGAGATAGACATGCTGTAGAGACTACTGCAGCAAGCAGTCTGGTCCACTGACCTCCTTTGCTTGTCCCTGTCTTTTTCTCTCAGTAGAGGAGAGTGCAGTATCCTGTGTCCTCCCGCTCTAAAGATAATCAGTGTAATTACAGGTTCTGTTTCTATTAACCAGAAGCACATACATACACACATGCACAGCTGACAACATCTCCAGCATGCTAACAAACCCCAGAGAACCCCCCCCCCCCCCCAGTCCAGCTGACACACACGCCATTCACCCAAAGCAACCGTTTTACTTTCACTGAATGAGTTCCCAGCATAAACTTGTGCAGACACATTTCCGCTATGTTTTAGGAACTACTTATGTTATAATTTAATCTACCTGAGTGGAGATTGATGTGCAGCAAATCGCTGATTTCCGGAGCTCCTTAAAACCGGCCAATTAGCGGATAATAACCGGGATTAGTTTTTGGTTTTTACCGGCGGAGGAAACGGACTAACCGCTACTTCTTCTTTTCTTCCTACGTTTTCTTCTTCTTCAGCGTTCACCTCAGTTCAAACTGCGGCACCAACCGCCGGTGGGACGTTAAATAAAACAAACGAACAAGAGAAGTAGCCTAACGGTTGTTCACGTGCTCCCAGGGCGGTAATAACGGTAACAGTGGCTTCTGACTGAGATGGGACTGAGCTCCTTTTACGCGCCAGCTTTTCCAACTAGCGGTCTCCTCCTCTTTTTCTCTCTCCCCCTTCTCCGCTTGCCCCTTTTCTCTCTCTCACTCTCCCTAGCTCTACCTTTTTTTTAGGCACGCGCGCTGAATAATGTAGGGCTCGCGAGGTCCTGGGAGTGTTTTCTGTCCCGTTCCAGAGACAATCGGAGAGCGACCAGCCAGCGCGAGCTCCAGCCAAGCACAATGAGGCCGACCCGCGCGGATCAGGTTACCACCATGCTGCCTTTCATTCATTCATTTATTCAGCCGCAAAACAATCTGACTGCAGCCCGGCAAGGCCCCACTCTCTCCCCTGCCTCTGTACCCCACCTCTCAGCCCCTACACCTCCTGCTCTGATAACCCCCCCAAACACCTCCCTCTCAAATGTGCTCATGTGGCATTTTCTGAGGAACAACAACTTGGAACAGTCTAGAACAGTGGTTCTCAAACTTTTCACAATGAGCACCACCTCATAAAATATATGGCTCTTGAAGTACCACCCTTATGACCAACATTAAAGTACAGTCATAAACAGGATGTGACATAATGATATGTCACATCCTGTACTGCATTAAAACATATACAGCAGGTGGGATATCCAATCTTTAAGTCAGAGCTTCCCAAAGTGTGGGGCCCACCCCCTGAGGGGGAGGGGGGCGCAGAGCCGTTTGGGGGGGGGGGGGGGGGGGTGGTATGGAAAAGAAAAACACTTGGACACTGCTAGCACAGGGCTCCCACACAGGAGATGAAGCATAGCTGAATGTGTTTCCAAACCAACTTCATTCTAAGCCAAAGACTAGAAAATATGGTGAAGCATATCTTCCCTTTGGCTTCACCTGCACAAGTGCCGAGGTAGGTCTCCCCTGCAGAATTGGTTTTCCCTGCGGCGGGAGCACACACTGGGCTCTTCAGATCACGGACAAACAGTATCCCACATTCTTGATTTTTAGTTCACAAACACTTGCTGTAATGACTAACTACTCCTGACATTTTGGAGATGTTAGCTCTTTATACAGTAAAGTTACAGTGGGATACAAATAATATCAGGCTGATCCTGCCACGATTTGTTCCCCCTGTCTAAATCATGGACAAACAGTATCCCACAGTTTATATTTTTGGACCCATTTTGCACAGAAAGGCATTTTTTGAAAAATGAATTGATAGCAACGTTGAATATTATTACACAGGAAAAAAACAACTACACGTAAAATAATCACACCGTGATGCCTCTGACTTTGTAAATGGAGGGACAGTAACTGCGTGTGTATACGTAAGCGTGTAAAACCTGAAGATAGTAAGATTAACAGTAACAGTATTTTGTCTCTATCTGCCATTCTGCAATTCATCTCATGTAAACAATAACGTGGCGCAAAGCGTGACGTGAAAAAAGTGTGTTTATAATGTGCTAACCATAGCTGTGTAGCTAGCCACCACACAGCACATCATTATATACCAGCTATACCAGCTAGCCCAACTTCAGTAACCCTACAAACGCCACTGCTGTTTTGTTTTCTGTCTTCATTTATGTCAGAAGTGATAGCAGAGCTGTATGTTTTCATTTTTGCTTTGGTGGTTAAGCCGCCGGATTTTCGGCTTCACAACCCTCCTTCTTGATTCGTGCACGTCGAAGCTCAGTTTGCTCTTCGAAGCGTTTCAGCCGACGACACGAAATACCATCACGTGGTGGCTTCGCTCGTTCCGCTGTCCACCTGTCGTGTGATGACCCTTCTCCGGGATGCCCCCACCCAAGGGAAATACACCGCTCTCAAGGCGCTGCTGCTGTTGCAGTGCTACTCCCTCTCAGATGCAGAGCAGGTCAAGAAACTCCTCTCTCTCTTGGGCCGTGTGATGGTACCGCTCTCGAGCTCATGGAGAGCATGCTGTCCTTGCTAGAAATGGATGATAGTGGATTCCTCTTCACTCACGTCTTCTTCTGACAGATGCCGGTGTGAGCTGGCCTCGTCAACATCCAGGCGATTGTTCCTGATTCACTGACGGCATCTCCTGCGCCCCCACCGATTCTCCTGGGGGCCTCCGACTCATCGATGGTGGCTGGGATGGCAGCATGAAATCTCCTTCATCTCAATGATGCATTTGCAGTTTTAAGGCCCAGGGAAACGAGCCCGCCAGCGCTCTGTAGCGCCTGCAACTGCTGGCGATAGGCAAAGGATGCTCTTCATAGAGGACTCACGCTCAGGGAGACGTTTTCTGGTTGACTCCGGCTCCCAGAAGAGCCTCGGGAACTCTCATGTCATCTTTGCATACCTCCACAATGGTATATTATTTAATCTTAGGAAATTTCCTGCGTACCACCAGAGAGAGCGCAAGTACCACTAGAAACACTGCTCTAGAACTCTAAAGGATTCTGAAGTTAGAATATTTACTGAAATACTTACATTCTAGAATAGTCTAGTTATATTTATACAGTGAATGGTCTAGTCCAGTTTTATGCCATGTCATCTACTGAGCTAGAGCTAGCTAGTTTTTACTGGTTTTTATTTAATAATTTTAGTTATATTTTATTCATATTTTTTACATTTAATTTACATTTTTACTCATTTTAACCATTGGTGTAATTTAATGCAGAGTCATGTAAAAGATTGTAGTCCTGTGAGAAAGTAAGTGCACCCTTAACGCTAGGACTTAAGAGGGTTATCCCGTCTTTAAGTCTGACGTCATTAGCCGTTTCCAGGTCCAAAGTCCGCTTCTGGTCCCAAAGTCAAATGAACACTGATCAGTACGGATGCTTTACACAGGTGTAACAATGTAACAATCTGACTGAGGGATTTCAGAAGAATTGAAACATACAGCTCTGCTATCACTTCCAAATGAAGACAGAAAACCAAATAGCACTGATGTTTGAAGGGGCAAGCTGGTATAATGATGTGCTACATGGTGGCTAGCAGTGTTGGGGAGTAACGGAATACATGTACCGGTGTTACATATTTAAAATACAAAATATGAGTAACTGTATCTCGTTACAGTTACCGTTTAAAAAGGTGGTATATATAGTTACTTTGTTGAAATAAATGGATTACACGGCGGTCTTTTCCTGTTTCATATGTTAGGCTATACCCTCTCTGTTTTTGGTAAATCCACGCCGGTGGAAACCCAAACAAATCACGCATTAAGAGGCTCTGATGCCTGTGTCTCAATCTCGCGGCCCATGTCACCTCTACTTGCGGCCCACATAATGACGTGAAGAAATATTTTTAAAAAAATTTGTTCAAAAAATTATTTAATATGAAGGCAATAAGCAGAGTGTTACAGGCATAGCTCTAAAGAATGTAGCCTCATGGGCAGTGTAGCCCAGTTGTAAGTGAGCTATTAAGACTCGACTGTACTCTGTGTTAATGTTTTCCTCCAAAACAATAAGTTCTGTTGGAGCAGCCTTTCAACACCTCTCTCTGTCTCTCGCTAGCAAAGTTGACCCAGACAACAAAGTAAAGCTAGTTTTCGGCTACGAGCCCGACACAGAACCCACCGTATTAGCCAGAGGTCCCTTTACTACGGTTTGGAACCGCGGACCTGTTTTATATATGCACGAAATAGTTTTCTATACGAGAACGCTGCAAAAAGTGCAGCCTTACCTAATGTCCACCCTACTGTTACTCATTTTATATTAAGATTTAAACATCTAGTTGGTAGTGGTATGGCGAGTATCCTTCAGTAATAGTAATAAATCACACAGCAATAGTACATTCATGTAGTTGTAAAACTCCTGATAATATATTAAGTAATCCAAAGTATTCAGAATACATTACTCTCATTGAGTAACGTAACACGTTACAAAATACATTTTGGGGCATGTATTCTGTAATCTGTAGTGGAATACATTTTAAAAGTAACCTTCCCAACACTGGTAGCTAGCCACACAGCTATGGTTAGTATAATATAAACACAGTGAAGCTGGAGGATGAATGCTAGCTTTTTTGTACTAAATAAAAGTTATGATGGTTAGGGGCACGTGCAGTTGCATGACAAGTGCAACCCAAACACCTCAGACCAACTGTCAAACATGGTAGTGCATGGGTGATGATTTTGGCTTGTTTTGAAGCCGTAGGACAAGGGCACCTTGCAGACCATGAGTTGACTGAAATTGAGAGAGCTATCTGGGGTAGTCCTTTCCTCTTTATATATCAAACCAAGGTTTCTGACTAACGTTTGAACACATTATGTGAATAATACTGTGAGGTAACACTTGCCCTTTTTCTAGATGCAATATGAAGTTTTAAATTAAACTTGCTTGACTTCTGTATACATCTTACTCACCATAGCAGTATGAAGATTTGTGTTTGCAGTGGGAGATTGGCATCCATTTGCTGTTGTCAAAGTAACTCCAGATGTCTGATTGTAGACTGGAAAACAAACAAACAGGAAGTTATTAGTACCAAATTTTAGATTAATTTTCACCTTTGGAAGACCTGCACTGTGGATCTATAATCAGATCAAAATTAACACAATTATTACATGCTTCAATACTTAGAAATGCTTAAAAACCAAACCTCTGATGACACTTCCAAACACAAAACACAGGACAATGATTGATCCCACGTTTGACTTCTTGAGAACGTATCAGTCAGTATAAACTATGAGCGTTTCACTTACTGAATACCGTCTTTATATTTCTTATGAAGTAAATAAATAACCCTCTTTTAGCCTAATATTCTACATGCAGATCTATACTGATACTCTAAAAGTTTATCAGATAAAGCCTCTAACGTATTCTTTTGGGAATATGTATGGGTCGGATTCATATGCCTCTACATATGCCTTTGTGGTCTGTTGTTAATTTTTAAAAATTCTCTAATCTGCACTAGCATTACGCTGACAGTAAATCTTTATGCTTCATCACACGCTGTGGCTGTAGTTTCTCTTGATTAGGTTCTTTGCCCATTTATTGACCCTCTTCCTCATTGGGACTACATCTGATTTCATATCTTACACCCATGCTCACTGCAAATGAAGAAGCAACACTGCTGTAGGAGTAGAAAATATCAGCATGGATCTGTCAAAATAGATTCATTCTGAAACTACTTCTACTGGGCTTCTACAGGACAATCATTGATAGTACGGGCTAAACTCCTGCTACTACTATGCCTGTCACAACTATGCTAATTTTGCCACTGTTGAAGCTACAGTAGTTAGCAGTTAGCAGCAGCAATTTTACTGTTGTTCTAAAATAAAAGATTTAGTGTTCTTTAAGGTTTGATTAAAAGTTTGATTGATTAACATTCTATTATTGCTGCTTTTTAGATGGTTTAGCTTTTGCACATATTACTGTTAATATTTGTAAAATATAATGTCATTTCTAAAGCATTACAGATGAAACTATTCAATACTAAACTCTGCTACACCATGAAACTACCTTACACTTCAGTGAGTGCTTTTGCTTATTAATCTGATATCACTTTACATCCCACAACTACATTCTGGCAAGGAAAAACTAAAAAGAACAATAAGAAGGACAGCTGTGAAATTAATGAAAGTGGTGTTAGTAAAGGTGGCATGCAGTGGTAGCAGTAGCAGAATTAGTAGCATCAGCACCAGTAGTGGTAGACCTGTAATAAACCTTGTAGTATAAAAGGAAATAATACTTGGCACTCTGTTAAAACTCAGGATGACTGCATTGTACATTAGTTGCATCTGTCGTATGATTTCTCTTTTGAATTTGTTTCCATTTTTGCTGGTTTTTTTTAATGATTTTATGCCATGTGCACTCTTAGTTCCACCTTTTTAATTTCCATCATTACTGTTTCTTGTGCTTTAGTGTTACTGAACTTCTGTTCAGGTGATATAAGAGGAACTTCTGTGCATAAGGGGGCTTGAAGCTGGCCAAATCTCCTTCATCTCAATGATGCATGCTCGTATAGAGGAGTAGCTCTTGGCACACGTATTATTATCCTGTCGTGTGTGAGTATGCCTGTGTGTGCAATAATTATCCGCAGTCCTGGTTTCTGTTAAAGGCACTAGGCTGCCATTGGCTAAAGATAAGTCAATTACTGTTGATTATCACACAATACACACCCATCCTGTGCACTGAGAGTGTGTATGCAACCTGATTGCTATTTCCAGATACTGGTTGTCACGACTTCCCTAAGAGAATCATTTATCACCCTGAATTATGTCTTATGGAAAAGATTTGCAAACCACAACGATGATACAGCACAGCAAATCTCTAAATTTGAGGGGTTTACTGTTTGCTAATGTACTGTTAGTCCTACAGAAGTGTGCTTTATGAGCACTATTTGTCCATGTTTCTGTATTGAAAAATTCATAGTGTGACAGGTTCTTTTTCTCTACCCCACCCTTTTCTTTTACTGTTGTGAAGTTGTGAGTTGTCAATTAAATCAGTGAGTGGACAAGTGATTCTGTTTATTAGTGTACCTTTTAGTGTGCTTGTACTTCCTTGTAACTGCCCGCTACTTTCCTAAAAGTAAATTTGCTTGTCAGTCATTCTGCCCTCCTTCCTACATTCCTTCTTATCTACCTTCTCAAATACTTACCTTCCTGAGGTTGTGCCCAATGCTGGAATGTAGCTGTGCTCAGCTTGCACAATATCATGCTTTGTTATAGATTGAACTACCGTCGTATACATGTGAAAACAGAAATTTTCATTTGTTACAATTTATTGGTTTGAACTTTTGCTTGGAGAAAGTATTGTGCCTGATGATGGATGTTTGTCAGTAGTGTTATTTTTTTCCAGTTAAAAAAAAAGATGATTAGTGTGACTTGCAAGCACATATTTAGAGCACTAGTAAATGAAATGATTAATAATTAGCTCCAACCTACATCGACTGTTGTAGAACTGAGATGCTAATTATATACCAGTGTTTTTCTTTCTCTTGTAGCTATAAATACACTGTCCCATTTATAGTTTTACCTGTAATGTAGTATTTTTAGAGTGTAAAATTAGTACTTTTACTCTCGGAATCGGAATGCTTTCTTAACACTTGTCTTATCAACCTTTTCGTTTGAATCATATCATTTTATTAGATATCACATACTCCCAGTATCTCTCCCTGTAGGACTGTTGCAGCACTACTAGAGCAGATTTTCATAAACAGTGATAAGTCATACTGTAAAGGAAATCCATAAAAAAAAAAACTTGCACAGCATCTTATATTAATATGCTGATATTTTTTGTAGGAACAGACTCACACCATGTTACAGTGTCTCAGTTAGGCCACTTCAAAATTCAAACCATTTCACATTTTAAAAAATGCTGTAAATGATGCATTTTGTGCATTCAGTTAATCCATATTTTCAAGATTTTGTTGTATTTTGTAATAGTGTATAGAATATTTGTAACTAATACTATGCAATTATTCTAATGTGCATCTACACAGTGACTCTAATTTCTAACTTATTGAAACTGTTTTTAAAATTGTTTGTATGAATTGTGGACAATCATACACCTTCCTCTCCTTCACACTGACCGACTGCATTTTAAATGTATTTATATTCAGTATAGTTTAAAGGGATGCTATTAAAAACCCATCACAACTGAGATATATATATTGGTCTGTAAAGTGTCTTTGTAGATGTCCAGAGTGTCTTAGGTGAGCATTGAAAATACAAAGTGCGTGCTCGTTAGTGGCAGTGGGTATTATAACAGCTGGGTGCAGTAAGGACAGCTTGTGCTCTCATTGTCAGCAGCCAATAAAAAAGTGAATGTTAGTTATAGATGGAAAGAACAACAAGCGAGAGACAGCAGGGGGGAACTGGAGAAACTCAGCTTTATTGACCAAAGATAGAGAGAAGATACAGACATCAGAAAAGACAGAGCGAGAGAGTGAGAGTGAAGACTGGAGTACAGTGTGAATTCATAACCAGAGAAAGGGGGGAGAGAGAGAGAGAGAGAGAAGTGTGAACAATAGAAAATGGCTCCTTTCTGTTTTAACAGTGCATACAATCATGAGGGCAGGCAGACAGGAAAACAGAGACCCCTACAGAGTCAGAGGAGTACTGCAGGCGTGGCAGTGGGGCTGGTAAACTCAACAAATTTGTTGTTCATACACTGTATACCTCTTTGCATTACATGAAAAACACAGGCACATTCCCAAACAAGCAAACTGGATCAGTCAGGTTCTGATATCAAGATCCGTCTTGCTATTTTGGGATTTGTATTTTCATTTATAGGTGTTTCTTTCTTTTCTTTGCTCTGCTTTACTTCCTATCGCCTTCACACTTTAGTGAAACTAACATTATACTTTCAAGAAAACCCTTCTCTGCATAGTGTCCTCACTATTTAAAAACAAATAGCTATAGGTAATTGTTCATGTTTCAGTAAATCTGAACAGGCAAATGTCTCCAGCCTTCACACTTGTTCTGTGCAGATAAATAAAATAATTATGTCTAGTACATCTGGCTATTTTATTTTTGGCCAAAAAAAGCTTGTGGTGGTCATAAGATGGGTGGTGTTAATAATACACACAGCAGTGAAGTGAGAGAATGAAATTATACAAAGCTCTCGTGTGTGCACTCATTCAGTCATTATATGGTATCACAGGACATTCTAACAATGCCTAGTACCATAATAACTATAATTATCTCTAGATCTCTATATAGATGTGGAAAATAAAATCATCACTGAATAGAATATAGAGCATATTTACATTCTGTATCTACACTGGAAACCAGACGAGCCAATCACACAGCCAGCTGGACTGACTGACACCAGCAGTGGTCAATCACACTGAAGCATGTTTATTAAAAGGATGTATGGCTGTGCACAGAGCCACATAAGAAAATAAGCAATTATTGAAATCTGCTAGTTTTTGTTAAATACTATTTTGTTTCTTATTTGTGATGATCAGAGTTGGTACACAGTGTGGAAAAAAACACTATGTTCTTCGGTAGAATCGGGATAAGTAAAGCAAAAAAAAAAAAGAAAGAAAGAAAAATAGTGCACTCAAAAAAAAAAGATTGTTTAGCATCCTGTGTCCAATTTATTCCCTTTAGTTAAATAGTTTAGGTTCCATTCGGTGTTTTAGATATAGTTATATTCATGATGTTTATAGTTCCTATATCAAGCGGCACACCTGAGCCACAGAATACCCCTAAATCTAATTATCTGGGTCATAAGAACCTTCCAACATGGCCGAAAAAGCGCAGTCATTTCCTTCAATCACGTGCTTCTTATCTGGTCCCTATAGCTTCAGTGACCCCATTCATTTGTCTCTCTGCAGGGTACAATGGCAAAGTGTAATCATTAACTCTCCAAAAATCTTTTCAAAAGATCTATATTGAGCACCACCATCCTCCCTGTTCTACCCAACATGAAAGACACTTTAAATGAAGTAAAGTTGTTCCAGAGCATCCATTATCATTCAACTGAATGAGCACAATTGCTTTTGAGAGATTTTTCTGAAAACAAGCCAATGCAGTGTAACATATACTATGTTATAATGACAACCAGGCCTTGATAATTTGTAGCACCCTTGTAAACGAGGGCCTGGTCGACGGCTATAGCAACAGCTGGCAGTGTTTTCAGTCTCTTTGCACTTGAAAGAGTATAATGGATCTCTGGTGGAGACAATGAAGTGAATTTAATGGACAAAAAACGATGATTGTAATTTGCACATGATCACTGTCTAAAAGCTCATTTGAGCACAGCTATTATAGTTGTAATTTAGTAGTGGTAGTGCTCATTAATATTCATTATTCACATGTTTGTGCCCAGGCTGTTAGTGGTTGTTTCTATAGGTATAAATCTGTGTTCCCTCACTGCCAGAGTATTTGTTAAGCTGCCCTTAGCTTCCTGTGCTCTGTAGTGTTTTGAAACATTGGAAAATTGACTGTGCAGATCCTAATGGCTGCCAAAAGGTGTTCCACAGCTTCTCATTGGCTGTTGAGTTAGGAAGTGCCAGAATCAGAGGAAATGACCTCAGCAGTGGAATAGCTGAAGTCAATGGAGGAAACACCAGAGAGAACGAGCGACAGAGAGAGAGGAAGATGGAGACAGATGGATGAGAGAAAGAGAGAGAAATTAACTACAGCATCAAAGACTCGGTTTCCCGTTGGAGGAAAACTTTGTCTCAACAATTCAGAGTCCTTTAAGTTTCAAAAAACAAAAAAAAAATTAGCTAGCTAATTAAAAAAAGAAATTAATATCTAATTACTTCTAATCTCTGTTAGGACTATCAGTGTGGTAGAATGAAAGAGGCACATAAAGAAACCAAGGCAACGAGTACCCACCTTTCCTTCCTCATGAGTGAGAGACTGCGCAAGGAAAGGAGTTGGTTGTTTGAGTTTGTATGTCGCGTGTGTGGTTGTTTATGTGTCTTATGTGTTAAAACAACAGCGGGAGGGTTGTGAGTGAGTAAAGAAGTAAAAAATATATATAACTGAGGCTGTGTTTGTCTTTTTTAATATTTTAAGAACTGGCTTAATAAAGGAGATGAGCTTGATTGTCCTTAGAACCAGACATACTGTTTGGTTAGAGAGCATATCAATGTGAGTTGATTGTCCATAAAGTCTTACTGACCGCTGAGATTGGCTTTGTATGACCCTCTTTAAGCTGTTTGTCAACCAGTATCAGTTTTGTCCATCTCTCTGTCTGATTTCACCACAAGTATAGCAGCAATACAGCAGCTTGCTTCCTGCATGAATTTCCGAAATATTCTGTGTTGTCTGAGGAGACGGCAGATGGAAAGAAAGAGCCTCCGTGTTGACAGAGAGGATAATGAAAGAGAAGAGATGTAGAGGTGGTAATGCAACTGAGTAAAAAGTCAACAGTCAGACAAGAGCGTGTATGCGTGTATGAGTGTGCCAGCCGATCAGAGTCCAGAGGTGGAGGAGGAGGAAGGCAGGGCTTCTGTTAGTAATCATCCAAAGACAGAGGAGAAGAGGGTAATAATAAAAGGGTGGAAGAAGGGAGAAGATTCAGTCACATGAGGATGCAGCACTGGCAGCGTTTCCTCTTGTCTGTACCTGTAGCAGGGGTGAGGCCGGGTGGGGGGACCGTGTTGGCTTCTGGATTTGCAGGGGGTGAGGAGGTACTGTCAGGCTCACGGCCATCAGAAGACAGTTCGGTGCTGACAGCTTCAGATGTGACTGGCCGGCCCGACACGAGGTCTGCTGCTGTGCCGTCGATGATGGAAATGTCGGTGACTGTTTTCTCTCTCAGTGATTTCTCATCATCTTCATCGATGAGAACAACCTCAGCCTTCACAGCGCCGTCGAATCCCAACAGTTGTCTGCTCTCGCTCATGTCTTCAACGTCCTGGTAGCCAAGGAACACCATGGTGACTGGGTGCTCCACGCTGGCCTGGGGCGGGGAAGTGAGCTCGGTGCCCGGGTGGCCTGAGGATGTTGGTTGGGTCGTGACAGCAGCAGAGGAGGGGGGCATCATGCCCAGACGGGTTTCCCTCTGGAGTGTAACCTGGGCTGGTGGGCTAGAAGGGATGGATGGCGGGGCACAGGAGGGTGGGGACAGATCATCAACATCTGCTGGAGAAACGTACGCCTGTGGGGCAGCTGGAGTCACTGTCACCTGACCCCTCCCGCCGTCCCCGCCTCGTACTACAGGTCTGGCAGCTCTCTGGATTAGCTGGTCAACCTGTTCAGAGCTCCAGCCATTCTCTACGGTGGTGGTGGACACGCCCCCAGAGGAAGTGACCTCATAGACCACTTTTCTGCCATCGTCGTAGACTTTGACCCCACGTGAAGCTGCATCCAACGGGTTCACGCGGTTGGCCGAGAGGATGCGCTGCTCACCCGTCTGCGGGTCGTGCTGCACGTTGATCTCCATGGCAAACATGGCTGTTAAGAAGGGAAGGGAGAAGGGAAGATTTGATGCAAAAAGGGAGTGGGGAACAAGGAAGGAAGAGTGAAGGGGTGGGGGACCAGTGGAGGGGTTTGGGATTGGAGTGAGGAAAGGGAAGGGGGGATGATGGGAGGGAAAAAAGTGGATGAAGTGAGGCGTGAGGACAGGGACATAGTGTTTTCTGTTTACTGCTTAATGTGCAATTAGTAAAAAAACACATAACCAGGATTTTATTTTATTCTCAAAAATTAATCAAACTATAAAAGGAAAATATCTCGATCAAAGCCTGAACAAATGGTTTGGCATTCTACAAATATATGAATTGAAGCTTAATATTTTTTATACTACACGTTTCCCACAGTTCCCTAGAAGCTGAGATTTTATTTTGTAGATCTTTCCTTACCTCAAAATCTGCAGCATTGTAAAGCATAGTAGTGAAACTTATATGTTTCCCCCTACTTTTTTTTAAAGGTGATAAGTAAAAAGCTATGTTAATAGTTTCCCCATGCTCTCAGTATCTTCCCTGTGTAAAGAATAATGTGGCTTCCGCAACCGATACAAAGCTGACCTTGTGTTAGCACCTACTAATACATAATCCATTACATTATTATAATTAAATTTCCACGTTTTCTAATACAGACAATCATGAAAAGCACCAAAGCCCATGTGCTTCCATACATGTGTTAAGTTAACTTAAAAAAGTTTATGAGATTTGATTAGTTTAGAGAAAACGTATCGGTGCCGCTTCAGACTCCGTGTGAGTTTATGCAGGTTATAATCCAACTTGGCTGAGGCCCAGAACTGTCCTGTCCTGTCCTCCCTTCCTCCCTCCCTCACTCTCTCTTCTCTTCTCCACCCCCCCCCCCCCCCCCCCCCTTACCCTCCTCTCCTCCCTTAGTCTTACCAGGTCTTGGTCTGGCGTTGTCGCCCAGGGCAGGTGGGCCGGTCTGGTGCTGCGTGGCCAGGGCGAGGTGGTTGGGATCGGGGTCCATGCGGTCCGAGAGAGGAGCAGACATGCAGCCAGTGGCATCTAGTGAGCAGGAGCACAGGAGGGGAAATGACAATGAGATGAAGCTGTGAGGCTGTGAGTCACACACACACACACACACACTTACATTAGCTACATGCCAATACACACAAACACACACCGGGTATTCATGCATACACACACCTCAATGATGTGGAGTCCACCCTGATACAAAAACACACAAACAGTCCGGCCTCACAACAGGGTAACTAACCACACCCATGTGTGACCCTGCCCGCCTCTATTCAACACATCCACCCACCCATACACACACCATCTAACTCTCCTCAGCTCTGTTTCTCTGTCCGCAGCAACTCTAGTACCCCTGAGGTTCGTTGCTTATGCAGCAGAAGTGTGTGTGTGTGTCCGTATTTGTGTAAATGTTACTGCTTTGTGTGTGTTCTTGTGTGTCTATGTGTGTGTGTGACAGCAGGAACAAAGCTGTTGGGGCTTACAGGGCTTGCTGGTGAATGGGATGAGGATAAAGCCAGTGACTGCAGGCTGCAGAGTCATGGCCTTGTGCGTGTGTGTGTGTGTGTGTGTGTGTGAGCTTCAATAGTCTCGCTGAGCCGCGTGCTCTTTGAGTGCTTTTTCGTGTCTATGTAGTTTCTGCTAGTGTGTGTTTGGGGGTTCAGGAGCGAGCTCTGGCTTGCATCTCTCCTGCCTCAGCGAGACTATTATCCACACACACAAATGCACACATCACACACACACACCTCACTCTGTGCAGTTTCAGTTAACATGTCTATGTTTGTAGGCTCACACGGGTGTCATTGCCCATACCTTCATCCTGCGACATCAGACTCTGAAAGAGAGAAAAGACAAAAAGTTTGAACTTCGTTTTTTGGGGGAAAGTGTGCACCAGCAGTCAATTCTGTATTTTTGTGTTTACAACTTTCGGTGCTACTTGAGTCCAACAAGTTTGGGGATGAGAACAAACTCTAAGGAGCTAAATGTGGTAAATAGAATGGCTACTGAGCAAGGATTGCATTGATGTGGCCTGAAAATGTGCAGGAAATAGAAGTTTCCACTGAGAAACTGACCCTGCGGGATAAATCTACAGTGCATAACCTTATGAGTGTGGGAAAAAAAGAGACTCATAACCCAGTGTGCCACTTTCAGTCTCAGAAACTATGCACTCCTCCACTGAAGACTGGTGTTAGGTGCTTGGGTCATAGCTGCAGCTCTAATTATAACTGACTATTGTCAACATGAAACAAAAACAAAAGCTAATGTTTGATTACAGTGCATTTTTGAGAATCAATATGAAACTGAAGATGGGCATGTTGCAGTGGTCAAATAGCAGTAGTGAAGCAGAAGTGCAAAAGGGATTATTCACATTTCTTGTATCATCGGAGTCAAAAAACTATTGATCACACATTGCGCGACCATCTTTTTTGAGCACTTTTAATGCAGTTTGTTTACTTGTTAGTTTATTCAGAATACTATTTACCATGACCTAAAGCACAGCTGGTAAATTAAAATGAGCTGTTGAACTACTAAAAGAAGACTTGCACATCCTGAGCAGGGCTGGGGTATAGTAAGTCTGTATTGATTCAACACTGCCTGAATCACTTCATGTTTTTATACCTTCTGCAGGTCTTCTATCGAGCGCTCTGTCTCCTTCAGGCGTTCTCGAAGAACTTGCTCCTTGGCTGAAATCTGAGACTCTTCACTTTCGAGTGCACCGATTTCAGACTCGAGCCTATAAATACACAAAAACACAAGAGACAAATCCAAAGTTAACTGTGGCTCATTGTCAGGTTCACAATTTTCATCAGCATATCATCCAGATGCTTAACATGAGAAACGACCAGGTAGATATGGTAGTTTTTAAAGAACTTGCAAAGAAAAACATGCCATCATCTGGTTAAAAGCTTTGTACAACAGGAAAAACTCCACATCCTCCTTCGGCAGGTTTATGAACCATTTCTCTCTGTTGCTATGATAACAACATGTTTCTGCTTTTGCTATTCAGAGGGCTTAATGCAATGCAAATACATTCAGTTAATTATGACTTCTTTTAAACAAATGGCTGTTAAGGACTGTTAAGTCATTACTGCCATCCTTTAAATTGCACCTAAAATGTTCACATGGAAGTACACACATAATGCTCACGTGGACATTTAAGAGATGGATGCAACAACAATACTAGGAAGCAGTAAGGGAGGAGGACCAAGCTTCCTTACTTCAGGATACAATCCCCTGGGACATCAGGAATTTGTGAGTCAATGTGTGTGACATCATGTAAAAGACACATTATGGCTCACAACAATGCTAGCAACAATTCTCCCGGAGTAGTCAAGAATTAGTAGAGGTCAGTCGTCCCGTTTGCACCTTCGACCATGAACACTTTATCTTATCTGAAGGAGTTTACAGAAACAAGTGCACTGATTGTTAGAATGAGTAGACCACATATATCTGATTAGATATTTTGGAGGATTTGCTTTGAAAATCTTTCACTGTATTGTCAATAGTCACTTGAAAACCTGAAATATTTTTTTTTAAAAAGGAAAAACACAGTCTATACATCACCGTCTGTCAGCGTTGCTACCCAGGTTCACCTTCAGCTAACTGAAGAGCACTGCAGCAGTACAAAGACTTACTGTGAGGCTCAAGGACACTTCATTCATATGAGCTCATAAACCTTTTTTATTGATGTGGTAAATATGCAGATTGCAAAAATCTGTTTTTTTAGTACTTCTATGTGAAATGTTGCTTTCCTGTGAAAACTAGTTTCTTAGCAAAATAATTAGCTTATGTGCTGTGCTGTTAATTAACTGTGCCGGTGAGTCAGTGTTGCTTGAAATAATACAGTTCAGGGGTCTGGGTACTCCAAAATAACAGGTCTGCCTTTGCTACAGAAAACATGTAACAAATATTGCAAAATACAAGGCAGCTGTTGTAAAACCACTCTCTATTCTGTAAAGACCCAGCATCTTATCAGTGTGTACCGATGATCATAATACAGCATATCTGACTCATGATGAAGTGGAACATTTGGGGCTTTTTTTGGATTTATTTAGCGTATTAAGTTTTAAGTAACTTGTGAGCATTTTCTCCCATCTTCATATTTGGAAGAAATGACCGCAGTCAGCGATCCTCTATCTTTAACTCTAGCCTTGATAGGAGGAGAAACAATTACTCAACACTGAACCTAGAGGCAAGGACTGCACCACAATGTGTAATTATTATGTTTTTAAGTAGCACACTAATCTTAGCATGAATGTCTAAAAATGATCATATGAATATGTCATACAATCAGTTTTATCTGTTTATGAAAGAACAATGTGCGATATTACAAGGTCACAACGTGGAAAAAATAGAAAAAGGCCACACGTTATTTTAAGGTACAAAAGTTAATTACTATAAGTGACCTTTGATCTTTTTCTGACTCCATATTTTTATTCTTAGCGTCCATTTGAGTCAATTAGCATGACTCACAGTTCAAAATAATCCATTTTTTTTCTTACACTGGGCTTTGGTGCAACAGGGCCACCATCCCTTTAAAGCAATTAGCTGGGATTTTTAAAATCTGGTATGTGGGATTATGTTTCCGTATAAGTCACTGTAAACCACTTCTTTACACCAACATTTTTCTGAATGACTCCTATTTCCAAACAGAAAACGGCTTTATAAAGAGGTACCAACTTTACAGCTGAGGTCTTTCGAATTCAGAATCTGTTCCCCATTCAAAGTAAGATCTTTCTCACGACTAGAGGTATAAGTCATGATGCAGAATGAGGCATAAATGCTTGCCTAATAAGGAGCTAATATATTACTTATTTGAATGCAAAGAAACAGCTACCTTAATGTAAACTGTTACAGTGTCCCTGATTATATTCACACGTTTTTTTTTCTGCAATTCTAACCTACTAAAACATTTTTAATTAAACTGTTATTTTTCAGAATGACTGCATTGAAGTAAAGAAATTTACTTTAACATCTGTCAAACTGCTTTTATATTGCTGACGCCTGATGGAACTGAAAATTGTACAAGCTGGAGAAATGTAATTAGTGGCACGTCTAATTAGCAGTCGAGAGGCCAGAGCTGATTGTATAAATATGGCTACTGAATAAACTGAACTTCCTGTGATTTGTGATGAAGTCACACTGTTCATTCTTTGCTCAGATACACTGAATAATTGTGACTCAGTACCATGCACTCCCACATAGGTGTTAGAGCATCAAACTTCCAGATGTTATCCTGTCAAACGTCACAACTAAACTGCCATCTGGAAGTCAAAACACCCAAGAAAAAACACTGCTGCAAATTGAAGATTAAATATTGGTTTAAAAGTCTAAAGAGTCTAAACATACAGAGTACTGTGGCGTTTAGATCACGCACACATAAACTGTACAGTGGTACAAAGGAAATTAAAGATTCCCAAATCTTTTGCTTTTACCTACAGTAGGAATTATCTAACCACAGTAGATGTCTCTACAAGCTATTGCCACTATTGTGACTGCTCTTTCCAGCTCCCCCAGAGCTCATTTCCTTTCTAGTGGGAAAAGGATTTTACTTCAGCTTCCTCTGAGCTGCAAGAGGTCTTGTCAAAATGGAAGAGAAGCAAGATTTTTGCCAGGACATTGGACACAGTTTTCTCATCCTGCTACATTTTAACAATGTCAGGTAGTGTACGGTATAGTGAAAAAGTCTAATTTCTTTATATTTTATTTCCAAGAAATCAGGCTTACTTAAAAATCTTTAAACTGGTCTTGAGCAATAGTTCTTCAGGCTTTCTAAAGGTCTTTCAAAGTTCTTGCTTTATTCACTTTTAAATGATATCCTTAGGCACTTTGTTTGTAAAAGACAAACAAACAAAAAACAAAACAAAAAAACAACCATAATTTATTCACTTTTTTCTGTTGAATCTATGGGAAATAGCAAAGATAACAGTTCGACAGATAGAAAATAGTCTTTTTTGTATTAACAATGTGATTCCCAAAAGAGCCATTAGCAGAAAGCATCTATATACATATATATATATATATATACACGTTATTTAGGATGATGTGCAATGTGTGCTTAAAAAAATCTGAGGAAACTGGAAAAGAGGGGGACAGATGAAGAAATGACAGGGCTAAAAATCTACATTAGATGAGTTGCATCTGAAAGTAATTTCCTTAAGAAATAGGAAAGAAATATATCAATATCTTGATACAGGACCCAAAAGATGCATCCAGACCTTCAGCTAAATCATCTACTGTTCACTGATGCCTCATTAGAAATGGTCTCAATGGAAGGGTGGCTGTCAAGTCGCCATTTTTAAGGCAAGAAAGCAAGGGAGGATGAAGTTTGCCAAATTACAAAAGGACTGGACTGAATGTCAAATCAAATCTTATGAAGAGGTGACACCAAATGTGAAATCTTTGGTTCAAACTAATGTCGGGACATTTGTGTAAACACCCTTCACACAACTAGTCTATTCTTTGCAAATGCATGATCTCTAGCAATGCGGGCAAAAAAGTAAAGACAGAGTGACACTGGCATTAGTGATGTGGGTGTCTGGCACCCTCTAGTGGGGAAACTTTTAACATGCCAACAATAAAACTCCGTAAACTTTAGTTTTGGGTGAGAGGGTTGTTACACTGGTGGGTAGTTTTTCAGTGAGTAAAAACTGCAGCTGTTGTACCTAATCCCAGACTCTATATGAAGTCTGTTACTTGTTAATTATTAGTAAAACACCATAATATTTAACATATTAGTATTAAGAATATCCATCAAATAAATTTAGACTTGTGAAAATCAGAAAAACAAAATAAAAAAAGTAAAATGAAGTGCTTATAGCTGGAAAGCTAGTTGTTTTAGGATGGGAAAGACAGAGAACCAGGCTCATGACTTTAACTCTCCTGCTACACTTCTTCTACAAAAGAAGTCAGCAGCATTATTATCTCTGTGGCACTCCTTGAATGAGACCAGTGATGTCACTGTCCCCGCCTTGTCAGCCAACCACAGTCCAGTTGCCATGGATACGCCTGGGTGGGCAGCAGCAACTGCTTTCCACATCACACAAGAGGAGGAAGAGCCGACATCTGTTTCAGTGTGTGCGTGTGTGAGAGCATGCATTCATGTGCACGCAGGCTGTCAGAGATACAGGAACAGACAAAGCAATGAGACACTGAGAGGACGAGAGAGGAAGAAGCTCCAACCACATCGTGTATTTATAAGTGAAGCTGTACTTCAGTTTATAGCTTTTCAATATTTAGAACAGCGAGGAGGTTGAAGGTATAAATACATATACAGTAGGGTAGGCTGCACATAGGTAGGGTTAACACAGTGTGGTTTTCAAGGGTAGGAGAAGCCAGAGAACTTGCAAACTCCACACAGAAAGCTCCTAACTTGGTTTCTTGGTTCAAATGGGGGCCCTTCTTGATGTGATGGTGTTAACCACTGAGCCACTGTGCTGCCTATAATAACTGGTTTATAGTGTGCTCTAAGGTTTTAATTAGATATAATTGTTTGTCAGTGTTCTTTTAATTCTGTATTTGTGTGCATCCTGAGTGTGCAGGCTGGTAAACTGACTCAGCACCAATTAGTATCACTGGCCTTGAAATTCAAATGCAAACAAACAAAAACATTTAGCACAACACATAAGTTAGCCACATAAATAGGTTAGTAGGATGGAAGACTCTCGTCTTCTTTTCCCTACTCCAAAAGAAACGCCTGCTTTCCATTTTAAATTTGCTAACTCACAAAACCATTACTCCCACACATTATGTAGTCAAAGAGTGAAATCACTCTTTAAGATTGTACACACAGGCCCAGAAATCTATATTCAGACCCTGACTTTGTCTTGTTTCCCTCCTGAGTGTTGTTCTGTCGAGTCAAATCACTTGGCGAAGATGCAAGCTGCACATGATCCATTTCCAGCTCTGTAATCTCTTATTTTTACTCTTTGGTTATGATCATTTTATAGCCTGCATTCACACACCCACACAGGGCAGCTGTAACTCATGCAGCTCTTTGATCCTTTCTGCTTGAATGATTAACTGTCCTGTGCTAAAGCTCGCACACAAAGTTAAAGATGCATTATGCTGCATAAGTCTTAATCTGCTCAGTTGTTTACAGTCACAGATTGTGCTACAGAGAGCAAGAAAAGGCAAGACGTATGGACACAAATGCAAAGCATATACACCACAATAATATGAGGGGAAATAATCAAAATCTTTAATTTGGGCAGGGGTCATACATGCAGGAAGCATGAACACATGATGACATCTACTGTACTTTGAACAATGGAGACACTAGAAGCTGGTGGAAAACAGATGATCTGTCAACTGACAGACTGAAACATCAGGGAGTATAAACTGGGGAGGCTGACTGGATAAATGTTCATAGATGAATTTAACTAATGTGAGTGCAAAGGAAGGAAAACTGACGGCTGACAGGAAGTGAAACAGACAGGAGTGCAAGTTGATGTGTAAAGTGCAGGCTTTTTACAGTGGATTTATACTTATGTGTTGTAAATGCACACCTGGCAATGGCAATGGTTACTTAAGCGGGATACACCGCAAACTCAGATTCACAGCAGAAGCATAATTTAGGCATAAATTACAATGTACCTATGATGTAGATTTAACACAAAATACATTGGCTCTCCCAGCTTGCTGCAAATTGAAAGGGGTTTGTCTATAACCTTAAAAACACTATATTTTAGATGTATAAGTATTAAATAACAGTAAAAAGGTTGATGATTTTAAGGAATTTAGACAGTTTTAATAAAGTCTATGACTTCTTGCGATGTTTTTTAGTGAGTTAAATGTAGACATTTAATGAACTGTTTTATAGATGCTGATAGTCCAGCTACAAAACAAAATCACTACACCTGAGAAGTAGAGGGTATAAAGTATTGTTGTTATCAAACTAAACAAATTTATCCCTTATCAAATTACTTTTGACTACTTTCGGTCAAGTTAACTGTTCTAGCTCAAATTTAACTTATAAAGTATTTATGTTGAAACCTGCAATGTAACATCCGTGGAAGAGAAAATCAATGTAGCACACAATAAACACAATTCAGTCTTTCCTTTTTGGTGTCCCACCCACAATATGTAAGGAATTTACTAACTATTCTATTCTAGCTGATTCTAGCTTGGTGTTCTTGTCTCAAATATGTCACACCGAGAGACTAATTTTGGCCTTTAATTTAGTTATGGTGAGGAAAGACTTTGTTTTCATGGCAGTCACATTTGGCTCAAGCTAAAATGGTTTCTGTCTCGTCTGGTTTTACAGCTGAGGCAAATGTGTGATTGTGAAATGCTGATATGGTGAACTCTACAAGCTGAAACTGCAGTGGAATGATCTGAACTGAAACACAGATAGAAACTGCTCTCATACTGCCACAGCGAGGCAAAAGACAAATACTCTTGGAGCGTTATGTAACACAGCACAGGGCATTTCACTGGGCTTGTTGCAATAAGTATATTTTGCTATAGTCAGACTGCCAGCTGGACCTCATGTGTCCCCATTTGCCTCTTTTGCACTTGCAGATTTTCTGGTCTGGTAATCTATTGATAGTTAGTCAAGGTGATGAAAAGATGGAACATTATTGATCTGCTGTGCAATGGAGGTCACTGCAGATTTACTGGGAAAATTAGGGAAAATGGTCCTAGCGAGTGCACAAATAGAAAAGTGAGATTGTGCACACGTACGCGCTCTACATGTTTAAATAAAGACTGCGCTGGCCTACCTTTGAATTCAAAACCTGCATTCTTTTAGTGAAGCTATTTTCTGATTTCTAAAAAAGATTAAACCATATTTCTTCATGTCTTGAATATGTAGGAGGACAAGCTGTACATAAAAAATAAAACAAAACCACACGTTTCCCCAACAGTGACAGCGACATCCGCACAACGCTGTCTGTGCAACATGAAACAAGCAATGATCCAAAAGCAGCACAGTGTGGGTACAGCTCGGGTCACAGTGCTGTATTCCTCTCTGTGTTTACTTAGCCTGTCCATGTAATGATAGGGATATCTGTAAAACTACCACTGCTGCCTCCACTCTCTCTCATTCTGTCTCCTTGTGTCTGTGTGTTCTCCAGGCTCTGCAAAGTTAACGTCTTCTCCTTTCTCCTGTCTGTGCTGTCCAAGTACTGTATGTGGATGAAATGGCCTACACAAAGATACCACTGAACCCCACCACCCCCCCTTTACTTTACGTGATCACCAGTTGAAGGTCAAAACTAGTCAGTGCTGATACTTTCCTAATGTTAACCAAATTCTTATTTAGTGATGTGTTTACATTAGGTTTGTCTGTTCCTTTGGACTATCCAATGACACTTATTATATTGCATTTAATGCTCAGGAAGCAGCACAGCTGTTCCTCTTCTTTCTATATTTCTTTTTTCTTTACGTGTTCTCCGGTGCATGAAATGAGACAAGCATCTCTAAAAGAGCAACTGCTGTGTCTTTGTCTTGTTCGGTCTTTAAAGTGTCCACTGAAGCTTGTGTTAAAAGCAGGAAGTCCTTCAATATCTTCCACCTTCCCACCACAACATCACACTTTTTTCCTACTGTTGATGTTTAATTTTATACGCCGTCTCCTTTACTGCTAAAGTATTTATTGAATCACTGAGTCATCTGCTTTTCTGATTGGATAATGTGATAACTGATTAGCTCCTGCGTGTGTGTACCTGTGTGTGTGTATAAAAGAGAATGCTAATATGGTATCAATCTACCTACAATCTAGGACGGGCAGACTGAAACATTATAATTTAATAAATATTTCAGCAGTAAGCACGACTGTGTGGGAGTTCCATTTGATTATACTTATGAAGTAATTTCCTCTGATGCATCATCTGCCTCTCATTCAGGTGGCCATACACTTATTTTTTCATGTTTATTTGTGTACAATGTTTTCATTACCGGGTTTCAGGTTTAGGATTTGTGTGACTATAAAGACACTCCTCAAACACCCACACACAAGCACTGTGGCTTTATTTTACCCACTGGAAAAGGTTGTTTTCTGAAAGCTTTGAGATTTTAATGCCAAACAGCTGAGCTCCTCTTAAAGCACTTTTCAGCAGCCATCTGAGACCCTGATTCACATCTATCTATCTATCTATCTATCTATCTATCTATCTATCTATCTATCTATCTATCTATCTGTCTATCTGTCTATCTGTCTGTCTGTCTGTCTGTCTCCGTCTACCTTGTGAAACAAAGGATTAGTATGCAAGACAACAAGGCATTGACCAACTTCTACATTTACTCCAAAACTTTCTGGGAATCAAGAAAAGTATGGCCTTCAGGACTTTCTGGCCCACTGTTGCTGTTATTGGAGCTAACTGCGGTTGTTCTAACTCAGTGTGTATTTTTAGGATTTGAGAATGCAGAATTCAAAAAAATCTCCAATGCCACACAGTTGTCTAGGAGTTTGACTGTCACTTGTGATTGCTGTGCAACACTTTGTTTTCATGTTGCAGAGATAAATAAAGCTGGAGTTGATTTAGCTCAAAAGGCTGGACTGTAGGAGAGTGAAACCAGACTGCAGACAATAATCTTTACAGTTTAATTGCTTTTGTAACTAATTAAAACCACAACTGCAATATTAAAAAAAAATAAAAATCAGACAGCAACTCTATTCAGCTGCAGCTGAATGAAGTGATTCACGTGAGGCAGCTTCACCATCACAACTGTACTCTGGCCTACAAAGCTGTCTCTGTGACCATTCACGGCTGTTCTCTTTATAGAAGAGCAAATGTTATCCTGGAGTTCGTGACAACGCTTCATGTTGATGTTATTTCGGCAGCAGTGATAACCTACGGTAGCTAACAGAGTCTCTTTCATACAGAGATTTGATAAATGAGGTGGTGGAGTGAGCCTCACTCATTGATGCCAAATTCACCCAGAGCCTTTGCTCAAGCCTGATTTTCGGAGCGTGCTCCGATCTCACTCACCCCTATACACGAGCTACGAGACAACGACTCTCCACTGCATTTTAACTGATATGTTTTTACAGGCCATTATCCTGCTATGCTGCTAAGCTTTACTCTTTATGAATCCATGATAGTTTTTGTTGGCAGAATATTTTGTGAATATTTTTTCCTCTTCTTTTTCTTTTTTCCCAAATACAACATTAACAGTTTCCACTGCTTCATGCTTCTTCCTGTTTCTCTTCCCTAATAAAAGAGGAGAACCCCCTATTTTCTTCTCACTAAGAATTCTGTACCATTGAGCATGCATACATTATTATATGATATCCACCAAATATGGGGATATCAACATTATTTTAAGGCCATTTCATGTGGACATATTTTTTACATTTTTAATTTGTATCCAGAATGAAAAGACCTCATTCGTCTATTTTGTGCAGTTTCATTTTATTGCACACCAGCGTCTACGTCATTACTATTAAGCAGTACTAGAAATCAGACAAAGCCTCTGCTTTCTGCTGCTTTCTGTCTGTCTCAGGAAAGAAAAGCTGCAGCCCAACCCCAATCTCACACCCAGAATCACAATAGCAAGAACTGGCTGGGACTTTATTCATGATCTCATGCCCCCAACTTCACTGGGGAATAAGTGACTATCTCACAGCTATACTTGATGGGAATCAGGAAGCTCCTCCCGGAGACACAGAGACAGGAAGCACAAAAAGAGTCACATCACTCTATTTTGATTCTTTAAATGTATCTCACTCTCTTCCTCCTATGTCCCTTTTTTTTTGCATGTCCAGTGTGTTCTTTGTGAATTAGATGTAAAAAAAAAAAAAAAGCCCTTATTTGATGACTACATATAAGACTAGAAGCAAAAGGGATAATAAAACTTATATTCTTGGAAATATGTCAAATTGGCTGCAGAGTGCCAACAACAAAAACAAATGCTCGGTATTAAAAAAATGGATGTGACAACTTTTGTTAATATTAATCTAATCAGCTGCTTACATCTGTTTAATATCAGCTCTGCCTTTTGTTTAATCCCACTTCAAATGTATTATGTCCTGCACTGTACGCGAACCACAACAGAAGATAATCAGCAGCACTGCCCAAATGCCCATGAAGAGCAAACTAAACCCAAGCCTCGTAACTGCATGTGTTGTACCTGTGTATCATGTCTTCCAGCCTCTTCCCTTGCTCTTCATCTTGTTCCAGCTGTTTCCGCCGTGCCTCCTCTTCTTCCACTCCCATGCCCTGGAGCAGCCACCGCTCACGCATAGCTTTGGACTGCGGACACAAAGAAATGCTGGTTTCAGTTCACGCAATGGCTCAGTCACTCTAGAGTACAAATAGAATGGGAACCTTCTTGTGACTAGAAACAAATCAGTGGTATACTGGTAATTGTATTGAATTTTGTTTTGCTGCCTGCAACTAATTGCAAGTGGCTGTCCACAAGGCTGAGCATATGATACTCTCAACCTCTGGATGACCACTGGTGGAAGGAGACCCAGCAATGACCCACCAGGGTGCAATCACTCTCAGACTTAAGGTTTGCAGATAATCCCCATCTAATTTACAAGAACAGACAGGCTGCCAATACGTAACAATCAATCTGAGTTGTTCTGACATAAGTTCACACAAGTTTAACCACTGCTTTTGGAATAGATTAACCTATTTTCCTGTTTGATCAGAAGATCACGATGCCATGACTCCACAGCTGGTTGGCTTAGCATATAAACAGAGGTTGGTGGGAAATAGAGATGCAAAGGTTTAAAAGCTAGAAGCACAGATGCATTTTTTTCACTAGACTCTAGAACTGACAAGAAAGAAATGTAATAAATAAAATGTAATAAAGCATGCCAGAGTGCTTTATTTGACCAGGCAATGAATCAATTAATAATTGACAAAAAGGTTGTGATTATTTGTCTGTCAAATCAATCCAGTGAGTAACTGTTAGCTCTAATAAATGTCAGCCACATTGAAAGCCTGTTAACTGATAAGGCCTTTATGGTACACTCCTACTTTACTATTTGGATACACTTGGTCTAATGGTGCATAGAGTCTTCTCAAATGACCAAATGAGAATGTTTAGAGCAGAAAAGGTTGTCGACCTGTTCAGATTGTGGAGATCAGCAGACTACATCAAACACTACATCAGCATCTTTGTGATAGTGTGTTTTTGTTAAACATGCTGCCACCGGAGCACCGTTACGGGGGCTAGATTCCTCTAATCACTGCCGAGCACAGCTAGAACAAATAACCAAACATGTAGGAGTTTTTATGTAACACAGGAACTCTGAACTCAGCTGCTACTCGTAGGAAACTACTCTTTGTTAAAGGCGAATCCCACAAGCCCGAGAGAGCTACAGCAACCATTCTCCGTGATGTAAACAACGTTATTTTCTTAGGAACATGCGTTATAAAAGCGCTTTGTCGGCTAAATATCATCATGTACAGTCAAGGTTGTTTTCTTCGACTAAGGGTGTTTTTTTCTGTGAACTATAACAAATTTATTTTTTCTCGAATTCCAAAAAAGGAAAGAAATTTAAGTACATTCACTGTGAGCGTGGTGCTTTTCTATTAAGTTTTACTAAACAAGCAGTTTAGTGAAAAATGTTCCTTTGATCATTTTACTGCTGTGTGAAGAGACAGATGGTATTTTGGTGCACAAACATTTCTCAAATTAGACTAAACAGGGATAAAATATGAAGCAGATTTTCTACTGTCTCTCTCTTTCTGTTTAAATGATTTGTAAGATACTAATAAGCTAAAGAAACACTTCTTGTTTCGCTATGCCTTATAATAACAAAACCAACAACATTGTTCTGTGTTTTATGGTATTTTATTGCGTCTCGATTTCTGTCTCCAGATTTGTTCCAGAGAAATATCCGGGCACACAAAAATTCCATATACTGCATGTGGTCCCTGTAGCCCCGTGTTTACATTTCATGGACTAAACAATATAGATTAAGCCCCACATTAAACCCCAGGTTTGTTTGTCTGGTTCTTGCAGTATTAAACACAGAAAATCAACCAGGGTGCCAATCTTCTCATCACACAGGCTCTGGATTTCTTTAATGTTTTATAGATAATGCCAGAGCTCTGTTTACGCCATTAATGTCTCCGTTTCTGTCTGGAGCTTTGCTTTGTTACCACAACAGAGTGGAGCGGGAACACTCTGATTCACCTTTTAGCTGTTTACTGTCAAACTGTTGCTTGGCTGGAGGTCATAGAGCTGAAAATTACCCGTGTGACTCCCCCCACCGTGCGCGCACACACACAGACACAAACACACACACTCACACACACCTAATTAAATATTTAGAAACTCACATGGTGGCAAGTCAGTGCATGTAAGCATGTATAATCATGGTCACAATGACCTGCAGCGTTTCAAACTGAGCATAAGAATGGGGAAAAAGGTGATTTAAGTGACTTTGAAAGTGGCATGTTTGTTGGAGCCATACAGGCTGGCCTGAGTATTTCAGAAAGTGCTGATCTGCTGGAATCTTCCTGCACAAAGATCTCTGGGTTTATAGAACATGGTCCAATAAAGAAAAAAAGCCTTGTCGATGGCAAATGTCAAATGATAATGGCCAAATTGTATATGCAGAGCATCTCTGAAAGCACAACATGCAGAATTTTGAAGGGGATGGACAGCAGAAGGCTGCACAGTGTGCACCGTCTTTCAGCTCAGAACAGGCTACAATTTCACGGGCTCACTAAGATTGAACAACAGACGATTGGAAAAATGTTGCCTGGTCTCATGATCTTGGCTGCATCATTCAGGTGGTGAGGTCATGAAATCATGGATCCATCCTGCCTTGTATCAACAATTCAGGCTGCTGTGTAGAGGTGTTTTTATTAGCACACTTTTGGCTCTAAGCACCTTGAATCAGCCTTTGTTGTTATTTTGCGCCATATAAAACAATTGAATTGAACTAAATGTAACTTTAGTACCAACTGAGCTTCTTTTAAACACCATAGCATACCTGAGTGTTGCTGCTGACTTCATCCATCCCTTTATGACAACAGTGTATAGCATGCTGCAAAGCTCAAATCATCTAAAACAGGTTTCTTGAACATGACAATGAGTTCACTGTACTCAAATAGCCTCCACAGTCACCAGATCTCAATCTCAGTGTTTCCAGCACCTTGTTAAATGTGTGCAATAAAGAGTTCTGAAGGGGGGAAAAGTGGTTCATAAGGTGCTAGCAAGTTGCACTGTGTCTGGTGAGTGTATGACAGAAATATTTAGAAAGGCAGTTGCACAACCTGGTTATCAGTTAAACCGAACAATTTAAAAACTATGTTCTGCTAAATTTTCCCATCCATGTTTGATTTTCTTGCACTGCAGTTTTCCATCACAAACATTAGTGAACTTCTAAAGTAAACAGCTAGTTTCAAGTTCATTAAGCAAATTCCACATTCCACATCGAGATCACAGCGGTATTCTCTATATGATTTAGAAACCATCACTTATTCAGAGGAGCATGGTTGGCTATATTTGTGCCTGACCTCTTACCAGCACTGTGGAGTTTTATCAATACCATAATATATATATAACAGCTTTCCGTAGCATTTCAGCTATCAAAAAGCATTGGTGAATAACTTGTTTCCCCTGAGAACCAGACGGCTCTTTGCTTCTCTCTCATGCTGTCTAACAGACTTTCCATTTCCTGTTGAGCTGTGACACACAACCACTCTGAACTCGGCTATTAAAGGGAGGGTTTCAGGCTGTTATGAATGTCTGTGCTTGTCATCAGAAAGTGAAATAACCAATTTATCAAAATATGTAACGCCCAGATGGAGACACTGCTTCAAAAAGAGAATTCATGGCCAAGGTTAAACTTTGCTCTGAAGTCATGCCGATGTTTACAAAGTTCCAGACTCATATCATCGCCTCCATTGAGAAGCTTGAATCATGCAGCCCAGAGGTCCTTATCAAATCTCTGGGCTCTAGTTCCCGTTTCCTCTCCCAAGCCACTGGGTCTCCAGAGAGCGCTCAACAAAGCCTGCTTCATGCTGCCTGGCAGCGTGGCACTTAGAGGTAATGGCCATTAAATGGAACTGTGTGACCAGATGCTGATTACATCTGGAGTTCAGGCCTACTTGTGTTGTATGAAAGAAAAGTACACAGATCATTAAAGATAAGTGGGGGCTTGATTCTGCAGATAGAGCAAACATATTCAGATTAAGATCCATTCTGACCTCTCTTGGTTTTTCATCTATCTTTAGGGGGCATAAGAAGGATAGTTGAGTTGTGATGACTTTTGAATGAATCCAAACTTATCACAACCATGGCTGGCTCCAAATGTGAGTTCATCCATAAGACTTGTAAGGTAATCAAGCCATTGACTTGAAGTTATGCTTATTGTATTAGTGTCTTTTGGAGCATTTAAAATGACACGAATTAACCGATTTATGCACCACATCTGTTCGTGTTAAACAAATAATATAGCATTTTGCATAACATGGCAATGGCCATCCATCCATGCATTATCAATTGCTTATTAGGGGCAGCAGTCTAACCAGAGGAGGCCAAGGTGTTTCCACGCCAGACGAGACACTTCACCTAGGTGGCACTGAAGGGACAGATGCCTGAACCACCTCAGATGAAGGAGCTTCTCCCCTAATCTCTAAGGGAGAGCCCATGTGTCCTTTGGAGGGAGCTCATTTCCGCTGCCTGTAACCAAAATCTAATTTCTATGGTCAATACCCACAGGTCATGAAGATTGGGAATGGTGGAAAAATAGATTGACCAAGAAATTGACAACTTCACTTTCCTGCTCAGCTCTCTCTTCACCTTAACAAACTTGTCTACATCACTGCAGATGCCACATTAATCGCCCTGTCAGTGTCCCACTACACTGACCACTCACCTGTGAACACGTTTAAGACACTTAAATGCCGCCACTTTGGATGGAAACTTGAGTGGGCACTTTACCTTTTCTTGGCTGAGAACTTCAGACTTGGTACCAACTTTAATCCAAGTAGCTTGACTCTTGGCTGCAAACTACTCCAATATAAGCTGGAGGTCATTGCTCGATAACGCCAACAAAATCACATCATCAGCAAAAAGAGTCGAGCTCCGAGACCACCTGAGAACACCCTTCAACACTTAGCTGTGCCTAGAAATTCTGTCCATACAAATTATAAGCAGAGTTAGGGACAAAAGACCCTTTGGTGGAGTCCAACTCCATCCGTGATTAAGTTTGACTGTTAGAAATGTAAACCAAGCTTTCACCGCAGCTGAACAGGGATTTCTTTCCTTAATTTTCAGAGTTCACAAAACAAGGATGGATGCCAGAATCTGAGGCTTCAAAGCAGAAGGGCAGAAACCAGTAGGTGGCATCAACATGGATGATTTCAAAGTTAAGTTTTGTCATTTGCAAGAAGACTAATTCAAACTTAGCTGAAGTGCCACTGAAAAGTTGGTAAGTGTAGCACTGTAGCACATCAGTGCAGCACTGATAAAACAACAGTGGCTATTAGTCTAAATAGCAGTCATTGCAGTAGTCTGAAATGTCAGCAGTTTGTGTCATGAGTAATTTGTTATGATTATTACTTTCAGTGAAGAATAGCCCAGATCGGGTCAAATAAGAAAACAGACATTAGAAAGAAGCACTGATTCATCAGCACTTTCAAAGCCAACACACACACTAAAAAATGTTACGTATAAAATATGCATATGCTTAGAATGATAAACACCCTTTGCAGATGAGCCCTAACTGGAAAACTTGACTCTTCAGAGGGCTCAAAACCAAATATACGAGTTTCTGTAAACCCCAATTAATGGCTGAACTGCACTGCATGCTTTAATGAAAGTGCACATGTCTTGAATCAATGTTTTTGTTTTGCCCATGTTCCCATAACTGGGTGTTAAATGGTGGAAAACACTAGTATGTGGAATCAGACTTATTTGATAAAGGATTCATTCATGCCAAGTGTGTTTAATGGCTCTAGTTAACGAATGGAATGCATTTTTATTGCAAATATTAAAACTGGTTCCCATAGATATTTATGTAGTTTAATGAGTACCCACAGCTATTCTCTTAACCACCCTGCAACTCTGCAGCAGCTATGGCTGTGGGATTTTCCTAATATTGTCTTTTGAAGTTAAACCAATTATACATCACCAGAGCAGCACCATATTTGACTTGTGTTGCTCATGCACACATTTTATAAACACAGTGACGACACTTAAATAAAAGTCCAGTGACATATAGTTTAAACAGCGTCACATCGTGTGTCAAAGCTCGAAAATTATGGGATGCCTCAGTCTGTTGTGTCTCCACCTGACAGTGGTTTGGTTGGGTGAGTTTTGTGTACAAGGTCAAATAATTCTTTAGTAGCTGAAAGAAGAAGTCCGCATAAATTACAGATGCCTGGAAGCTGCTCATTTTATAAACTCATAATGTGTCAGCAGCTTGTGTCCTCTGTCCTACGTTTCATTTGGACATCAAATCTGTGTTTACTTGAAACAAAAATCTTGGCTTACCGGTAGTGGCTGGCATTAACTATGAGGGGATATATTTGTGTGTTTGGATTTGAGTGTTTTTCTGTAAAGAAGAAAACAGCCAGGCCAGGGCCTGCTTAGCCAAGGGAAACTCTTGTTCTAATAGGCCTGCACACCAGGAGATACTGAGGTGGAATCACTAACATCTCAGCCAAAAACTGACAAACACACTCGCACATGCTCATGAGTAATTAAACACACTTGCATGTGGAAAAGCAGCATGCTGAAATGAGACAAAACAGTTAAGGAAGCTGTCAAATCGATCTATCTCTCAAGGGTCGAGGTTATATCTAGATGAAGAAAGAGGATAGAGCAATAACTCATAAGAGCATCATGACTCACGTCATTCCCCTGTGAACTACTAACCCTAATCTGCACTCTCCACCTTCCCTTCACCTTTACGCTGACCTAATTTTAATCAACCAGTACCTCGGTCAAAAATGTATCTCTCACATGCAGAAGCTCACACTGTTTTAGGTCAGCTGTACGCAGTGCATTCAAGTAATGAATAGCTCTGTGTAACACGAGTAAGCAGAAAAGTCTGTAAGTACATCACAATCCAGGACTTTTATCAGACATCCAAGTTCAACTGAGTGAATGTTGGTATTTCTCTGTCTGTTGTCTTTAAAAATGTTAATAAATATATAATTTTCAAACTTAGCCCGTACAGTGGTACCATAAGTGTTATAACTGAATTATGCAAAGATGGATAAACAGCTACTGAGCATGTCCAGGGTGATATTTCTTTGCACATGTGCACATAGACAGGCGATGACGTTTTTTTGCTCTAATATAAAAACAACAGGGCATTTAATCGTTACTTGAACTGTAAATAATACTTATACATATGTATCATATGTACCCAACATATGTATCATAAATACACAACATACCTTGACATGTTGCAGCTGCAGCAGCAGGTCATCGAGCTGACTTCTTTTATCTTCAATTTCAGTTTGCCGCTTCCGTTTCTCCTGTGAGACAAAGAAATGTAAGAGTTAAAAATCAAAGAGCCTGTCATTTGAATTCTGGTGTGTTACTGTTGTAAAGTTGAGGCTTGAGTTTGTAGCATTTAATATTGCCTGAAAAGAATAAAAGTAATGATGTCAGAGTATGATGCTTGACTTCCTCTTTCAGCTGCTTTTCCACAGTAGATCATCTTCCTCCATCTCCTGTCTCTAACCTCTTCCTATGCCACACCAACCCTCTGCTTGTCCTCATTCACTACATCTTCTTTGTGGTCTTCCTCTTTTACTCCTGCCCGGCAACTCCATATTCAAAATCCTTTGTCCAGTATATCCATTCTCTCTCCTTGCCACATGTCCAAACCATCTCTGCCTTACCTCTCTAACTTTGCCCCCAGACTGCTCAACCTGAGCTGTCCCTCTGATATACTAATTTCTGATCCTGTCCTTTTATACATTTTACAGAAATCTATACATTTAATTGTCTGCCTCTATGTGTTAGTCCTGTGATAGACTGGCAACCTGTCCTTAAACCCTATAACGGCTGAGATAGACTCCATCCCCCTCATGACCCTGAATTGGATAACTGATCAAGAAGATGGATGGATTGTGTCTGAATTTTTGACTTATGTCCTAAAACATCTATTGTGAAATTTTGACCTTTTGGCCACAAAATTCAAAATTCATCTTGGACTTCGAGGCAATGTTCGTGCTAAGTTTCCAAAATTCCCACAAGTAGTCTGTGAGATGTGAGATCTGAGGGATAAATGGATGAACAACTGGAAAACATAATGCCTTCAGAGACAGCTTTCAGCAGCGCCTAGGCATAAGAATACAATTGTTTTATTGATTAAATGTGTTTACATTTTAATGGTGCATTTCAATCTGCAAGACAAAGATCCCTTTGGGACAAGTTTAATGGAGAGATTAAGGTTTAAACAAATTCAGTTTAGAAGTGTGCAGAGACTGAAATGCGATACACTGTCGATCTCAATTTAATAATGATAAGGTGTGGTAGAGTTTACTGGTCGAGTACTGTCATGGATGCTCCAGTAAAGCCAGATTTTATTCATAGTAATTGGTTTTTCTGAAAAAAATAAATAAATTCCACTACACTGTACGCTGTCCGCATACTGTACATATGTGCAATTAAATGTCTCCTTATGAAGACATGGGTAGAAATATGGTCCAAGGGGCATACATGGGAAGGAAGGAAAGTATTAGAGAGGTTGGAGGTGAAAGCTTATTGAGGTTTGAGAAGGGTTAGTGCTCACAAGCTATATAAAGAGCAGAGATTTGGCCTTGATTACTTCACGTGGCACTGTCATTGAACTTGGGGTGGGAAGAACATTCCTTTATGTGGAGATAAAGGATAAATAATGGGTGGGAGAGGAGGTGGGTGCATGGTGAGTGGAAGGTTTTAAGCTGAAAGCAAAGAAAATACACACAAAAAACTAGAACGATTAAAGCATGCACATAAATGCATGGAAATGTACAAACAAAGCAGGTCCCAGTATAAGCCTGCTTGGGGATGACAAGCATGAGACAATGTGGATGTGTATGTGGCTTCATCTCTCCCACTCACTACTCAGTGGGAGCAGAGTGAGGATTTCTGGGACGTTTCCTGTTGACTAAATATAGCCATAAGGGGAAACCCCTCAAATATGAATGAACCTTGGACCATTTCTCAGACAAAGTAAGTGAAGACTGATGCAGAATAGAAAAAAGAGGAGAAGGGAATACGGAGCTGAATACAATGGAATAAAAATAGAGCAGAAGAGAATTCAATAGATGTTATCAGGAAACAGGTAAAAACAGAAATAAAAGAGTCAATATAGAAACAAGGTAAATGAAAAGGTTGGGGGACTTGTTGATGTTGCTTGTGATGTTTCAGCACGTAAAAAATACAATTCTGTTACTTTAAAGACCCTGTGACTGCTCTGCATCAAAATCAGCACCTCTCCATCATTTTCTCTGCCTAAGAGTTTCTAACGTGGGTGGAAATGAGATCCCGGGCTTTATTTTTCCTGTACAGGGCACACAAACACTTTGGGCACAAACATAAATTTTCCAAACAGAAATACTCAAATAAAATTGTCCTGGTAAATCATGCCAGGGAGTAATATAAAACTGTTACTGGCAGATTCTACATGCACCTCCTTGTTTGTGCACAACGTGTTACTGGGGGCTGCCTAAACATAAAGTTTAAGGGCAGAGGCCTCCCTGCCACCTGATCCAACTCACCAACATGTATTGACCAGCTGACAGCTGACTGGCCTTTTTGCAGATCTGATAAAGTTTCTAATCATCGATCATGGATCTCCAGCATGCTGCCAGGTGTACTTATGAACACCTTTACACTTGAACATGGTGTTTGTTACTGTAATCAGCACAGAAATCTAGTAACAAAACTCCACTGCGACCAGGCATGCTGTTCCCGAGAGGGCCACCGTAAAGCACACCACCAGAGACTCAAAGAAGATTTAGTCTTCTAGACTCTGTCAGTGCAAATGACAGCCAGAAAACATTCCCCAACAGCAAGATTACCTTCTAGGCCTTATAAGCACTTTAACAAACACCCCCTTTAGTCCCTTTAGTGGCCTATCCAATCCAATCATATGTGTCTCATTTGGGCTGAGCCCCGTGAATGAAGACCTGGCCACCTGAGTCAGCTAAGAGATTTGACCCTTGTATCCATTTTTCCCTAGAAGTCCCTTGCCTTGTGAGACCCTACCAGGTGCCAGTTGCCTCTGACAACATAGCTACACTCATGGGTAGACTAAAGCGCACAAACCACCTTGATCCTTGAAGGGGTATCACCAAGTCTTCTACATAATTTATCAGACATCTGTTTTTGAGATGTTATCAAGGAATGTTTTCAGTGTGTGCCCAAAAAAAAAAAGAAGAAGAAGTCTGCTCTAGTTATAAGCACACAAACCTTTGACTTTTTATTTTCATTTGCTTTTTGTTGTTGTCAACCACACTGGTTAGAATTAGGAAAAGTTCATACTTTGTGCAACAATATGTAATTTTGCAAAATGAGAGGTAGCTCAATTTTCTTAAATTACTTGGTTGCTCCATCTGAGCGTGCTCATACTGGTGCAAATTTTAAATGCAATTATTCACGGGTTAATTTATGCTATAAAAACATAATTAGAGGCTATAATAACAGCTTGAACTAATGACATGTGGGATTGTTTTTGGGAGGAGAGCGCATCTGAAGGATGCTCACTTATCACAACATTTATAGCAACATTTAACTGAACTCAATGGTATTATATAACAAATTTTCCTTGGTAATATTTAGCAGATGAAAATAATGTCTAAGAAATGGAAAGTAGACCACACTTGAGTGAGTCTGGATGTCTCTGTGTATGTGCCTGCCAACTAAAGCTATTAAAACCTGGCGTCTGTGTTTGTGATAGGATAAGAAGTACTTTGAGCAGGAGCAAATGCAATTTTGTGCCAAAGTGTGCACCAAAATTACCCTGCACTGTCTATTCAGCAAACCCACAACCTCAGGTGTGCCTCTTTTCCAACTGTGGTGCGAACATGTTCATTTGGTGCCAGGAAATTACCAAATGGACCCAAGATGGAGCACATAAAAGCTACATTTGGACCTGCTCTTTTCAGAAACAAAGAAAAACAAGAAACCCCTGAAAAGAAAGGTGGAAAACTGCTATATGACTATAGCAGACTATCAGAACATATTATTAAACTGCACACAGGCTGTGAAAATATATACACCAAATCTGAAGTCATTTCTCTCCTTCTGTCGCACACACAGACACACACACATACAGGAGCAGCCTACACAGCGGCATGGTTCCCATGGTTGGCGAAGTACAGTCAGAGAGCGTAAGCAGAGGTATGGTCACCAGATGTCAGGGACTGTCGAGGACATGTGGTCAGGGAATGGGCAAAACACGCACGCAGGCAAATACACGCCCACATGAAAGACACAAAAGCAAATAGACTCACGGGCTTGAATACGTAGACAGAGAAAAGCCCACACTAATATACTCTCTAAATAAACAGCACTCAGCCAGTGTGTGTGCTTTGTACGTCTGACAATCATTTACTATATAGGAATGCATAAGCACAGATGATGGTTGACATCGCCAGATCAAAGATGGTTTGGGTGCCATTTGGTTTTCATCATCATATCCCAGAAATAAAATGTATAGGGCATCCCTTTCCACAGAAAAGCTCTGCTGTCATGTAAACTGTAGTACTAGCTACTGAATATAATACTTTAAAATAGTGGTTGGTTGCTAAATAGAGAACATTTTTGAGAGACCTGCAGAGTTTTCTTGACAATGAAGTAATTGCTTTTGTGTAATGTTAAAAATGGCACTTGAATTACCAAATTTGGTGGAATAACCTTTAGTAACTTTGAATAGATGAGTCTGTAACAGTAAAAGAATGTCGTCAATAGAATATGAGGGCTTAATAAAAGGTGAAATAAGTTTTATTCCCTTGTGGAGTTGAACAGGCAGGAATAATGACCCCGAGCCCCGCTCTGTTCACTGTACTCTCTCCGAGTGGTCACATCCTCCTCTTCAGAAAAATATGTTGACATTCTTGGTGACACACTCATGACTTCCCACACTCTGACTCGCAGTGTTTGGCCCTATTTGGCTTACAGAGCAGCTTGTATGCAGAGCGCATATCTTTTTTGTCACAGTCTAAAGGGTGAAGACATTTGTGTTCAATAACTTAAATGATTAATCTCCAGAGTACAGTTTACTCTAATTTGTCACAATTTTGCTGGTGTGTTTAACCTCACAAGACAACCAAGTGCTCTTGATCGAATTTTCATCCTAAAGAGCTAAAATTTCGGCAGTGAAGATGAAGTCAAATGTCAGTTGTCTGGTTACATTTCCTGTAAATCTAAGCTCAGCTCAGTGAACTCTTACTCTTTTTTCCTGTTCAGTGGATACGAGAAAAAAAAAGAACTTAATAGGCATAGAAGTCGACATCCTACCAAACTTAATGTTTGATAGGAGTTTCCTGTGAGGGACAGAAAGTAATTGACAAATTACACAATCCTTACACACAGATGAACAGCAATCACACCCATCACAGTCACAATCTGCGATCACACCAGAATTGAACTTACTAGATTTTAAATGAATATTCATGTACTCATAGACTTTACTACCCAAGTAGTGAATAGCACATTTTATACCACTATTTAAAATGCACACATTTTGTCTTAAATGATTCAGGGGTGGGGCTGGAGCCTATAGCAGCGGTCCCCAACCCCCGGGCCTCGGACTGGTACCGGTCTGTGAGTTGTTTGGTACTGAGCCACGAGAGTTGAGGCTCGGGTGTGAAATGTATTGTTTTCAGAGTTTTTATCATTAACTCAGTTTCCTGTGTTGTAGTTGTGTGTCTTATTTTGAAAGAAATATTTATGCGTTACCATAGCGACCAGAGAGCATTAAGGGTCAGAGAAGAGGATGTTACTCTCAATGTTGTTGGAGCGTTTCAGGAGGACGCTGGTAACAAAGTTACACAATTACACAGTGAATTCACATTTATTATTATATTTACAAAATACCACAGTCAGTGGCGCAAAAAAGGTTGGAGACCGCTGGCCTATAGGAACTAGAAGTGATATGGGGCAGAATCATTTCCAGGCTACTTCATTAAGGGGAATAACCTTCAGTACTAACATGTGACTATAGGTGTACCTACATCTTCTGTCTTTTCTCCACAAAGCCCAAATTTTTATATTACTATATGCAGCACACTGTTTTCACTCTGAGTCCAATGTTTAAATAAAAGGTGGAATACATTAAATTAATTAAAAGGTTTTGTGTGTCATCAATAACAGACAGAAGTCTGGATTTCAGTGGGGAGAAGTACACACAAAATCAATATAAAATTAAATATGACATGATAACTTAACAAAAAATGAATGTGATTGATTGCTGATTGAAAGACTAGGTACACTGGCCAGGTTAACATTCTTTATAACAGTTCAATTCATCTATGCTGGTAAAATAGGAGCTTCAGTGACCTCTCTAAATTCCTCATAGAGGGTATTTCAATGTTGTGAAGGTCAACCACCAAGGTTCAGCTGCTAGTGAGGGGAGGGGCTGTGTGCCTCCCTGTAGCTGCTGTGTGAAACTGTGTGTCAACTGGAAGAGTTGGTATGAGACTTTTGAGAAACATCAATCACAACTCTGCCATGTACTATAACAAACTATAATGCAAAACAAAAAAAGCTGTGCTGTATGTTGACCCAGTTTACTTATCTGTTCTGTTGGACAGCTTGATTAACAATTCCCAAGACAGATGTGGGCTTGAAAGCGAATTGCTTGGTTTATAAACAACATTCCACACTAGTGGTGCACATCTCACACATCGATGATTAGGTCAGGAGGGTATAATTATAATGTGATTAAACAGTGATGTAACTCCAAGTATTAAAGTTCTGCTGATGTTGACTTAGTGAACTGAAGTGGGCTACAGATCAGATAGGTCACATTCTGTACATGCCAACACACCCAGCACAGAAATCTCACTGTGAAGATCATCTTCCATTCTGCATGCAGGCATACCTGACAGCTTAGAGAACAGAGACTGAAATGGACCTGTGGTTCAAATGTCATGGGTTTGATTCTGCACTGATACCGGCTAAAAAGATCTCTGCACAATTCTATAACCCATCAGCTAAAACCTAAAGTGTGTATGCATAAATTTAGCATTGAAACAATTTATTGATTAGTTAAGAAACAAAATCAGTCACAGTTAATCAAAGACTACTTTGGTAAGAGCTGTCGTGGGTCAGGGTTAGCAAGCGTTGCAGAAAATAGTTGAAAGTCTATAGTTTCAAAGTATCCCTTTCACTAATCAAGGTGGTGGCTATATGAATTGAATAACTAATTCAGACATTTCTAATTTGTTATTATGCCTAGAGTTAACATAATGTTCACTTGGTACGAACTTAGCTAGTGTTTGTGCACAAAAAATGCTAATTTAGCACATTGCTTAAACATCCTGCACGCCGTTGTCATGCGATGGCAGCAGGTGTTGACGTTATTCATCATGTCCTCCTCTGAGGTGATCCAAGTATCCCTACCTTAAAAATCACATGATGTAAATATACATAAACACAGCAGAGTTTCAGTTTTTCAAATTTCTCCAGACAGCTTTTACATGAGTATCAAGCAATGCTGCTGCTTATAGTAAACCACAATGCATTTATTTTGAGACCTATGAAATTGTCATTAGGTATAGTTGCTAAAAATGACTTTTGCTGCGTGTTAGGCTGACTGTTCTTTATATGGAGGACCGAAAGTGGCACATTAATACACTACAAAGCACAAAGGTACAAAGTAAAAAAAACAAAAGAAAAACATAAAAAATTAATACATTTATAAAAACTGAATCGCAAAGTGAGCTCCCTTCTATAGAGCTCACTAAAATGGAGCATGTTGCTCTAATAGGATGCCACAATTACGAGAAGTTTGTGAAATTTCTTCCCTCCGTCATCGACTGTGAAATGCTGAGGTTGCTATGCACTGAGGTGCATACTGCATAGAAGTCACCCATACTCTGCTACCACACATAAAGAGTTCTTTTCCTCCTTCGGTATTAATATCAACACAAAAACTGTGTCGGGGACTTCATGGCATGGATTTCCATGGCCGAGGAGCTCCTGTAGGTGCGACACATCTGTAATACAGTTATGATTTTGACATCTTTGGTCCTCCATACTTCTGCGGTATTTCTCTGCCTGGTCACTCTAGATTGTTTACTATTCAACTAAGCCCAAATGCAATGTGGATTATTTCAAACCCGGCAGAGCTCACTGCATCTGAAGCCCAGCCTCTCATGTCTCAAGTCTCTGTGAACTCCAACCCCGCTCATTGAAACAGACACACACACACACATAGATAGAGGCATACCAAAATGTCCTGTTGGCCCAAGGCAGCTGCTGCTAATTTTAGACGGCATGTAACGCCTGCCGTGCCCCAGACCTCCTGCCGCTCAACAAACCACGCCTCCTCTTCCTTTCCAATATGAATTTTCCCCAGGAACACCCCCACCCCCATAAGTTACCAAAGTTTGCAATCCAGACCTACTCTAACCACCTATCAGTTCTCCAGGATCCAGTTGGCTCATTGGAGACCTTTGACATAAATTCAGGGAAAATATTGGGCAATTTTATGTGGGAAAACAGACTTAACATATATGATATATTATTAATTAGTTTGACCATTTTTGTCTCTTCCATGTCAGCAAAACTAAAGATATGGCTCTAAAATGGTACTTAAGCCTGTGAACACCACTGAAGGGACATGTGTGGTTTAGTAAGAAATGTATTTTGGTGTTAGCAAATTATTGACCCAGGAACAAACAGTTTCCACTGAGGTAATAATAGTTTTCATAAATATTGTGAAAAAAGAAGACAAAAGAAAGTCACAAATGAAAGCTAAGCCTAAAGTTAAATAGAAAAAAAAACCATGTTTCAGTGAGAATTTGCCAGTTTGGAGGTAAGTGAACTGCACAAACTGAAACAACAAATGCCTGCAGGCAGCCCAGCCCCCCACTTAACTCAACCCATTACCCCAGCCCTCCACTGCAAGCCATAGTCACAAATCTCAAGCTCTAGCTATAGCATCCCCTTCAACTTCCCCCTACCCCAGGCATACTTTTCTCTTTTAGAGATAACTAAGAGAAAATCAGCCACTTTACAGATCTTGGACAAGATCAATTTCTGGATGAACCCACAAAGTATTATAGATCATAATGGAACATCAGGCTTGCAGTGCTGTGAACCATACTAAAGAGGCAGCAAAAGATCTAAAGGTTATCTTTTTAAATGAAAAATCCAAAATTCTTGTCCTCTAGCTATCTCTGTGTTGCTTCTGGTTCAAGCTGATGTCAATGCTTTGCTTGCTGTCTTTCCCGAAAACACACATCCCCATCATCTCAATCCTCGTGTACCACTTCTTAATTTCCCTCTGACTTGGCCCCGAAAAATTTGTGGGCTTGTGTACATTTGAGTTTGTGTGTGTGAGTTGGAAGGGGGGGGGGGGCAGCTAAGAGTCCAAAGGGCTGAGGTCATCTGTGTAAACATATCACAGACACTACAGAGAAGTCCGTGAATGAGCGCAGGCAAAGACTCATAGACTTTTACATATGCTTTGCCGTTCCATGCTTGTGGCTTGTACGCCACATGGGCAACAGTTAATTAGAATGATGAAGCACCCGGCATTCACTGGCTGATCTGGAAACCACATGCAAGCCTTGGTAAAAGCACATGAGTTTACCAAGACACACAAGCACACATGCACACACACTCACATCAGCTTTTTGGGGAACCCTGACCAGGCTGAGCTCCATCTGACTACTATAATTACATAGTAATAATACACCGAGGCCTGGATTTAACAACATGACATCACAACTGTTTCCTAATCTAACCAATTAGTAGCCATGGAAACCACTTGCCACTGGCAGCTGACAGACCCTAATCACTATCAGACTGTGGGAATCTTTGTTCGCATGTGGGATGGACAAATGAACCACTTAGCTAATTAACTGTTAGATTAAATGCTGGTAATTTTGCTGTTTCTTTGTTTTACTGATCAATTAATGCTCAAAGCAATATTATTATCTGAAGAACAAACCAATCAGTGTTTATTTTCTCTTTAGAAGTCACTAATTTGGATGTCAGCACATAATAGACAACAGTTGCTGGTGTTAAGTGTCATTAATTCTTTGTCTAAACAGGAAATAAACTGACTGTTTACATGCCAAGAAGACCAAAGTGCTCCTAGAATACCTAAAGGAAGATGTAAATCATCTAATGAATTCAGACATCTTTCACATCCATTAGTGCCATGCATTATTAATGAATCTCTACAGTAAATTAATTCTTTAATAACAGATGTCTGCTACCTGATTGTGAATTTTTATGCAGTTTAAATGGATGGTAGTGGCCTCAAACTTGAAGTCAGTACCATGTGATAAAGCAATGAAAATGACACTGTGCACGATTGTGTTCCGATTTTCTGAGGAAGCCTTCCATTTGTCTTAAGATCTGCTAAAGTATTGATGAGGATGGACGCTGATGGTGATGACAATGAGTATCAATTATTGATGAAATCATTAGCATGTCAGCTGCAGACCGCAGACGACGAGTGTGTATATATGTGTGTACGACATACTGCTCTGCAAGGGTTTATTCATGCTTATCCAGAGAGCCAGTCAGACAGAAATCACCTCTCTATATCTTTGCAGAAGACAAACAATGCTTGCTAAAATTGCTACCACATGACTAAACACTTGCACTCGAATGAGTCAGAAGAGGTTTTTATAACTTTGTCCAGCTCCTGTATTTACTCTTAACCTTCGTAAGTCTTCGGCTTACAGAGCGCTTAGTACTATTAGTGTAATAGTAGCCCTTCTCTATTTAAGTGGCTGGTTGGGGCTGAAAGCTATTAGCACTATTATTGTCTTTGATATAGTGTATACACACTTAGCTGAAACAAGACAAATGTTCATTTAGATGAGACAAAGAGGCCCAAGTGGTTTAATTGTATTCAGCGGCTGCCCATTACTATATGTCAAAGCTCTTGGCATTTACAGTGGGATCTCCAGTGCTACCTGTTAAACTACAGTATCAGCAAGAGTCAGAATATTCTGCAGTTTCTCATGGCCTCATTCAAGAAACCAAAACTCATTTGTGTTATTTATTAACTGATTTTTCAGCACTTGAGTTTTAAATGTTCAAGGATTATGCAAGAAACAAAGTCTTTTGCTTCTGCTTGTTTGAGCCGTGAGAACTTTCCACTCTCTTTCTAAAAGTCCTGCATTGGTGTAAGTGCATGCTGCCTGGTATGGCTGCCATGTTTAAACATGGCCAAAATAGTTTCTCCATCTGCTGCTGCTGCTGTGCCCCCACCCCAACCACCGCACATACACTTGTGTATAAATGCGTGTGTGTGTTCCTGTGCCTCTGAGCGTCTTAAGTGTGCGTGGTATGCCGTGGTTCCTAGCTGGCGCCAAATTTAGTCCCAGGCAGTGAGCCTCGGTGTAACTGTTGCTCTAAAGTCCCATCAGCCCTGAGCCAAACGCTTCCACAGATGCCTTTCTGATGGTAAAACACAACGGCAACTATCAAAACTTATTCGAGACTACCGAACAACTGGGAAGCTAGTATACCTCAAAACCTGACTAAAAAGCTGATTCTCCTCCAAGTTGTGGAGATATAGATGTCAATGACAGCTGACAGGAACCACAAGACAAACAAAGCAGTGTTGTAAGACAGACAGCTAGTAGGGGAATACTGCACATTACAACTAGTGCAACAAAGATCGCTTTGTTTTATTTGATTAAAATGGGTGTAGGAGGCTGTGATGTCATGCAGCAGGGCTTCGAACATGTTAAGCATATTCATATGTATCTCCTTGTTGCAAGATTTCTATCAGAAAAGATCACTAGCAGTGCCCAATTTATTTTTTCTTCATTAAAACTTCACTATAAGGAAACAGCAATGACTACATATCGGAATATGTAGGCAAACGATTATCTACGCAGACATGTACAGATTCAGTTTGATCATGAAGCCAACTTCTTTTAAGTTTGATTCTTATGACATTAATTTGCCTAAACATTAGATAAGATAATCTGTAGTCCATGTGTGGGTTTCATCCTTGGATCACTGTGACTTTCCGTCTTTGGTTTTATGTCATTTAACTTTATAAGTCAAAGTTCAGTACACTTTGGCTGGAAGCAATGACAGACAGAAAAGTGGATACCAGTTCTTGACCTGTGTATGTGTTTTAGTGACACTAAAAAGTAAATGGCAATGGTACACTTAGGGGGAATGGCAGGCTATAAGAGCAGAAAGGACTGGAAAACTTTTCTGGAAGCCGGAGGTGTGAGACAGCCATGTGAAATTTTATACTGTGAATGAAAGAAAGCGATAACGTTGAGGTGAAACATTATTTGTGACGGACACCGCAGACCTCACAGACAGAAGGTCAAAGACACATAGAGAGAGAGAGAGAGACAGAGAGAGAGACAGAGAGACAGAGAGAGAGAGAGAGAAGAGCCGAGCAAAGAAAAAAAACCTGTTTAAACAGAGTGACTTACCGCCAAGGCCTGCAGCCTCTCTTTGTGGAGTTGAGCCTCCTCACACGACATCCTGAGGGGGAAGCAGGGGAAAGGGTGGTGAGAGGAGAACAAGAGGTGAGATCGGGGAAGAAGAAGAGCTGCAGTCCCTCAGTGAGAGGTAGGAAGAGAGGAGGAAAGTAGAGGAGAGAGAGGGAGACAGGGAGAGGTGGAGGAGTATCCAGATGAAGTCTTTCCTCGGCAATAATCCAACCAGAGAGAGGAGACAACGGGAGAAGGAGCTTGCGCTGAGAGGAAGCAAAGATCTCTCACTCACTGGCCATGTGCCCTCACACTCAGCCCACTGCTTGCATTTGCTGTCTCTCGCTCTCTGTCTATCACCCACTCTTTCTTTCTCTGTCTCTCCTCCCATTTGTCCCCTCCCTCCCTCCCTCCCTCTCTTCTTTAGGCATGAGCCATGTGTGATTAAACAGCTGGGAGGAGCAGCTGAGAGAAGGATGGTGAAGGAAAGGGAGAGAGAACTAGCAGTATGGAGGTCGAGCTGTGTGAGAAAAAAGGGGGGAGAAAAAGGAACGAGGTAGAGAAAAAAACAGTGAAATCAAAATTGCAGAAGTAAGGAAAACAGAAGGAAAAGAGTAATTTGTCAAATTTGAAAGATGAACTCCCCAAAGGCGAGAAAAAAAAAGAAAAGTAAAGGACTATTTTCCCCCTTTTTTCAGCAGTTTTCCTTTCTCCTTATCCTAAAGGTGACTTGGATATAAGCCGTCTTATTACTGAGATCAGTCAACAAAGCGCCATAATCACTGATCACTTCTTAGGAGCAGGAGATAAACATACAGATAAGGAAATCACTATTCAGGGGAATTAAAGCATTAAAACCTAGCCTTTTATTTCAGATTGCCTGTAAATAATTTTACTTATTACTTTTGACTTTTTGACCAATCTAATTCTATCAAAAACATCTGCACAATGGTGCCATAGAAGCTAATCAGTTAGTTATTGTGGTTTTTCATTTCCTTTGATTCACGACTTGAGTCAAAGCTTCCTTGGAACACTTGCAGGATGCTCTGGTTACGTCTAAACTCTGAGCACAGAAAACTGTGTGTTAATCCACTGACAAGTAACAGTCCTTACTCATATTCTCAGTCCTTTTCTTTGTCCACTTCTAAGCTCAGGTCCTCTTCCACTTCTCTTAACTTATGGTGTGCCACAAGGTTCTTTATTAGGGCCTATAGTGGTTCGGATATTTCTGTTATATATGTTTAAAACCTCAGTTTTTTTCTTGCTTTTATCATTTAAGAAATATGGTCAAGTTGAGTTCCATAGTGTCAAGATCTGAATTAAAATGATTGTAATTCATTGTTCATTTGTCCCAACAAAGCTTCCTTGGAACATTTGCTGAGGAACACTGACTAAGCTTTGTATGTACTCACTCACTGTTACTAATTCAGTTGCAGTGAAGAGTGCCCATGAACTTCAGAGTCCATTTAAAGATTCTGGTTTTGACTTTTAGACCTCTGCATGGATAAACTAATGTATACATGAGTGAATTTATACATCCATACATTGCCAACAGGTCCCTGGTGTCATGTGATCAGAACCTGCTCAGCATACAAGGCTGAAAACTAAAAGGAGACATCTGTGGATGTGTTATTACTTGAAATAGTGTTATCTTGTGATAGTGAAGTAGGAGATAAAAGTGATCTTGTTGTCACCCTTCATGGGGATATTTAAACCCCTGGGTGCACAGTTCAACAGCAAAAACTGTCCAGCGATGGCCAGAGCAGACATCGTTGCCATTTGCTATGGAAATATTGATCTTATTATTGAACTGAAAAAGTAAAATTCATGTGTATTTGTGTCTTTCAGAGTAAGCAATTTAACCTCCTGACACTCGAGCTATCGTTTGGGATCCATTTTTACTTTGTACTATCTGTTTGTGATTAGTTTGACCTGGTTAGTAAATGATCTAAACTTCCTCTTTGAACAGGAAATCGTTACTGTTTTAGAAATTAGCTTAATGTGTCTCTTTAAAAAAAGTATGCTCTCATATGGAGATAGGTGGTTTATTTTATACCACAACAAAATAAGGTCAGTGTTGCTTCACAAAATATTACACTGCAAAATCTCCAGTGTTAAATGGACACTAAAAAGTGTCTATATGTGTCCACTCTTTTGAGTGTTAAATTAACACTTCTGACAGTGTTATATTTCTAACAGTAAGATAGTCAGTGTTAAAAAATAACAATGACTAACACTGAGCAGTGTTTTTTTTTCTAACACTGAAATATTACTAGCATTTTTAGTTATTTTCCAGTGATAGAAAATCAGCACTGCTCAGTGTTAGTCATTGTTAATCTTTAACACTGACTATCTTACTGTTAGAAATATAACACTGTCAGAAGTGTTAATTTAACACTCAAAAGAGTGGACACATATAGACACTTTTTAGTGTCAACACTGGAGATTTTGCAGTGTATAGTCTGCCTGACATACCGATGACGACTGATATTTTCAGCTGATATTAGCCATTTGCATCTATCAGTACTGGTATTTATAATGGCTGATAAATGAAAATGAAAATAGTGAAGAAGAGATGGGAGAAGCATCATTCAACAATGTTATGAATGTTAAAATCTCAAAGTTTGTCTACAAGAGGGCACAACTTTCCCCCTTGACAACATATGTGTTTGGAAAATCACAAAAGGAACAGTCATCTCTCTGAGTAGAGTCAAGTAGAGCCTAAAGGGGTCAATGAATAACTACACATAAGAATTGTTAAGTAATCTTGCCTTTCATGGGTCTTTTGGTCACATATTCTTTTGGGTCAAATATTGACAATATTTATATATAAAAATCCACCAAATCACCAAATATCTGTATTAGTCATAAAGATAACATATCATTCAGGCTCTATAAAGTATAAAACACTATTGAGAAGACTGAGGCAAAATGTGCTGAGAAGACAACATGTAATGTCTCCATATGAGGACACAGAGTCTCAGGAGGTCAAACCTTCAACCTAAATGTTGCTAATGCTAAAGCTTTTTAGCTCAGCAGATTAAAATGTTTTCTTTTGTTCTAAGCGACATGTTGATAATAAATAAGTTTTGGCAGAGAAGCTCAACTTTGCTAGGAAGAGGTCCAGGTGATGGCATCTTTCATTTCAAAACAATTTTTCCACCATGTTGCGATGTCTTAAATAGATGTTTAAACAGTGGTGAGTCAGTGTCAAACTGTTCACAGGGAATGGCAAATTGATGCAATTCTTTTGAAATAACAGGTCACCCATGTTCACAAACTCGCTGCTGCGAACAGGTGTTGCAATACTTCCCTGCTATTGCTGTTGCTATCGCTGGGCTCTGATGTGACGTGGAAACATGTGTTGTATGACGTGAGTTTTAGAAGAGAAATAAAAAAGCCCAAACTTGCACAGTTCTAAATTTTAGACTACACATGGTTATCACGCTATCATCGACGAAGCTGACTTGGCAGGTTCCATTTTCTGGCCTCTCTGGTGATCCATTTATTTTAGTGCAAATCAAAGCAACATCAACAGAAGCTGCCTACATTAGAGGATCAGACGCAGGGTGAAAAAAAAGGATCAAAAAGGGAAGATTATTGTGTCGCTCCATGAGCTGGGTGTGGAGATGAACATCAGTGGAGCATCTTTGTTAAGATAAACTGCAAAAACACATCATTGAAAGACACACACACACAGATAAGGCAGTGATTTTTTTAAATGGGTCACTGTTACCTGTGGCCCAGTTCTCGCTTCTCCTCATCCTCGACTCATAGGTTCACCTGAGTTTCACATATTCTTCTTTTCACACCTCTGAGACCTTTTTAATCTTCCTGTCTTACCTTTTCAGCTCATTCTTTCTTCCCTTTGCTGCATTCCTGCTCTCTTTCTCTTTTTTGTTCTTACTAATTTTTTCTTACATTTTTTCAACTTCTTTGCTTCCTTCCAATTCCATTAATACTCTCTCTTCATCTTATCCTCCCTACCTTTATCACTTTCCCCCCCAGTGCTCTCATTCCTACTCGTATCCCACCTGTCCTCCCTTCCATCTGTTCACTTGTTCACTTTCTCTTTCTTCTCCCTCAAATGTGCCCTTCTTCTTCATTCTCCCTTTTTCTTCATCCCTCCTTCCACAAGCAGACATCCTTATAAGGAGAAACAGCAGCAGCAGCAGTCCGGGATAACTCTTTAGGGAATACAGAAGCATGTAACACACACACACACGCACACACACAAGCTTGCATTCAGACACACAAGGACACAACAGCCACTGCATTACTCAAAGACAAGAATGTGGATGAAAAAAAAAACTGCAGCTGTCCCTTGAGTGAGTGTGTATAGTTTTAATATTTACACACTGAAGATACTCTGGGAAAATCAACCAGAAATGATAAATGTGTTATTATAATGTTATTACATAGAAAAAGCACACAGTCAACTCTGGCGCAGATACTGTAGGCTGGTGGGATTCAGGAGCGCTGACGCATTCATTTAGCTTTGCATGTCTTTTGTCACAGCGATAAAATGTTTTAGTATTTAGTTATGCTTCAGGTTTTACTTATTCAGTCTTACTGAAATATTCATAGTAACTAATGTTCAGTCATCTTTATGTACATCATCTGGTAAGAATTAACAAAAAAAGACAAAAATCACCTCACTGAATGTCTCAGAGGACAACTGTGAAGCAAATACATTGCTGGAAAGTGTCTCTTTTACGCAGTAAAATTATTTTTAAATCAGATTTGTCCTGTACCTGATGCTACCTAATGATTAACTTTTGTAACTCTTTTGGTCACATATTCTTTTGGGCCAAATCCTTAATATATCATTCTGCTACACCTTGAACGTCATCTTCATTAGAACGCATTGCCACATCCTTAACATAAATCATATCCCATATAACCTTGAACTATTTGGGATCTTGAAAATAAATTTATGACTGTAATCAGAGCTCAAGTCTGGCATGTCTGAGTGCTTTAGTTTAACCTGGATTTATACCAGTTATCTCATATTGGCTGCTCGCACTGTCATTACAAATCATTCTTCCTTACTAATAATACATCGTACTTCTCTTTCTTTTCTTGTTTTTGGCCTACTGTACTTTTAACTCTCTCCTTGTCCACCTTCCCTCCCCCTCCAGCCCCTTTATTCTGGCGTCAGACATGCTGGTTTGTCGTTGACAGAGACAACAGCATCATTGTTCTTCTGCATCGCAACGAGGACGCGATGACCTCACTGCACAGCTAGCCCAGCCCCGCCTACCCCCCCAATTCCAGCCCAGACGTAATGGCCTCCAGATGTGGAACCAGAAGCAGTGAGACCCACACACACAGAGACACACACACACAAATGTAACAACATGCAAAGTAAGAGTAGGTGGAAAAGGGAATGAGCAAATATGGACAAGGAAAGTAAGACAGAAAATTGCATCTGTGTGTGTAATGTTAATGGGACTTTTGCCTGCCTCTCCTGAGCTCAGTACTCCCACATTTCAGTTTTCCCCCAAATAACTAAAGGCACACATCAGCTACAGACTACAAACTATTACTTATTGTATGTGAGTTTGAGAGATTGGAAGAGAAAAAGGATGTGGAGGGAGTAAAAGCAACCCAAACAGACATATTTCTAGCTATGGTACTGCCAGACCTTGATCTCATTCATATTTTATACATCACTTAGAGAAGCCAAGCTGGGTTTGTGTGTCACACAGTCTGTCTGCCTGTCTGCATTTAAAATGCACAAATTTATGGGGTTTTCTTTCAAACTCATTTTCACCTTTTCCCCATTCATTTTAAAATCCTGCAGTTTCAGTTATAGAGTCCTTTTTAGATGTAATGATCAGCATTTATGAAGGGCAGTTTAGGGTAGAAAAGCCTCTGAAGCATGCACTTTCGTAAGACACTGGCTTTCAGTATTTCATCACACATGTTTACTTTACTACTTGCTCATCTCAACAACCAGCTGTCTGTATTTAGTCTGCCACAGTCTCATGTGAATCAGCTTCTTCAGGTTTTCTTTACCGTTGCCGTTAATTGTTAACAGCTACTTTCCACACAAAAAACCACACAAAACATAAAACCAGATCAGGGTACCTATACACCGTTTAAGGAAGCATAACCTTGTGTATTACCCACAAGCATATTAGAATAACTCACCTAGATCACACTGAATTCAAAGCTGAATACTGTATATGACATATAATCTAAAATGTTTCTAGTCAACTGCAAAGTGAGATTATAATGAAGCAAACTGCTCATTTCTATCTGAATTTACTGACAATTTACATTGAGAGAGGCGAGTGCACATGGATGTCGGTGCATGCTATTTTAGGCACTGCATGCATCCATAAAAGCTGCTATATAGTTGAGATGCAGATGGGAAGCCAGAGGTCTTGGCCTTGAGAAACTCACAACCTCAGCATGTTCTTTTGGCTCCTTCTTTTTCCGAACGTCTAGCTTTAATCTGCACGTCTCATCCTCGGGCACTTTTTATTTTTAAGAGCAAATCTGTGAGTAAAACGAAAGCGTGTTAATTGTAAAAACAACTGTTTTGTGTTCTGGCTTTAGGTGATTTTTGAGGCACTGGAAGGAAAAAGGCTGGATCTTTTACTATCTTTTAATCTTTTAATGATCTTTTAATATATTACTGTATATATATAAGTTAGGAGGTAAATTTATTTAGTGCCTCTACAGACAAGGTACTGAAGCCACTTGAGACCAGACATAAACAAAGTAAAATGCAACACAAATGATAATTTAAAAGATGAGTCTTTGGTGGCTCACAGATCATAGACTTGAGGGCAAATTATAGATTGAAGGGGCACAACTGAGGTTTTAGTCTGGATTTTGGGATAGATAACAGGCCCTGATCAGAAAACCTGAGAGTCCTGCTGAGGGCATATGGCTGTAAAAGGTCACTAATATACTGTAGGTAGGTGATTCACCATGCAGAACCCTGAAGGGAGAAAAACCAGAACTTTAAATTCAATTCTGAATTGAATAGTGAGCCAGCACAGAGAGATCAACAGAAGTGTAACGTGGGAGCGCTTGGAGGATCTAGTCAAGAGCCTTGCAGCAGAGTTTTATACAATCTGCAGATGATCCATGGAGGTTTTATTGATTTGGGTCAAGATTAAGTTACAACAATTGTGCCGAGAAGAAATAAAAGCGTGAATAAAAATCTCAGATTTTGATGTAATGGGAGCAATTTACTGATGTTTCTCAACTGATAAAAACAGGATCCAACCAGAGTTCTGACCTGCAAATCCAAGTGACAGTTTCCCTAACTGCTGATTTAATGTAGGGAGAGACTGGACCCAGATTTCAAATGATCTGAGGGACCAAGGTGGCTGGGGCATAAATAAGAATCTCAGTTAGCCGACATCCAGGACTTTACGCAGGACAGACAATATTTTTAGAATTAAAAACTTTAGTTTAGGTTTAATTCTAGGTTTAAAGGTGATGTAAAGGACAATGTCATAAAATGAACCATTAAATAAAAGCATTTAACAAATCTGATGTAAAGAAGCAATTACAAGAGAAATAAAACAGGTCACAGAAAGCAGCTCTCCAGAGCTACAGTGTGAGAGGGGGACAAATGATGACTGCAACAGATATACCCACCCAGTGCCTCAGTCTCATGATTAACACATGCTGATCAATAGTGTCAAAGGAGTCAGACCACTAGATTTGCTTGTATCCCTGCACATCAACAAGACATTTGAGACTCTGAGGAGAGCAGATTCAGTAGAGTGGGCTCAACTGAATGAATGGGCCCTAAAAATGTTTTCCTTTCACCTTTTATTTCATTTGTGAAACTACTACTTTCAATTTCTTCATTTTTTTCTTATATAACTCATTATCTTTAAATCATTCACACAGACCTTTTGGCAGAAACTCATTAGTATCTCATCTGCTGATTATTTCTAATGATCTGATTGTTTCATTTCATTATACAGTCTGCATCAATAAACTGTCCAAATATAAACATGCTTCCAATGCATTTTAAGTGGCAATCAAAACACTGAACAGTAGGACAAATGACTGTTTAAATATTAGTGTTTCTTTATCTTGATGTGCTTCCAGTAAATTTAAATCATTTTATACCATCCATATTTATACGCCTTCCCTTTAAGACTTGCCTGTATATGCAATAAAAAGCAGCAGAGAGTGGGCCATCTGCCACTGTGGCGTCTGCAATGTACTTGACCACAACTACTACCTCGTCTTTCTGCTGAATCAGTGGACAACCCAGGGAGAGCACAGGGTACACGGTGATTAAACTGAGCCCACAGCGCAGAGGAAAGCACAGATAGGGTGTGATAAACTGGCTGAATCACAACAGCACTGCCTCATTTTTCCAATTATAACATTAACTATTGATGCAGCAGCAAAGCATGTCTGCTTAATGCCTCGCTGCACCTTCTTGGCCTTTCCTGATCATGGGTGTGGCTGTGAAGCAGGAAAGGAAAAAAAAGACACTGGAAACTGTCAGTCAAAGTGTCTGACGATTGCAGATTGAGGATCTAAGCCTGTAGTTAGCTGCAGTAAGTCAAGCTGGATGCCACTCAAACCAAATCACTGATCACTCATTTGCTTTTCTGATAGTTCTGGAGGTTTTTTTTTCCAACATAGAAACTAAATCCTGCACAAGGACACATCATAGCCAGAATAAAAGACGCCAAAATGGATATTGAAAAGGCAATCTGATGAACTCACATCTTCTAACATCTATCATTACTAACAGAAACAAAACCACATTTGAGATCACATTACATGTGAGACCACAGACTGACCGCTAACCACGCTGATATATTGTAATTTAATATCAACTGACCATCCATTATCTCTTTTTTTTTTTACATTTTTAGTATGATGAGCATCTTAAGCTTCTCATAGTTCAAGGTGAAGGTTCAGAAGTGTTGTAAGGAAGAAAAAGATGCAAGTTAATATGTTTTAATGCCATGATTCATACAATACTGAGACATCTGCGCCACACACCAAGCAAAATTAACAGTGAGGCAGCCAAAGCAGCACAGAGTGAATGAATTATAAAAAAAATATACCATCATTAGAGTTGTTAAATTGCTGTTTAAATGATGGTACTGACGTATCAATCACAAAGGAGGCCCCTCCTAAAGCACCTGCCTTATCCTCCTTTCTGACCTTAAAGGGGACCATGACTTACAAAATATTACATTTAGTAGGGAAGTATTTGAGGTCACAGAGTAAGGGAACTGAGGGCCATTCTCCCATGGACTTCTACACAATTACACATCAGTTTTCCTTTAGAAGCTATGCCCATCTATGCCAAGGATTTGAGAACTCTATGCCCGGGCAAATTGGTTTGAGAGGCCACAGCTACAGCAGAAGTATATTACAATGGTAGACTATTGTTTGAGCTAGTTTAGGTATATAATCACCTGTTCTCCTGTATTGGCAGGGAGTTTAATTTAAAATAAATAAGTGTCTGTTTTCTGGATATGGATACCAAATATTAGTCATGTTTTAACAACTTCAGACTGTCTGTCTTTGTGTGATGTTCCAGTCAAAAATCTGGACAGTTTGCTGACTATATTCATGATTTCATGATTGCAAACTACTGTCTTTCCTCGTAATTTTTATTCCCCGAACTGTAATATAAACATCCACCAACACCAAATCTGCAAAAACACTGCAAACCACCCATGATATTATTTTCTCTTAAAGCAACAAGCTCGCTTTACAAAACACATTACAAAACTGTAGCTGTCTTCTCAACTCATATAAGATAATTTCCTGATATAAAGGGTTTTGTTTGGAACAGCATTCCTCGTTACAAAAGACTCTTTTATCTTTAAATATGTAAGAATAATCTAAATGTTCTTTCTTAGAACGAGCAAAGCATTGTGCAACAGAGATCGTTTTTAATCCCAAACACAATTCTCAACACATATTTCCTAATATTTCTTGGCTGTGTGGTTTCATGACTACTTGCTTCATTTTAGGCTGACTTTCATGCTGTGTCTAGAAAATAACTGGCAGTTAAATTTCACCAAGTGGCTTTTTTAAAAAAAAAAAGCTATACAAATGAACACACGCACACACAGATGCACAAAAATTACACACAGGAAGCAGGGGTCTGCAGCATGGCGGACTGTGCTGACACAGAAAAGCTGGACCAAGCCTGCAGCCTCCACATTGACAATGCTACAACTTAACACACTGCACACACACATACTCTCTCTCTCTCTCTCTCTCTCTCTCTCTCTCTCTCTCTCTCTCTCTCTCTCTCTCTCTCTCTCTCTATATATATATATATATATATATATATATATATATATATATATATATATATGTCGTGCACCACAGACCAGGAAGGTGATGGAGGAAAATGGGCAAAAAGGAGTGCAAAGCTGATTTTCTATAGAGACAGGCTGAAGACACAAAGCAAAGACAGCAACATAGAGAGGAAAACAGAGCGTAGCATTAAATGGCTGATGTGCTTTAAGGTGAGATATCTGTGGTGGGAGTGCGAGGGCAAGTGAAGAAAAGAGAGTGAGATGAAGAGAGGGAGGAGTGTACACGGTGTGCCGCGTGTCTCCTCTCCAGTCATGACTGAGCAGCAGCCTCACCATGACGGAGCTCCCGTTCCCATGACAACCCCGGCTGTCAGATGGAGGGAAGAGCAGAGGAGGGATGCGGGCGAGGAAGGGAGCGTTGGATGGAGATAGAAACATAAAGATGAACGTGGTTTACTTACGGGGCGTTTGCCGTTCCGTTCCGCTGCAAAGGTGTGTCTGACATGGCTGCAACACCTGCTTCTTGCGCTCCCTTTTCCTCTCTCTCCTTCCTCGTCCTCTTCTCCCACTCCTGTCCTCTAGTGTCCTTTTGACAGAGTTATGTCCTCCTCCTCCTCACCTCCTCGTCCTCCTCCCTCTTTGCCTCTGTATCTTCTCCACCTCCTCCTCTCCTCTCCTCCTCCTCTTCCTCCTCCTTCTTTCCTTCTGCCTTTTCGGTGTGTGTTCTCTATACGCCAGGATGTGTCAGAGCAGCTGCTGCCGCCGCTCCTGCATCACCCCGCTCTGCTAGCAGGAGGCAACGGGTGCAAGCATGTGCGTGTATGTGTGTGAGTGAGAGAGCGAGAAGGACATATATACACAGAAAGAGCGAGAAAGAGAATTTTGTCAAAAGATATGGTATAGGAGGGAGTGATGAAAGAAAGCAAGGACTGTTGTATAGAGATATAGCCAGGGATAGGGAGGAGAGGGTGGCAAAGAGGCAGCAGAGAGAAAGAGAGAGAAACAATGGCTTTAGGGAGTTGAAGGATAATGAAAGGAGTGGCCAGCCTGTTTTCACTAACTACCTCTTGCAAACAACCTTTTCCCTCTGAGGATGACGAGGGGTTTCTTTAAAGAGACAGGTGGGATAGTAAAAGACACTGTTTGGTCAATTTAAAAAAAGATTTCAGAAATGGAAGATTTCTGAAGGGATAAGAGTGACGGGACTGCGCTGTGTTATAACACTGATTTGAACATGACAGAACACACTGTCTTACACTGACTGGCCATTTCATTAGTTACACTTAGCTAGTACTTTCAGAGCTGCCTTAATTCTTCATGGTGCTGATTTAACAGGGTGATGGAATCATTCGTCAGAGATTTTGGTCCATATTAATGTGACAGCATCACACAGTTGCTGCAGATTTGTACATCCATGATGTGAATCTCCTGTTCCATCACATTCACGGTGCTCTGTTTGATGGAGGTTTGGTGACTGTGGACAGTGAACACATTGTCATGTTCAAGAAATGAATTTGAGATAGTTTGAGCTTTTGGACATGAAATGGATATGGTCAGAAGCAATACTCAACTAGGCTGTGGCATTTAAAGGATGCTCAGATGGTACTAAGGGCCTCTATAGTGTGGCAAGAAAATATCCCCCACACCATCTCGCCACTGATATGAGCCAGGATGGGTCCAGGGTGTCATGTTGTTTACACCAAATTTTGATCCTGCCATTAGAGTGTTCATCAGACCACACAATGTTTTTTCCAATCTTCTATTGCATACTTTTTGTGAGTCTGTGCAAACGGTACCCTCAGTTTCCTGTTCTGAGCTGACAGGGATGTCACCCAATATGGTCTTCTGCTGCTGCAACCCATCTGCTAAAGGGTTGACATGCTCTTCTGCAATACTTTGGTTGCTATCAGCCCAAGCAGTCTGACCACACTCCTCTGAAATCTAACGTTAATAAGGGATTTTCTTCCAGAGAACTGCTGCTCACTGGATATTTTCTCTTTTTCGGAGCATTTTCCTAAACATTAGCTAGGATTGAAAAAAACCAGTAAATCATCAGTTTCTGAAATATTCAGACTAGTCTGGCAGCAGCAAACATGCCATGTTCAGAGTCAATTTAAATCACTTTTCTTCAATATTCTGATGCTCATTTTGAACTTCAGCAGGCCGTCATAAACATCTCTAAAATCCTAAATGTACAGAGGTGCTGTTATCAGAGTAGTTCATTCAATATTTACGTTAACAAGCAGCTGAACAGGTGTACCCAGTATGGTGGTGGTTCACTATCCAACATGCCTGAGTTTTACTGTGAGAATGCATCCAAAGCTAAAACACAACAGAAATTGAAAATGCATCCTTACCCCAGCAGCTCTCGTATCTCTTACAAGAGCCCCTCACACCAGACAATCACGTGTTAAATTATTTGTGTCATATGTGTTGAAAAAGTAAACCAAAAGTCCACAGAGATGTTTGGTATTAGATTGGATATGAAGCCTGTTTTTCTGGGTGAAAGTCCTCTAAGCTCTTCAGCCACGTACATCTATCTATGTAGACTATTTTGCTCTTACCCAGCAAGACCTGTGATTGGCTGAAATCTCCCGCCACAGGCTATATTTTATTAAGAAAAAAACCTTAGTTTATAATTTTTGCTTGGACATGTAATGACTACATTTGGGAGATTGCAGTTAGTTCCTTCAGATTTCATCTTGAGAAATGACACATCTAATACGTCAAGGAGAAGTGCAGCACACGGAAAGATAAATGTCCATTTTTATCTCTATAACTCCAAAAATATCTAACAAAACTGTAACGTGTTCTTTAATTTGTCTTTCACTGTAACAGTTTATAAATATACACAGCTGGCAGCAGTTTCACGTGTCTAACTACAGCAGATAAGTACCACAAACAAACTGAAAACACAAAGAGGATTGTGTATCAGGTATTGAATTAACACAACATATTACAGATATTCCCAATGTAAAAGTGGTTTGTGGCTTTTTGGACCTCATCAGATATTTTTTAAACTGACTACTGGTTGCTACTGTAAGTGCAGGGTAGTGATTGCTGTTTAGTCTATGGGAACATTTCTTAGAAAGCCGAACAAGGAGCTCAGATGTCTTTTTTATAGGCTCTATAACCTGCTGGATGCACACTTAGCAGCAATGAAAGGAAGCCAGGGAAAAGCATAATCTAATCTTTCTGGTTTCTCTTATTTCCTTCTTTTAATATTTGACCAAGTCCATGAGAACGTGCCTCACTCTGACATCTTTCCTTTTTTCCTGCTGTTATTAACAAATATTTCTTCCCTTTATTAGTACACCTCTTTAACTGCCTGCTGATGCAAATATATAATCAGCCAATCACTTGGCAGCAACTCAACACATTTAGACTGAGAATGTAGACATCATCAAGATGACCTGCTGAAGTTCAACCTGAGCGTCATAATGGGGAAGACAGGTATTTTTGCACAACATATGGTCTGTAGTTGTGTGTGCCAGATATTCACAGTTGTTTTTGTATTCCATAATATTCCAGACTGTTGGGAGGGTGGTGCAGATTAAAAAAAGGACACATTATAAGACTTAGCAGGTTAAATAAGTCGTAAAGCTATTTTGTATTATAGCTCAATACTGCCATAAATGTTCTTGGTCTTGAGTTTTTCGCTGTGCAGGTCATTTACCCGGCTCAAGGACAAAGTGAATATCACATTTCTTAAAGCACTGACATGTTTCACATTCCTGGTTGTCACACTTTTGTCATCACTTGTATGGTTTCTTCTCAACTCATCTGCTTCCTCACTGCTGAGGCCTCTTTCTCCCTCTGTGTCCCTTACCATCAGTTTGTGTTGAGTCCATGGTTATCGTGTTGCTTGGTATGTCAGCTATTTAGAGGCAGCTCTTTAGGTTTAGGTAGTGACCTTAAATGGGCATCACTCTTGCACCCTCCACCCTCTTTTACACACACCAACACTCAATCCCACCCTGGAGGTTGTGTTTTACTAGCGTCTGTTTGATTATTCACGTTGCTGAGCATAGGCAGTATATTATAATGGTAATATATAGATTTTAACATATACAGTTAATGGATTATCACTTTTTCTAATATAGAAGAAATAGTGATGCTCAGAAGTGACTCATTTATAAACTCATAGCTTTGAGAAATTAAAAGTTTTAATATTATAGGTTATTTACTGAACTCAATTTGTTTATGAGCACATTTAAGAAAAAGTTGAGACATATGAGACAGAAAATTGAATCAGTTAAATTCAAAGCACAGAAAACATAAATGGATGTGCATTAACACAACAGCATTGCGCAGAGGATTTCACAGAAGAGAGCCATATTTTCATGACAAGGCATGAAAAGGCAACAGAAAATAAAATGGTTGTTAGATATTCTACTGACGAAACTTTTAAGCTCTGTATTTCAGCTAGTAGTTGTGGAGTTTGCTGAAGGGCTATGATCACCAGCTTCAGTTAAAACACGGTTTTGTGTGCAGGAGAAGTTATATGTGTATATACATACATATATATATATATATATATATATATATATATATATATATTAGGGGTGCAACGATACAACAAAATTCATGGTTCGGTTCGGTTCGATACTTTGGTGTCACGGTTCGATATTTTTTCGATACAAAAAAAATGTTCATGCCTTTTTATTAATTTGTCATTTATTAAAATTTTCACGGCACATTCTGCACCACATCTCTGTGCGTTCATCATTTGTTTGAAGCCAGCTCACCTCCTGCAACCACTTTTCCGAGAATACGTGCTTCTTTTGTGGTTCGGACTCCTTCTGACATTTCTTTGGAGGTGGAGGAACATCACAGTAATTGTTTAAAGGAGCTTCTTCGACATCTTTAAAAGTTCTAAACAAATGTCTGTCCTCTTCCTTAAAATCTTATGTACGCAAACACGCGTTGCAACTTCTTATCTTGTGCAGGTTTTTATTTTGACAGCGAATGCGCACCTGCGGACCACTTATGTGCAGCCCTGGTTATTTAGCTCGTCATATTGCAGCCACAGAAATTCTTTTGTCCATGAAACCATAAAGCTGCACTTTCTTTTTGCCTTATAGTCTGATTTGTCATAACCTTTCCGTTTTGTCACTTCTTCACCCTGACCTGTCTTATTTGGCTCAGCAGAACTAAAATATATATCCTGCTGCTTTTACACACGCACTAACATAACGCTCAGCGATTCTCTGCGCGATCAACCTCTCACATGTTTAAGCTGCAGGAGATTTCACTTGTCATGTTTGCATAGTAAGCTAACGATTGATAAGACGATGTCAGAGGAATTGGTGCGCAAATTATCATCACTCACCAATCAGTACTGTCGCTTTCTATACACAGTTCACGCGATTGCAAAGTGAAAGCAAAAAACAAGCGCAAATTCAAACGCGATTTCAGTATGTCACATATTGACAGTGGCTCACCGATGCCAATGACATAATTACCCAGCTACATTTCCGAAAGAATGCAAAAGCATTGACATATATTTTTCCTTCCTACGATAGGCCGACGGGCAGGGCAGAGATAGATTTTGGTAGCCCGACTGGAAAAAAGCCCCAGGACGTCGGGCTAGCGATTTTGCGAGCCCTGTATCTGATTGAGGAATCACTCATCTTTGGAAAAGAGAGTTTATTATGGAGAAATGTCTCTTTCCAAAATAAAAGCTATACTAAACGCTTCTTCTGGGCTATATTCTCAGCAGCATATTAAACATATCAGGTCCCCATAAGGAGAATCACGTGCTAACGGCTGTCTAAATGACTCGGGTAAAGTTTGTAGCATGCCTGCTTGTTTTTGTCTGCTTCCACTTGTCTTTGCACTAGGATGATGTCGGAGTAAATGTGCAGTCATATTGGTTGTGTTCCCACTAGTGCTGTCAGCGTTAATCTGAAATGACGTTAAGGTCACAACACGGCAAATCTCCGTTAACGAGCTACCACGGATCGCCTCATGAGTGGGGCTGGAAGACGTCAACACATTAACGAGCTAACTGCGCTAACACACTAGTTCCCACCAATTGAGCATTGCTGGCACATCCAACATACTGTTTTACTTTTGTCCATGACACGCTTACCTTCAGGGTCATACGTCACATGAAAACCAAAATAGTTCCAAACGCCAGATCTGAATGAGGGTGGGGGAGGTTCAATTTGCCATGTTGCAAGGAGCTTAACTTCTGTCTAGCTAGCTTGCCCTGCGCTCAGTGAATCTGTGTTCGACTACTCCGCCTAGGCTGCACTGTCGAGCGCAGATCCGCTGAGCGCTCAACACAGACAGCATCGTCAGAAGGAAAGTTGATAAAATAAATTAAAAATGTTGTATCGTTCGATACATATGCGTACCGAACCGAAAGCACTGTATCGAACGGTTCGATATCGATACGAGTATCGTTGCACCCCTAATATATATATATATTTAAAAAGGCCCTCGAATGGAGCCTTGAACTTGTATTGAAGATCTGTTTCTAGCGGAGGGAACTCACTAAAGGACATATTACTGAATTCCAGGAGCATGTGTAGGGCACAGTGACAGACTTTGATGTCTTAAAAATAAGTCATTGTCACCCTTAGATGAACAGGGTGAGGTGAAACCTAAAACTTGACTGAAATTTGTGCAGGGTGCAGAAGAACTGATCCATTAGAGAGCAGACTAATTTAGTTTAAGTCAAATGTTAAATAACTTGTATTAAAAAAAAAGAGAATCCATTTCAATGTAATATTTAAAGAAGACTGGGGGGCATGAGTTTATCTGTGAAATTTAACTGTAAAGGATGTTGAGTTCTGAGATTATGTGGCGCTAATTGTTTAATATTAGGAAACATTCATATGGAATATGTGTTGCTTCAGGATGACTTTTAAATACAGTCTGAAGCTGTGGTTATTATACCAATTACAACTCTATGGATGTGTTTGAAAATGACATTTAAAAATATATTATATATATTTTTCTCTCCATGTTTTGGCTCATTGTTGACATTTAGCAAGAGTATTAGAATCTGCCACATGTGGCTTTTTTCCATTTTCACTCTGCTCCCCTGCAGTTCTGATATTATGAGTTGTGGCCTCAGATTAGTGCTGGGACTTAACATTTTCTGCCTTTCAAAGACTGAGTAAAGAATATTGATGCAGGAGAAACTGAATATTATTATTGTTTTGTGCCTAGGCCACCAGTTAGTCACATTTGGGTTTAGTAGCATTCAATAATCAAGTGACTCATAATGTGAACTACCCTGTAATATCTTACAGTCGGACTGCATATGTAACCCAAGATGATGACGATTGCAGAGTATCTTTAAAATCATGAAGTCTACTGCCATCTTATGGATTTATAAAGCTATTAAAGCTGCTTCCTTGTCCAGCAGGGATTTGTCTTCGTCCCAGGAACAAACCAGGGATCACTATGGGGCCGCTATTTATAAAGCAATTCTAAAATTTTAAAAGGTGATTGATGATTTATAAGTCATGTAAAAAAACACATATAGGTGTAAGTACAAATGGAACAATGACTGTGTTTTTAAGAGATCCTGAAAACAGGGTTTATGTATTTTAAAGAAACTAATGTTTGAAAGATAATAAGATTTATGTGATTATACTCTCAGTCTACTCTGCAAAAGAAAGCTAATTATTGTCATTATTTTGTGGCCAATTATATATTTACTGTAAAACAGATGTAATGAGGCATTATTTATACTGTAACAAAGAATATAATAGCCTGAATATGCAGGATTTAAAGTGTTATGGGTTTATGGGTTCATATAGAAAAGTTTGTTAGACTAATGTTATAATTCAAAGGTTATTTTTGATTATTTTGGAATTTTCACATTTTTATGTGTGCAATAATAAAGATGTGCCGCAAGTTATGAAATCTATGTTCTTTCTAATTAAAAAATAATGATTAAAGAACTGACGGTCGCTGGACTTGCGCTCCCTTGAAGCATCCAGTAGAGGGCGCTGGCTGTCAGACTTTAAAGTGGAAGTATGCCAGTAATTTCCTACTTTAGAGATTACATTGCGATTATATTCTTGTAGAGATTTACTGCAACTTATAGCCACATTATCTCTCCATATATGTGTTGTTTTTCAATTTACAATTCTCAATTCTCAAAAAATGTCTATGACAAAAAAAAAATCTCTGGAAAAGAGACTCACAATTCAGCCTCGTCTCAAAAGCTGATGTTGTATATCTGAACATGCAGAGAGTGCTCTGCTGTTTAGCAAATATTTTTCAAGGTAAGTTCTGCACTGTGTCAGACATTTAGCTTGTTAGTGTGTGTAGTTTGTATAACAAAAATGCCAGGCCTGGTTCCTACACTCTCAGACAGATGCACACACATTTTGAAAAACAGACAGAGACAAGTGGTTTCTGCTTTCTGCTCCACTGGGTTTTGGTTGTTGAAGAAAGTCTTTGAGCTCAAATAACCCAGGTATACCACAGGAACCCCAACTGGGATTTACTCTGACCCACTTAGTGCCTCAAACATGTTTTACTCCAACACAAATGACTTCACTAATACTGGGGACAAAAACACTTTAAACATGAACAACTTGCTTTCATTGTAATGAAATGAAATCTCAGAACATTAGGCATCAAAACATACCTGAAGGACCTAAAATAATGAGTGGCCTTTCAGTGTGGAGTGTGCAGGTTGTTCTTGTGCTTGTAGCAGTTCCCTCTGGACATTCTGGTTTCCACCCAAAGTGGTTGTTACATGACAATTACACTTTGTTGCACACGTGGACTATGGACATCAACAGCAGTATTCATTCTCGTTCCTTGAATTCCACCTTAAGGGTGAATGCATATTTGGTGCAGTGTTATATCTCCATGGACAAATCTGCATGGTAGATAGAAGCTAAGCGGCTTTTTGCACAGAGTCTCGTGCTTGTTGTCTGATTGCAAACTTTCCATAAGACCCAAGTTGATCCAAACGTGCTCATGGACATGGAAACTTAAACAAACCTCTACGTTTAACTGGTGATTCAAAATCATCTTTAATAGTGTGTCATTGTCCAACTCTCTATTGGCCTTGAATTAAAGCTAATACTTTAGTTTTAAGGACTTAAAAAGCAAACAAACAAGAACTTGATGCACAAGTTTGAATTTATTTTGGATTTATTCTAATCCACACAGGGTCAAAATGATATATATAGAGTCAAATATACACAAGCACTTCTTATTGGTAAGCTTGATTGACTATAACTGGTAGTTTCTTTTTGCCAGCATAAAAACAATTTGTTTGATCGCATTGGATTAACCAATATTCAGAACAAAAGTCCAAAGGAAAGTCCAAGGAACTCAGTGAAGAGCTGTAGATTTACACAAGCTGGGAAGATCTCTCGTAGCCATTTCTAAACAACTGCAAATTCCAAACTCATCTGTTAGTAAGCTTTTCAGATGTGCAACTGCTTTGTCAGGATCTGCAAGATGATCAAAACTATCATTCTCAGATGAGAGGAAATTAGGAAATTGCAGCAAAAGGTGGTTCTACAAAGTATTGACTCAGGGGGCTGAATAATTATGTAATTACACGGGCCCCACTTTTCAGTTATTTATTTGTAAAAAAATGTTTGGAATCATGTATAATTTTCGTTCCACTTCTCACGTGTACACCACTTTGTATTGGTCTTTCACGTGGAATTCCAATAAAATTGATTCATGTTTGTGGCTGTAATGTGACAAAATGTGGAAAAGTTCAAGGGGGCCGAATACTTTTGCAAGCCACTGTAGGTCTGTAGGAGCTACATTCAGTTTTGTCTTTTCCAGACTTTGATATTACAGAGATAAGAGCTTGGTTCCATGATACTGGTATTTTGCCACCCCCAGGATATAATTAAAACAGGATTTCAGTAATGGTGTAATAATATGTTTAAAGATTCTATACCCTTCTGAGGGAAAACCATCTGAGGTTTACATTAACATGGACTGAGAGGGCACAGACCAAGACAGAAGGCCCTGCTCCAAAATCAATCATGAATGAAAAAAGAAGTTTGTTTGGAAAAGTAAAGCCAAGGCTTTCAAACCTGAACACACTGTAGTAGCTGTCCAGCATGGTGGCTCAACTTCATCTCAAATCAATTCAATTCAATTCAATTTTATTTATATAGCGCCAAATCACAACAAATGTCGCCTCAAGGCGCTTCATAGATACAGAGAAAAGCCCAACAATCATATGACCCCCTATGAGCAAGCACTTTGGCGACAGTGGGAAGGAAAAACTCCCTTTTAACAGGAAGAAACCTCCGGCAGAACCAGGCTCAGGGAGGGGCGGCCATCTGCTGCGACCGGTTGGGGTGAGAGAAGGAAGACAGGATAAAAGACATGCTGTGGAAGAGAGACAGAGATTAATAACAGATACGATTCAATACAGAGAGGTCTGTTAATACATAGTGAGTGAGAAAGGTGACTGGAAAGGAAAAACTCAATGCATCATGGGAATCCCCCGGCAGCCTACATCTATTGCAGCATAACTAAGGGAGGATTCAGGGTCACCTGGTCCAGCCCTAACTATATGCTTTAGCAAAAAGGAAAGTTTTAAGCCTAATCTTAAAAGTAGAGATAGTGTCTGTCTCCCGAATCCAAACTGGAAGCTGGTTCCACAGAAGAGGGGCCTGAAAACTGAAGGCTCTCCCTCCCATTCTACTTTTAAATACTCTAGGAACAACAAGTAGGCCTGCAGAGCGAGAGCGAAGTGCTCTAATAGGGTGATATGGTACTACAAGGTCATTAAGATAAGATGGGGCCTGATTATTTAAGACCTTGTATGTGAGGAGCAGGATTTTGAATTCAATTCTGGATTTAACAGGAAGCCAATGAAGGGAAGCCAAAACAGGAGAAATATGCTCTCTCTTTCTAGTCCCTGTCAGTACTCTTGCTGCAGCATTTTGGATTAACTGAAGGCTTTTCAGTGAGTTTTTTGGACATCCTGATAATAATGAATTGCAGTAGTCCAGCCTGGAAGTAATAAATGCATGAACTAGTTTTTCAGCGTCACTCTGAGACAGGATATTTCTAATTTTAGAGATGTTGCGCAAATGGAAGAACGCAGTCTTACATATTTGTTTAATATGTGCGTTGAAGGACATATCCTGGTCAAAAATGACTCCAAGGTTCCTCACAGTGTTACTGGAGGCCAAGGTAATGCCATCCAGAGTAAGAATCTGGTTAGATACCAAATTTCTAAGCTTTTCAGCGCCGAGTACAATGACCTCAGTTTTATCTGAGTTGAGAAGCAGAAAGTTAGTGGCCATCCAAGTCTTTATGTCTTTAAGACATTCCTGCAGTTTAACTAATTGGTGTGTGTTATCTGGCTTCATGGACAGATAGAGCTGGGTGTCATCTGCATAGCAGTGAAAATGTATGCTATGTCTTCTAATGATGCTGCCTAGGGGAAGCATGTATAATGTAAACAGAATTGGTCCTAGCACTGAACCCTGTGGAACTCCATAATTAACCTCAGTGTGTGAAGAGGACTCTCCATTTACATGCACAAATTGCGTATATGTATGTATGCGAAAATAACAGATGCATGGTGGAGTAAAGTTAAAAGCAGTGGCAGAATATTATCAGTGCTGCCGTCATGATGCTTGCTGGCCTTTTTGTGAACAATCAGCTTTAGTTCACTATAGAAATGCCCCATTTATAAGGCAATACGCATACATTAGGCACCACTATAGTGTATGTTTCAAAAGATTCAAAGTTATTTTATTAAATCAACAGCTAAAACTCGGATACAATCGGGTGTTCCAAGAGGATGATGATCCTAAACACACATCAATAATGGTTTTTAAATGGATAAAGCAGACTAACATTAAGCTCCTGGATTGGCCTTCCTAAAGCCCTGAACTCAGCTCTCTTACAAATGTATGGACTATGCTTAAAAGCCATGTCTATGACAGAAAAAGAAAACCGACCAGTTTAAATATGTCTGTGAAGGTTCTCAGTCATCCAGGTCATCGTAGTCAAAGGAGCTTGCAAAGAAAAGCATCTGGACTTCTTTAAGTTACTTGAAGACGTTTCACCTCTCATCCGAGAAGCTTCTTCAGTTCTAAGGTCAAATGGTGGAGAGTCCCAGATTTAAACCTAGTGGGAGTATCCCCCCACAGAGGGACAAAAGGACCCCCTGATGATCCTCTAATCGCCTGAGCCAAGGTGTGAAACTGGGTGTGGGTCCCAATCAGCCAGAGTTTCGGGTGAGTTCATTGTGAAACCTGGCCCCACCTTATCATGCGAATTCCTGAGGTCAGATGGCCCAGGGTGTGAGTGGGCGTTAAGGCGTCTGGGAAGGGATCTCAAAATTGGATTATAGATGGCAGAGAGTTGGTGTCGTAAACCACCGCCTCTGTTCAAAGATGGTCGCTCACAGACCCAGACCCAGCAACACGCTCAGACAAAAACTGGTTCACCCGAAAGACAAAACGCCTAAACACAGACTTAACAATGTGGTGTATGCTGTACAGTGCAGCGAGGAATGCCCAGACCTCTACATTGGAGAGACCAAACAGCCACTTCACAAGCGCATGGCACAACACAGAAGAGCCACCTCCACGGGACAAGACTCAGCAGTTCATCTGCATCTTAAGGATAAAGGACACTCTTTCGAGGATGCCAATGTTCACATTTTGGACAGAGAGGACAGATGGTTTGAAAGAGGAGTGAAAGAAGCCATCTATGTCCACTGTGAGCGACCATCTTTGAACAGAGGCGGTGGTTTACGACACCAACTCTCTGCCATCTATAATCCAGTTTTGAGATCCCTTCCCAGACGCCTTAATGCCCACCCACATCCTGGGCCATCTGACCTCAGGAATTCGCATGATAAGGTGGGGCCAGGTTTCACAATGAACTCACCCGAAACCCTGGCTGATTGGGACCCACACCCAGTTTCACACCTTGGCTCAGGCGATTAGAGGATCATCAGGGGGTCCTTTTGTCCCTCTGTGGGGGGAAACTCCCACTAGGTTTATATCTGGGACTCTCCACCATTTGACCTTAGAACTGAAGAAGCTTCTCGGATGAGAGGTGAAACGTCTTCAAGTAACTTAAAGAAGTCCAGACGCTTTTCTTTGCAAGCTCCTTTGACGACCAGTTTAAATGAACACTACCAAGCATTTTATTTATCGAATGAAGCCAGCTGAATCAGATTTTCATTACTTAAGGCAGTTATACAAGAAATATAAGTAATAAGAACAATATGCACAAACTTTTAACATAAAAGTTGTATAAGACATTTTTAATGCAATCAAAACAAGTAAATGACAATGCAAATTTTCACTCACTGCTAGTGCTTTAAAGCGGTACAAAAACATTTGCAGATACTTAACAGACAGTTTGAGTGGTTGACCCACTTCAGTTGTGCAAATACGTGTGTTTGCTACGGTGGTGATAAACAATTCATAAACATCCGAGGCAGGATTTGGAGGAACATGCAGGATGGCAACATCCTTCCAGTCAGGAAAAAGTTATTAAAAGAAATAAAATATTAAACAAAAGAGACCCATTCTCTGATCTGAAGTGCAACTACTGGAACAGGTGAGGCTCACTGCTATTTTTAGCACCTGTTTTTTAAGGTCAGTCTGCCATCAAAATGTAAAATAAATGCACAGTGACAAACCAAATATGGGATACAAAGGACGCTTACCTTATTTTTTTTGGTATTTAATATCATAGCTATCAGCTGAGTAAGAAGGCAAGTAAGAAAGGTGCAGACATGATGGACGAGTAGTCAGTCTGCTTGAAAACTGCATGTATAGTGTTTCTGTAGACAAGTCTGTGCAGTCACAAAATTGGCATGGGGTGATGATATGTGCACGGAGTGGCTCACCATCTGATCACAGTTTGTGTTACTTGGGCCCTTGGATACTGTATAATGGTGTGCTCAGAGCAAATTTTCCAAATGGTCTTGCATCACTGTTCCAAGGCAATATGGAGTGCAAATACTAATTAGAAAGCCATATTATTCACTTATATCTGCAAGAGATGTAAAAATTATTTCTGCAATGAAGTTCATTTTTCAGATTGCACAGTAATAACAGCACTTTTTAATTTTCCTGAAATTATCAGGAAAAATGCTTTCCAAAATGTCTCATTTCGAAAAAAATACCCAAACATTTACAGAATCTCAAGTTTGAGTACTGTTTTCATGGTTCAACACTTTCAACAGTTGAGAAGATAAAATAAAACCATGTTAATTAAATTTTTCTGCCAGTTCCTTAGTGATGTTTTTCAGACTAAAAGCTTGAAGCATAAACTAAACTTCTGAGTTCTGGTCTGATGGCAATGTGGAGTCTATCTGCCGTCAACATTTATCCATCTATGAGCGAATATGTGAATAAAACATCAGAGAGGAGATTGTTAATTGTGTCCTGTTCGCTGACTAGTCATATTCATAACGTACACACAGACACAGGGCTAACACTTTGGTTCAGACTGTTGGGGCGGTGGAGTATATGTGAAGTATATATAGAGCTATAAAGCAGTCGGTAAAGGGAGGAACAGTTAGGACATTACTGTTAGCATTTTACTGGGAAATCCCAAGTACTGGTTTGGAGGAGGGGAAACTGTGTGGGAATAACTGTGAGGATAACCCTGTGCTCGGAGGGTGGGTGGGTGCTGTGTGTACATACAGTACTGTAACAATGTGTATATGTGCGTGTGTGTGTGCGCGCACTGGCAAGTAAATGTTGGTTTTGTGGGTTGAATGTACTTCTACTTATGATTTCTGCAGGTTTGTTTTGGTGTCTATGCATGCACGTGTGTGTGTGTGTGTCTGTATATGTGCATGTGAGCGCGCAGCTGTGACACGCAAAAGAAGGCCAGGGCCCCCGAGACAAACGTGGCCGCTTACCCGCTTGGTTGCCATGACAACGGCGAGATGGGAAAGGCTCTGTCGGAATTGCCATTAAAATGGAGAGCGGCGCACTACTGCATGCCTGCACACACACACACACACACACACACACACACACACACACACACAATTCATTCACATGAAGACAAAGCAGGCATAAAATCACACACAAACACGAGCGTGCACACAGTGTGGATCCTCTGTGTTGGCTACATTGCTGTGGCGTTTGTGGCATAAGAGATATGGTAAAATATACAAATCCGCCACAACTACAACATCGATATCACAATTAATGGCTCATAATTCCCTAAGGGCAAGTGGTGTGAATGTGAGTGTGTATGTGGGTGTGCATGTGCAATAATGGGACATTGTTAAAATAGTGCTGCGTAGGAGAAAACAGGAGGACCCAGCAGTATACTTAAAGACAGACCAAGGCTTAGGGAAGTCTTGTGTTTTCCTGTGTTTATGTAAATGTGTGTGTGTGTTTGTGAGTTTTATTTATTCTTACATCTTTAATAAGGTCCAAGAGGGTGAGCACATTTTTGAAAGGTGAGTGTAAAAATGCACAAACAGTCAAGGACAATGGCATTGTCTCATATTTAATTCTCAGTGTACCCTTGCGGGTCTATAAAACTCTACCCTCTATTTCTCTCAAACACATACACACACACAAACATCACACACACACTGAATCTTTGTTAGCTGGATATGTCGATACACAGTCTCAGACTTTTCCTGCTTGTACAACAAACTGACTCGCTGACTTGCAGAGAACTGGCGAAACCCAGACCTCTGAGAAAACTGCTGTCCTGTAGCGAAGATCAACTGGCAGGTCTTTACTACCGTGAGGTTCATAGTGGATCATGTTGGCAGGGAAAAGAGAGCCAACTCCAACTATTACGACAGTGTTGGGATAATGTGTTACAAAGTAGCACACTGAAATACTCGGATAATTTTTTTTTCTGATAATAAGTGTAATTTAATAGTTCATTTCTCAAAAGCCTGAATATGCATCCATTCAGGCATTCATAATGTTTCTGTCTCCTTCTGACTCCTCGCATATTCAGTCCTATGTTTGTGGCAGATAGCGGAGACAACGGCCTTTACAAGTATTCACATTAATCTCTCTTTTTATTATGTATTCTGTTAAAGTGTCTCTCAGCTGATGAGGAACTAACAAACATAAACTCCACTCTTGGTGAGGCCTATTGGGGAAAATAACGATGATGATCGTGCTACGGTTAAAAACAGCGAGAGGTAGCTAAAGCTGTCGCACAGTGGAAACTCAACAAGCGTGTTTCATGTTATCAGCTGTTTGCACGGCAAAGTGAACACATCAGAGGTAAATGTGCAGCAGGCTATATAGCTACAGATTTATCTCTAAGATAAAATTGGTGGAAAAATGGCAAATATGGTGCTTATGTAGCGTTTTTCTACTCTGTTTCTTTGTGAGTCTTATTCATCAGTTCACACAAACACATTTTTCATGGCCAAAGCACTTTAACCAAACATTTACACTCTCACGTGGGTAACATCTGCTGCAGGAGTGTGGAATTAAACCACCAACCTTCGAAAGTAGTCGCCGATCAACTTTACCTCTTGAGCCACAGACAGCACAAAATGCAGGAGGGGAAAAAAAAAGAAAAAGGAAAAAACACAGAGAAGCTTTTTCAACTAATAAAAAGATTGTCTAGCAAGCATTAAAAAGCTCTTAGATGATGAGTAGGAGACCACTGTGAGAATGCTATCTGTATGTGAAGAGCAGCCTTTGCTACTCTAGCAAAGTTAGAGTTAGACTAATTAAACATTGCATTATTTATTTACCTTGGAGCACAAGTAAACATCCTACAGGGCATAATAAAGATATTTACAGAGCACACGATTGGACTGGAAACTCTCTTAAAAAAACGTTTATTTCCTTAAGTGAGAATATTTTTTTACGGCAGGGCAGCATCATAATCACTGTGTTAATTTGCACTTGTCTCATACTTACACTTGAAAAAATTTGATTTATATTGTAGTGGGTGGTGGAGATAGAAGCTGAAATGTAAGCTACTTGTGAAACCTTGACTGTATACACACAAAGAAGTTTCTGTTATTTAAGTCATAATGAATTTGCTGCTCATTGAATTCAGAAATACTGCCATCAGACAACAAATGACACAGTTTTGTAATATTTTGCTGCAGCTAAACCCTAATTAAAAATTAATACCTCCAGCTGCAAACCAAATACAGTTTCAGCCCCTTTTTAGCAGCAATACCTTTTAGCTATAAATGCAAAATTAAGTGGTTACTAATGTTTCTGTTTCTCTTATATATATCTGTGATCACTTGCAACCTCTCCTCCTCTCCTATTTCACTAAAATTGCTGTTTATATCTTCTTCCCATTAATAGTTTTGCAAAAACATGTAGAATTTCTAAACAAGACAGTTTTACTATTCCACTATGCTGCAAATAGTGTAGTTAATTTTTTACCACTTCCACTGCTCTCAGTAAATGTACACATATTTGTTTGTTCGTAAGTTGTAACTCATGTTTATCAATTTGGAGATTTAATTGGAGCTTGCCAACCACTTCATTAATGCACTGGTCCCTCTTTGCCTTTAGAAATGCATTGGCATAGATTTAACAAGATGCTTGAAATAAGAGATAAGAGATTTTAGTCCATAATGATATGACAGCATCAAGCAGCTGCTGTAGCTTGCGATGACTGAGCTTTGTGACATGGTGCATTATCCTGCGTGAAACAGCCACCAGTTGGTCACTGTGTTCAACAAGGGAAAGACGTGGTGAGCAATAATACTCAGGCAAGCAGTGCAAAACAATGTTTTAAGGGGCCTAACAAGTGCCAAGAAAATATCCCTTCATACAAGGCAGGATGCATCCATGAGCTGCCCAAGTTAAAATTATCAGTGTTGTTACTAGTACTAGCAGTACTGGGCCTGTATTTACAGTGGGGCAAAAAAGTATTTAGTCAGCCACCGATTGTGCAAGTTCCCCCACTTAAAATGATGACAGAGGTCAGTAATTTGCACCAGAGGTACACTTCAACTGTGAGAGACAGAATGTGAAAAAAAAATCCATGAATTCACATGGTAGGATTTGTAAAGAATTTATTCGTAAATCAGGGTGGAAAATAAGTATTTGGTCACCTCAAACAAGGAAAATCCCTGGCTCTCACAGACCTGTAACGTCTTCTGTAAGAAGCTTTTCTGTCCCCCACTCATTACCTGTATGAATGGCACCTGTTTGACCTCATCATCTGTATAAAAGACACCTGTCCACAGCCTCAACCAGTCAGACTCCAAACTCCGCCATGGCCAAGACCAAAGAGCTTTCGAAGGACACCAGGAAAAGAATTGTAGACCTGCACCAGACTGGGAAGAGTGAATCTACAATAGGCAAGCAGCTTGGTGTGAAAAAATCAACTGTGGGAGCAATCATCAGAAAATGGAAGACATACAAGACCACTGATAATCTCCCTCGATCTGGGGCTCCACGCAAGATCTCATCCCGTGGGGTCAAAATGATCATGAGAACGGTGAGCAAAGATCCCAGAACCACACGGGGGGACCTGGTGAATGACCTGCAGAGAGCTGGGACCAAAGTAACAAAGGTCACCATCAGTAACACACTACAACGGCAGGGAATCAAATCCCGCAGTGCCAGACGTGTTCCGCTGCTGAAGCCAGTGCATGTCCAGGCCCGTCTGAAGTTTGCCAGAGAGCACATGGATGATACAGCAGAGGATTGGGAGAATGTCATGTGGTCAGATGAAACCAAAGTAGAACTTTTTGGTATAAACTCAACTCGTCGTGTTTGGAGGAAGAAGAATACTGAGTTGCATCCCAAGAACACCATACCTACTGTGAAGCATGGGGGTGGAAACATCATGCTATGGGGCTGTTTTTCTGCCAAGGGGACAGGACGACTGATCCGTGTTAAGGACAGAATGAATGGGGCCAAGTATCGTGAGATTTTGAGCCAAAACCTCCTTCCATCAGTGAGAACTTTGAAGATGAAACGAGGCTGGGTCTTCCAACATGACAATGATCCAAAACACACCGCCCGGGCAACAAAGGAGTGGCTCCGTAAGAAGCATTTGAAAGTCCTGGAGTGGCCTAGCCAGTCTCCAGACCTCAACCCCATAGAAAATCTGTGGCGGGAGTTGAAAGTCCGTGTTGCTCGGCGACAGCCCCAAAACATCACTGCTCTTGAGAAGATCTGCATGGAGGAATGGGCCAAAATACCAGCTACTGTGTGTGCAAACCTGGTAAAGACCTATAGTAAACGTTTGACCTCTGTTATTGCCAACAAAGGTTATGTTACAAAGTATTGAGTTGTATTTTTGTTATTGACCAAATACTTATTTTCCACCCTGATTTACGAATAAATTCTTTACAAATCCTACCATGTGAATTCATGGATTTTTTTTTTCACATTCTGTCTCTCACAGTTGAAGTGTACCTCTGGTGCAAATTACTGACCTCTGTCATCATTTTAAGTGGGGGAACTTGCACAATCGGTGGCTGACTAAATACTTTTTTGCCCCACTGTATTTGTATCAGATCAATACTAAAATTTGCAGTACTGCACACCACTACCATTCAGAGATGCTCTTTTGCATATCTGCATATCTTATTTATAATGACAGGCTATTATTCAGTTACCTTCTACCTATTTTAGTTGCCTTCTTTGAATGGGTTTAGTCATTTTCCTCTATCCTGTGGCATAAACAAGGCATTTTCACCCAGATAAATGCCGCTCACTGGATATTTTTTTCTGTTTCAGACCATTCTCTGTAAACCCTGGAGATGATTGTGTGGGAACATCCCAGCAGATCAGCAGTTTCTGAAATACTCAGAACAGCCTGACTGGTGCAAATAACCATGCCATGTTCAAAGTCCTTTAAATTCCCTTTCTTCCCCATTCTGATGCTCAGATTGAACTTCAGCAGGTTGTCTTGATGATGTCTACATGACTAGATGCACTGAGTTGCTGTCATGTTACTGGCTGATTAGACATTTGTGTAAAGGAGTTGGATAGGTGTATCTAGTAAAGTGTCTAGTGAGATTAAACAGGTCATACATTTTCCAACATTAAGGGAAGTACAGCCAGCAACAATAACACAGCTGCAATCAATAAAATCGACTGGAAAAAATAATCAGTTCCCCATATCAACTTGCTATTGATTTAATTTCAAGTTCTAAGAATGGTTGACCAACTCTCAAATATATAGATTTTAATATACACATTTTTTTCTGTACTAATCCACCAGAAAATGAAATCAGTTGCTAAGATGTTTCACAGCTGAAACAGGTCTTCCTCAGTGGTTTTGTGTGTCTGGACATTCTGCGTGATTGAATCCTCTCAGGCGTGATACACTTGCTTGTGTTTTTATAGTCCGAGCAGGGGCAAGCGGTCTACACACCCACTGTAACGAAAGGTTAACCTAAATGTTAAAGAAAACCTCAGGGGTACTTTTCCTGAATCTCAACTGGCTTTCAAGTGTGTTCACTCATTCATTCATTCAAAGAAAATGATTTGCATGTTGGAAAATAATGTTGAACTGGGAAGTGGATGACTTCAAGATTGATTAGAAGGTAATGTGTCTTACACACGTTGGTTATAATGTATATATTTTTTTTTTATAAAGTCAGTTTCTCTCTCTCTCTCTCTTTGTCTCTGTTCTTCACTTCGTTGACCAGATTTCTATGTAGATTCACATTGTTGCCTAAGGCCACGGCTTCAAAAATGTGGTTTCGTAATACTGCTCCTTTGCTGCCTACATAATCCCTTTTTCTCAGGCTCTGGATCCCCCTGCCTTTATTTTTCCTCTTAGATGCTGTCTCCCTAATTTAGGCTGCACCTCCTACTCTTTCTCTCTCTCTCTCTCATTGTCATAAATTCTCAAAGAAAAGAAAATGTCTTTGTTTCTCTGCCTCCTTTTACTCCTAGTGTCTTTTCAACAACATAATTTAGCTCCAGCATAAATATTTAACATCCATTCCACTACTGTTCCACTGGTATTTATATTATTTATTACACAAACAGCAATGGTAGCAGTGGTGTATGTCTATAAGATTTATTTGCTATAGTAAAAACAGTCAAAGGCATTCAAGCTATCAGATACTAACATCAAGTCAGTGCATGTTGCACACTTAGACACCTCTATACACTGTTTTTTCCAGATCTGTTGAGTACACGTGTGCATATGCCCAGAGTTGATCTTATGCTTAATCAGACATTGCTTTGTGTAAAACAATCTATATAACCATGTCTCAAAATCATAACAGGTAAAGGAAATATTGGAAAACAATGTCCTGGCTGAGAACGCTGTGTCATCCTGAAAGGATTACAAAAACAAAGAGTTTTCTAACATCATCCTGGCTACAGGTTTGCCAGTTTCATCTTTGATTGCATTTTATGCTGTCTAGCTTTTGATATTTATATAAGGTGAAATTATTTTTGATGTTCAAAATTGATCAGTTTCACAGTGTGTGTGCTTCGAGCAAACACCAAACGGAAAACTAAATGTGAAATATGGTGATCTCACATGAACATTACTGTGCCAACACACATATGCTTCTAGTAGTTGCTGGGCACATGGCAGTCAATGTTGCTGTAAACATGCTTAAAGGATGCAGATAAATAAGAGTGGCAAGTGTAATTTCACATTTCTTTAATGACATCTTTGTCATAAAAAAGGATATTTTGCTGTTTCTTTAAGTATTTAGTATGTTTCTGTTTATGAATGACCTGTAACCTTCTCGTCTAATCTTTATAAATTTTGTAACGTGTACAGTACTGTGCAACAGCCTTGAGTCACCCTTTTGTTTCTTTATATTCTGCTAGGAACAGGAAATAAGTACAGCAAATCACTGAAACAGGTGCAAAGATATATAGAAATACACTGAATAAGGAGTCTGTAAAATTCCAAAATAAAATTCCAAGTTAATAATTGGTATGACAACCTTTATTTTCAACACCGCGCAACCTCCTAAGACCCAAACTCTTCCATGGCATGCATTTTTAATTTCTTTTGATATTTGGGCATATTGGGCCCCAATGAATGTAAAAACAAAGAACCTAAGAATACCTTCTTGATAGCCAACCACTTTCTTTACCTTACAATATAAAGTGCCTTGAAGCAACTGTTATTGTGATTTGGTGCTATAAAAAACAGTTGAAAACAAATTGAACTGTACTCTTCCACCATTTTTGATCAGGCTTTGATGAACACTACATGGATCAAGTGAAGGTCCAGATGCATCTCTCAGGTTCTGTGTCAGGCCTGACACACAAAGACATCACTTTCAGATACTGTTCATCTGCGGTTGATAGTTTTTTAAGGCTGTCAGTTCTTTTTGGAGTGTGTCTAATTTTCTCCCCTTTTCAAATACACATGACGAGATATGCCAAGTTTTCATCTAATAGGTCTTTTGAAGTCGCCTTGTTATCAACACAAGCCTGTCAAACTATGCTTTTTTTGCATTTTCCTTATATTCATCTAAAGAAATGTGACCAAATGATGTGTTTTTGCAATGGCCTGTTAGTAAAAAAGTGTCTAAAGATACAATTTAAAACAGAGTTTATGCTAAATTGTCTGTTATATGTAGATACAAGACTGCTTCGTCTTGACTTAGGTGCCTTATCCTTGAATGATTTATAGGTCAGTGTTAAGTGGCTTAATAAAAAAATAGAAAATCCTTTAAGTTAAAACATTTCTCTGAAAATACCAGGTACAAGGACTGGACTGAAAATGAGTGAAAAAGCAGCCAAAGTCAAAAGAAACACTTCAGAAATCCTGAAGAGTTATTTCACAAGACTGCAGTAAAAGCTCATATGAAAGTCTCACTCCTTGGAATCAAAATATACAGAAATGAACGGTGGCTCTATGTAAGCGCACCATAGTCATAGTGCAATGAATAGAGACATACTTGTCTATGTGAACACAACAGGGTAAATTATCTCCAGTTAGAATTACTGCAGTAGATAGTGTAATTCCAGTGGCACAGTGATTTTAAAGCATAGATATAATGTCAGACTACCCTAATATTTAGGTAGTGTTATTACCGTACTCCTGACATTTATAACAGCTGCTGCATTGTGTCCTAGAGTGTAAATAACCTAACACAAAAAATTTACTGCTGCAATCAAGCATTATGCTCACATACAGTCAGTAAGTTTATGAGGACAAAGCCATTGCTGAAAAAGAGTGACCTTTGAGTGAAGCTAATGGAAATACACGCTAAACAGACTTTTTGTTTCCTTGCTTTGAAAGAAGAATCTTACAGCATGTTGCGCAGTGAGGGGCGGTGAGGGAAACATCAGACTTCACTCTATCTTAATCAAAGTAATTGTTTTATTGTCTCTTGCCAACATCATGCACATGCAGACAGCAACTTCTCAAAATGGCTCCCAATCCATTTCCTGCTCCCTTTAAATACTCTAAAGACACGCCTTCTTAATACAGACTGGCCTATAAAAGAGCTGCAATTGAGGCAGGCCTCCTCTTTTACTGGGAAAACAAGATGGCCACCACAGAGGTAACCTGCAAAACACTTTGTTACATGAATGCTTCCCAACACAGCATTAAATATATTAGTGCACAGACGGGTGGCTGGTAGATTTGCATCACATTGCAGCTTGTGCTATCTTCACTGACCTGTGAGACTCTGTGAGAGGTGGGGAGGTGACAAAACATAAGAGGGAAGAAAGGAAGTGGTTGAACAAAAGATTGCATGCTGTATTATTTATCTTCTGCAGATGTAAGTCTACATTATTTATCCCCATGGGCAGCACATTTCTGCTCTGACCGGTAATAAATTACTTTTCTCCTGTGATGGATAGTTTTTTATTTTATCATAGGTTTGATCATCTGTGTGTCTGCTGTGTGCACTTATAATGTGGAATTGAATCAAACTCTCAAAATATAAAGTATTTGAGTACAATAGATATATTTTTTATATGTTCCAATGTTGGACACTTTGGTGCCCTGAGCCAAATCCATTACTACTGTGTTTGCTCCACTTTGTTGTCCTGGTGTGCATTTGTTTGTGTGCATGTGTGTGTGTGTGTTGACTCATATTGCTTCCATAAGCTTTTAAACATCTGAGTCTATAATGGAGATGAATGCTGGCTGCTCTGTCTTACAACAGTGATTTAATCACACAAACAGGCAGCTAGATCTTATGTGCACATACTGTATATATGTGTATGAATGATCTCTCAGTCTTTAGATCAGACCACACAGATCTGTGTTTCTGACAGAGAACCCCAGGGCATAAATATGAAATTGCAGCAAAGTGGATGAAAATGTTTATCTATGCAAGCCTTCTTGAAAGTATTCATGAGTTTGGGAGCAAAAATGTTTGGTCATTCTCATTTAAAAATGAGATGAGAATTATGGGTTGTTTTTTTTCCCTGAGGCTAATTTAGACGTAAGATGTGAGTTATTGTGGATTTTCAGTCTGAGGTTTACTAGTATATACTCGAGACTATGATCAAATTGGAGCCTGAATTATTATATATTGTGAAAATGAATTCAGTCAAAGTCCTTTAATAGTGTGCCAGCCTGTTTCTTTATAATTCTTTATAACTCATAGTGTATAGCTTAATTGGTGTTGCTATGGCAGCCATTTAAACCCTTCCTCTGCTGACATCATAACCCTATTTATGCTTCTTAGAGCACATCTGGTTTCATTCAGCTAAAACCATCCACCTGAAGAAGTGACTTCTGAGCGTCTAAACTGCAGAATCACTGTGATTTCAATGTGTAGCACATAAACAGAACAAACAAACAATTTCCAAAAGGGCAGAAGTCAGTTTTAGTCTGTTCTTTTCCACCCTAGTGACTTGCTAGTAAAGGTCATAGAACATTTTATGGTAGCACATTATAATACAGCCAGTGACTAAGGGTGTAATTCCCCTGTAATTAAATGGATTTTCAATGTTTTTTTAATTTAAAATTCAATGTTATTAGATTTGCATACAAACACTTAAAGTTAGATAACCTAGAATAAGGGCATAAACAGACAGGTTATTACAGGAAACAAATAAGAAATAATTATACTGTATAAGAAAGATTAAGTATAAATTTAAGTAGTGAGTAAGTCATTTTAATTTCCTGGTAATTTAGTGGAAAAACAAACAATACGCTTTACTTTTTGGGGCGCAGGTCGTATTATGGACTGGGTTAACTTTGTCTAACATCTAGGTATTTTACAAAGCAGGAGAAACTATGAGAAATTTTAAGTACAAGTTAAGTAAAAACGACAGTCGAATAATAGATAATCCATCATGCACATTAAAACAATGAATATTAAATAGTGATGCAAAAAAAACAAAGCTGTAAAAGGCAAGATTAACATGCTCTTTCAAGTGGCCTGTGCCCCAAAAGGTACAGTGTACATATGGTTTAAGATGTGAAATATTGTTTGTTTTTCTGCAAAATTAATTAAATTAAATTAAATTAAATTTTATTTATACAGCGCCAAATCACAACAGCAGTCGCCTCAAGGGGCTTTATATTGTACAGTAGATCGTACAATAATAGATACAGAGAAAAATCCAACAATCATATGACCCCCTATGAGCAAGCACTTTGGCGACAGTGGGAAAGAAAAACTCCCTTTTAACAGGAAGAACCCTCCAGCAGAAAAAGGCTGAGGGAGGGGCGACCATTTGCTGCGACCGGTTGGGGTGAGAGAAGGAAGACAGGATAAAAGACATGCTGTGGAAGAGAGACAGAGATTAATAACAGATATGATTCAATGCAGAGAGGTCTGTTAATACATAGTGAGTGAGAAAGGTGACCGAAAAGGAAAAACTCAATGCATCATGGGAATCCCCCGGCAGCCTACGTCTATTGCAGCATAACTAAGGGAGGATTCAGGGTCACCTGGTCCAGCCCTAACTATATGCTTTAGCAAAAAGGAAAGTTTTAAGCCTAATCTTAAAAGTAGAGATAGTGTCTGTCTCCCAAATCCAAACTGGAAGCTGGTTCCACAGAAGAGGGGCCTGAAAACTGAAGGCTCTGCCTCCCATTCTACTTTTAAATACTCTAGGAACAACAAGTAGGCCTGCAGAGCGGGAGCGAAGTGCTCTAATAGGGTGATATGGTACTACAAGGTCATTAAGATAAGATGGGGCCTGATTATTTAAGACCTTGTATGTGAGGAGCAGGATTTTGAATTCAATTCTGGATTTAACAGGAAGCCAATGAAGGGAAGCCAAAACAGGAGAAATATGCTCTCTCTTTCTAGTCCCTGTCAGGACTCTTGCTGCAGCATTTTGGATTAACTGAAGGCTTTTCAGGGAGTTTTTTGGACATCCTGATAATAATGAATTACAGTCATCCAGCCTGGAAGTAATAAATGCATGAACTAGTTTTTCAGCGTCACTCTGAGACAGGATATTTCTAACTTTAGAGATGTTGCGCAAATGGAAGAACGCAGTCTTACATATTTGTTTAATATGTGCGTTGAAGGACATATCCTGGTCAAAAATGACTCCAAGGTTCCTCACAGCGTTACTGGAGGCCAAGGTAATGCCATCCAGAGTAAGAATCTGATTAGATACCAAATTTCTAAGATTTTCAAGGCCGAGTACAATAACCTCAGTTTTATCTGAATTAAGAAGCAGAAAGTTAGCGGCCATCCAGGTCTTTGTCTTTAAGACATTCCTGCAGTTTAACTAATTAGTGTGTGTTATCTGGCTTCATGGATAGATAGAGCTGGGTGTCATCTGCATAGCAGTGAAAATGTATATTATGTCTTCTAATGATACTGCCTAAGGGAAGCATGTATAATGTAAACAGAATTGGTCCTAGCTAGGGCTGGGTATTGATAAGATTTTCACGATTCCGATTCCATTTTCGATTCTGTTTAACGATTCAATTCTTTATCGATTATTTTTAAAAAAGGAGAACACTAAGGTTGATTAGCTTAGAACTTTGTTTTATATCTTCTCTTTGAACAAGATAGAAATTTAGGAGGATCATAGATAGATATGGTTTTATTTTGAACATGCAATTATAATTGAAATAACAACAGAAAAAAAAAACAACTTAAAAATCATCAAGCTTTCATGTATATATCTTTGTCTACAGAATGCGTGTGCTCGAAAAGGAGTAGGATGAAGTTTACACTTTTCTTGTTCCTACCCCCTTATTTCAAATTTCATTGCTTACAAATCCATATCCAGGATTCAACATTATTTGATCATATATGGTTAACTATGTACAAGTCTAACACATTGAACATACACAAATAAAAACCATTTTCAGCACGTAAACCAGAACAACAACAAACTACATTTTTACATAAACTAATCACCCTGTCTATAACACCCGCTTAATCTCTGAGCTTGTTTTATATCTATGTGACAAACACCTTAATAAACACTTAAGGTTGGGTTACTCAGGCCTTGATCTATATAACAAAAAAAAGAGGACACAATGAGACAACTCAGTCACTGAGAGGAAGATTTCCTATATTCATGCAATTTATTTTTTTTGAACAATCGTGTGAATTTTTGTATTGATGTACTTGTCTTGATTTCATCTGTACAGGTGTTCCACACACTAACTACTCTGACTGTAATGCTCTGATATTTTACATTTGTCCTTACTACTGGCTTGCTGAACATAAGGATTCCTCTCAGGTCATGAGTATTTGGTCTTATTTGGAACAAGTTCTGAATGTTGTGGGGCAAAGATTTATTTGCTGCTTTGTACATTGTTTGCGCAGTTCTGAGGTCAACCAAATCTTTAAATTTGAGAATATTTAATTTGATAAAAAGTGGATTTGATGGTTCTCTTGAAGTAGCTTTATTTATTATCCTTATTGCTCTTTTTTGCAGAATGTATATTGGATAAGTATGTGTCTTATACGTGTTTCCCCACACTTCCACACAGTATGTCATGTACGGCAGTATAATAGAACAATAGAGAGTATATAATGATGTTTGATTTATGAGATCCTTGACCTTATAGAGAATTGCCAGAGACTTCGATATTTTGCCTTTAATATAAGTAATGTGGGGAATCCAAGATAGTTTGTGATGTATTATCACACCAAGGAATTTTATTTCAGATACTCTGTCTAATTCAGTGTTATTTATTGTCAGTTTACTGTTAGTAGAATATGTGCGATTCCCAAATATTATGAATTTTGTTTTGCTCAGGTTCAATGTTAATTTATTATGGTCAAACCAGGTCTTCAGATTATTTAATTCATTTTCTAGCTCATTCAGAAGTTGTTCCAAGTTACTTCCACAGCACAGTAAGTTTGTATCATCTGCAAATAATATTATTTTCAAAGACTTTGAAATAGCACATATCTCATTAACATACAATATTAAAAGCAGCGGCCCCAAAACTGATCCTTGGGGAACCCCACACACAACAGGTTTCAGTTCTGACTCCATGGCATTTATTTGGGTAAATTGTTTACGGTTTGTAAGGTAACTGTTAACCCATGATAAGGCCACCCCTCTGACCCCATATGTACATAGTTTGTTAAGTAACAGGCTGTGATCAACTGTATCGAATGCTTTCTTTAAATCTAAAAAAACTCCGACAGCATATTTTTTGTTTTCAATAGCAGTTGTTACTGTATCTATAAACTCCATTAAGGCATGTGTTGTGGTCCTTTTGGGTCTAAATCCATACTGTTGTTCATATAGTACATTGCTTTTTATGATAAAGTCATATAATCTATTGTAAAATATTTTTTCCAGTATCTTAGAGAACTACGGTAGTAGAGAGATGGGCCGATAGTTTGTGAGAAGATGTTTATCTCCAGCTTTATATATTGGAACTACCTTTGCAATTTTCATCTTATCGGGAAATAAACCACTTTGTAATGACAGATTACAAATGTAGGTAAATGGTTTCACAATACATCCAAAAATATCTTTAATTAAGTGCATATCAATGCCATCAAAGTCAGTTGATTTCTTGGAGTTAAAGGATGTAACTACATCCATAATTTCCTCTTCATCTACTCCCCTCATAAACATTGAGTTTGCTACATTAATAGTTTTAGTTTTAGGAGGGTGCCCAGTTTTTCCAATTTCTTTAGCCAAGCCAGGACCAACATCAAGAAAAAAGTCATTAAAACCATTTGCAATTTGTTTTATGTCACTAGTTGTTGTATTTTGTATTTGAAAGTTATTTGGATATTCCAATCCTTTACTTCCTTTATTTACAATATTATTTAGCACTGTCCACATGTTTTTCATATTTTTTTTATTTTCATCTAAAAGTTTACTGTAGTAATTTCATTTACTGCTTCTCATGATCCCTGTCAATTTATTCTTATACCTCTTATAAGTTTGTTCAGCTTCTATTGTTCTTTTCTTTAAAAATGTCTTGTACAACAGATTCTTTTTCTTGCATGCGTTCAATATCCCCTTTGTTAGCCATGGTTTTTTTCCTGAGTTTTCAGTTTTCTTTGTTTTATTCACCAGGGGACAGTGTTTATTGTAAAGAGTTAATATTATTGATAAGAAGTTTTCATATGCCACGTCTTGAACATAGATGTTACTCCAGTCTTGATTGTTGAGCTCTTTCTTAAGGCGGCAAATTGCTTCTTGTGTTTTATGTCTAATTAATTTCTTATTAGGTTCACATCTGTTAATCCTGGCGTAGCTCTGTACTGTTGCAAAAACTGGTAGATGGTCACTTAAGTCATTTATTATTAATCCACTTTCAATATTGCTGTCAACAACATTAGTGAAAATATTATTGATAAGTGTAGCACTATGTGAGGTTATTCTTGTTGGACGGCAGATTAAGGGATAAAGACTAATGCTGTACATTGTATGGATGAAATCAGTGATGGCACTGTTCACAGTTGGATTCAACAAATCTATATTGAAGTCACCACATATAAATGTCATTTTCTTGTTGTTAATGGGATTGTACATCTTCAACATTTCCTCTGTGAACATTTTATACATTATCCAGGGGTCCTGTAGATACAGCTGATTTGCAGATTCTTTGACTTTTCAGCTTCTATTTCGATAGTTATGCACTCCATTATGTTATCCAGGGCTAGTGACAGTTCACTGATGATTCTACATTTGTAATTTTTATCAGTATAAAAGGCAACACCCCTCCCCCTTTTTTTTATTTCTATTGATGTAATACACGTCATAGCCATCAATCTTCACTAAGTTTTGATCCCCATCTAACCAAGTCTCTGAAACTGCAATGACAGTGAATTTCTTAGAAAACTGTGCCAGACAGTCCAGGATTTTTGAATGGTTTGAATTGAGGCTTCTACTATTAAAATGTATGATTGATATTACATTATACATTATTATATTTTGATTGAATTGCTCATTTGTATAATACTCACATTTTTGATCATACATATGGGTATAGAAATTGTTTTCAGGGTCTATATCATTTTCCAAGTTTCATGGTCTGTGATCAGTATACTCAAAGGGTTTTAGTCCCAAATTCTTATATACAATGTTCATATATGGGTAAGGTTCATTTTCACCTTACTAAGAAAAGTGATTATTTATCACAGTTTTGTCATGCTAAATGATTTATTTCTATAGTTGGTGTCTCAAGTTTTTTTTTAATTTTTTTTATTTTATTTAGCATTTCTAGTATTTATCCGGTTCTGAAAGTTCTTTAATGACCACAACTTTTTGTTCTTCTGGTGTTCCTTTGAGTTTGATGTAGACCTTGCAGTTTGCAGTCCATGTTGATTGAATCTTGTTTTGACTTCTTAGTATTCGTGCTTGTCGTGCTATGTCAGCATTTTTCTTTGTCAGATGCTCGTTTATGTAGACATTGGTTCCTCTCAGCTTCTTAGCTTGAGAGGAACCAATGTCTACATAGCTCCTTTTTTGATTTTCTGTTCACAAAACGAATTATTATAGATGGTTTTCCACTATTATTTTTTCGAGGCAGAGGATGGCAAGCTTCAATATCTTTACATGGCCTTACAAACCCAACAGTGAGATCTTAAGAGATCCAGCCTACGGCTCTTCAATGGGGCGTCACAGGGTCCCCAGGAAAAAAATTGTAAATGTAAAATAATAAAATAAATATTCTTCTGTAGCAATAACAAAGTATAACATAAATTATTCTGTAGCAATTACACAAGAATATCCAGTAATGTCCCTGCCTGCAATTAAACACATTCACTTACTGAAAATCGGGGCATCTGCTGTGGCAAATGGGTGCAAGCCTTTTACCACAAACTTAGTCACTGCTCGGTGACATTTGTCTATCCTGGCCTGAAAGGAGACGCTACCGGTAGACTGCAGCGAGAACTGCCAGCATCTGAGCCAGCCAGACTCTGTCTGTCTGTCTCATCATGGTCACCTAAATGCACAGTAATGGCAGGTTTTGTAATAAGGCAGATCGCGCTAACATAATATGCACTGTTAGTTGATTATTTACCTGCCGCATTAACTGTGCTGTGATGAACTCTGAAACCTGACTGAAACTCTTCAAATAAACCATTCCTCTGCAGATGATCAGTTAGCTGTTTGACAACTACTCTTTCAAGGATTTTTGATATGAAAGGAAGGTTGGAGATTGGCCTATAATTAGCTAAGACTGCTGGGTCTAGAGATGGCTTTTTGAGTAAAGGTTTAACTACAGCAGCTTGAAGGCCTGTGGTACATAGCCGATTATTAGAGAAAGGTTGATCATATTTAAGATTGAAGCATTAATTAATGGCAGGACTTCTTTGAGCAGTTTTGTAGGAATGGGGTCTAAAAGACACGTTGATGGTTTGGAGGAAGTAATTATTGAAGTTAACTCAGAAAGATCAATTGGAGAAAAAGAGTCTAAATGAATATCAATGGTACTAAAAGTAGCTGTAGACGATATTACATCTGTGGGATGATTATTGGTAATTTTTTCTCTAATGATTAAAATTTTATTTGTGAAGAAGTTCATGTAGCCATTACTAGTTAACGTTAAAGGGATGGTTGCAGTAGCGGTTTTTGATACGGGCGACACGGGCAGTTGCCCGGAGCGGCATCGTGGTGGGGGGCGGCATCACGGGCATCGGCAAAAAAAAAAAAAATGCTCGTACTCATGCTGCCCCGACATCAGCCAGCGCATATTGGGAATGGCATAGGCACCGACCGGTTTTCTATCGCCCATTTGCTGGGAGTAAGGGCGCCCTCCGTTTGCGAAGTGCGCCTGCTGCTTGCGACACAGGGAGGAGAGGGCGGGGCGGCGGGGGATTTATAATTTGCACTGATGTTTTTCCGAAATTCTATACGCGAAAAGTGAGCGCGAGAGCCCTCTGTGCGCCTGCTCGCTGCTGAAGTCAAAGTAAACATTATTGTCATCTTGGCTGCATGCAGTACACTATAGAGAGAGAGGAGAGGACGAGGCTCCAGTTACAGCAGTGCAAGTAAACAAACAATAAATATAAGAAGAGTAAGAAAATAAATATACACTTTAGGACCAGGGGTAAAGGGATCAATAACAATTTAAAATTTATATTTTATATTTTGATGATTTAATGTCTCACACACAACCCGTGGAAAGGGGAGGGAGACCTGCTGCCTCCAAATAGAGCACATTTCATTCATAATGTTTTAAATCCAAGCCCATTATGTATTCATGATTTGAATCCTGGGTTGTGTGAAATCCCAGAAATACACTTTAGACAAAGTGAATCTGTGAACTAAGGTGTAGGTGTGTTAGATCATGTTGTGGTGATCCTCGAGTTGGGGGATTTGTGTTCATACTGCAGTCCAAAATGAAAACCAATGGAAGATGGACAAGAAAAGTTCAAAGCCATCAGGTGCTCAGTTTAGAAAAAAGAGAAAAGAACAGGAGGAGAAACGAGCAAAGGATACAGATAAGAAGATGTGTCATTGGATAATGGCAGGTCATCCTGAAACAATCAAAATCAGAATCAGAATACTTTATTAATCCCTAAGAAAATTATGTGGGTTACAGTTGCTCCAAGAGGAAATGGTAAAAATAGCAACAGTAACAGACTAAACTCCAAACAATACATTATGTTACAGATTTTAATATTAATTAGTCATTGTCAATTGTTGATCTGTCCTGTTCTCATTGTATGACGAATTATGATGGCTGTTTGGTAGCCGTTTGCATACAATGCATACTCTCCCTCTCTTCACGTGTGTGTGTTTCTCTGGTGAACTTCGACAACAGTTTTATGTTAATGTACAATCCTTAATATGTTTTATGTGTGTGTGTGTGTGTGTTGGTGGTGTGGGGGGGGCGGCATCAGAGGGAGTGTTCGCCCGGGGCGCCAAACAGGCTAGGACCGCCACTGGATGGTTGGCTCAATAGAGCTCTGACTTCTTGTCAGCCTGGCTACAGTGCTGAAGAGAAACCTGGGGTTGTTCTTATTTTCTTCAATCAGTGATGAGTAGTAAGCTGTTCTGGCTTTGCGGAGGGCTTTCTTATAAAGCAGCAAACTATTTCTCCAGGCTAAATGATGATCCTCTAAATTTGTGACACGCCATTTCCTCTCCAGATTACGAGTCATCTGCTTTAGGCTACGTGTTTGAGATTTATACCACGGGGTCAGGTACTTCTGATTAGAGACCTTAGTTTTCACAGGAGCTACAGTATCCAGAGTCGTACGTAGTGAGGAGGTGAAATTATTAACAAGATAATCGACCTCTGTTGGGGTAGCGTTCAGATAGCTGCTCTGCTCTGTGTTGGTACAGGGCATTGACGATGATAACAGTGGCTGGATTATATTCTTAAACTTTCAGAGCTTTCAGCTTTCAGAAAGACATCACTGTGATAAAGTCTACTCTCCACTGCTGTGTTATCAATCATTGTAAATGTAAATGTTATCAAGAAATGATCAGACAGGAGAGGGTTTTCAGGAAACACTGTTAAATGTTCAGTTTCTATGCCATATGTTAAAACAAGATCTAGAGTGTGATTAAAGTGGTGGGTGGGTTCTTTTACATTTTGAGAGAAACCAATTGAGTCTAACAACAGATTAAATGCCATGTTGAGGCTGTCATTTTTAGCATCTACATGGATGTTAAAATCACCCACAATAATTAGTTTATCTGAGCTCAGAACTAAATTAGATATAAAGTCTGAGAAATCAGACAGAAACTCTGTGTAAGGCCCAGGTGGACGATATATGATAACAAGTAAGACTGGTTTCTGAGTTTCACAGCTGGGGTGGACAATGTTAAGCATCAGGCTTTCAAATGAATTAAAAGTTTGTTTTGGTCTTTCGTTAATTAATAGGCTGGTGTGAAAAATTGCTGCTACACCGCCCCCTCGACCTGTGCTTCGAGATTTCTGGTAGTTAGAATGACTCGGGGGTGTTGATTCATTTAAACTAACATAATCATCCTGCTGCAACCAGGTTTCTGTAAGGCAGAGTAAATCAATTTGTTGATCAATTATTAAGTCATGTACTAACAGAGACTTGGAGGAGAGAGACCTAATATTTAATAATCCACATTTCACTGTTTTACTCTTTGGTTCAGATGTGGATACTGTATTGTTCTTTCTTTGTGATTTTTTATGTTTACGTTGTTTGTTGCTGGTTTTTAGTTTGTTTTTTGTCTCTATGGAGATTGGTTTTTGGGGGGGTAGCAGGAGGAGAGAAGCTGCAGAGAGGCATGTAACACTGCAACTCTGCTTCCTGGTCCCAACTCTGGATAGTCATGTCCATATTTCTAGAAATGAGAGCTGCTCCATTCAAAGTGGGATGGATGCCATCTCTCCTAACAAGACCAGGTTTCCTCCAGAAGGTTTGCCAATTATCTATGAAGCCCACATCGTTTCTGGGACACCACTCAGACAGCCAGCAATTTAAGGAGAACATGCGGCTAAACATGTCACTCCTGGTCTGATTGGGGAGGGGACCAGAGAAAACTACAGAGTCCGACATTGTTTTGGCAAAGTTGCACACCGATTCAATATTGATTTTAGTGACCTCCGATTGGCGTAACCAGGTGTCATTACTGCCGACGTGAATTATGATTTTACTGAATTTACGTTTACCCTTAGCCAGCAGTTTTAAATTTCCCTCAATGTCACCTGCTCTGACCCCTGGAAGACAATTGACTATGGTTGCCGGTGTCTCTAGCTTCACATGTCTGAGAACAGAATCACCAATTACCAGAGTTTGACCCCCGGCGGGTGTGTCGCTGAGTGGGGAAAAACCGTTAGACACATGAACGGGTTGGTGGTGTACCTGGGGCTTCTGTTTAGGACTATGCTTCCTCTTCACCGTCACCCAGCTGCCCTTTTCCCCAGCTGCTTGGGATTTGCCGGGGAACAGCTAGCGGGGCCTATGCTTTCTTCGGGTGCACCAGCTACAGGGGCCTGGCTAGCTACAGATGAATGAAGGGTACAAAGCCGAGTCTCCAATTAAGTAATCCTGGTCTCCAGAGCTGCAAATATGCTGCATTTGTTACAAGTATCATTACTGCTAAAGGAGGCCGAGGAGTAACTAAACATCTGACACAATGAGCAGGAAAATGCAGGAGGGACAGATGAAGAGGCCATGCTGCTAGCGAGTTGGCTACGAGCTAAGCTAAGCTAGCGCAGTGGTTCCCAAACTTTTTTTGCTGGGCCCCCCTTTGTTTTACAAGAAAAATGTTTGCTGTGGGATACTGTTTGTCCGGGATTTGAACCGGGGAACAAATTGTGGCAGGATCAGCCTGATATTATTTGTATCCCACTGTAACTTTACAAAATGTCAGGAGTAGTTAGTCATTACAACAAGTGTTTGAAGCCAAAGGGAAGATATTCTTCACCATATTTTCTAGTCTTTGGCTTAGAATGAAGTTGGTTTGGAAACATATTCAGCGATGCTTCATCTCGGGCCCCACACTTTGGGAAGGTCTGAGCTAGCGAAACAGTAAAGACACGGTGAGTGAATACTTTGTCAAAACAAAAACATTATTTGGCAGAAAATAGTGTTAAAAATACTTCCTCAGGCTTTAAATTTGCTTCACAAACACAACTGAATGGTCTGGTTCAGTTACTCAGATTAGAGCACCTAATAGCACAGCTCTCATATTACAAAGAGAAACAATAAAAAAAAAAGCCATTTATGAAAATTGTGGTTTTAAATGTGCTGTATGTACGGTTTGAAAAATGTGAAACCAGGCCACTCTGTTGACACACAGACATGAGTAAGAGCACTGAAACCTGGTATTCAATGAGCAAAATGTTCTGTTATTTTAATTTTTAAGTGCTCCACTGTGAGCACTGAGCACCTTTCAGAATTATAGAAAAGGACTGCATTAAGCTAGACTGCATATTCTCCTGAAACAGATTATCCCATTTGTTCAAAGTAATTCAAGTGCAGCGACCAGAGGACAGTTTATGGAAGACATTCGAAATGTCAAATTTAATAACGCTCAGTTGGCGTACACACATCCTGTAGGAACCGTTTGAGAGGTTGCTCAGAAGCATAACTTTAAGTTTGATTTTATTTGTATTTTGTGCTGGAAGAAAAGACAAACACTCCGGAGAGCTTCGCTCTTGTAGGATTTCTCTGGGGAAATATTCCTTAGCTCTTCTTCAAACGGAGAACGAGATGAAAATGGAGAACGAGAGACAACCAGGGAAAAGCAAAGAAATGGCAAGACATAAAAAAAAACAGGAGAGAAGGAACAGAAGGAAAGTGCCTATAAGAAGAGGAATGTAGACACAGCATTAGAGAGGATTCTCCACTGACTGTGTTTATGATCAAACAGATGAAGATAGAATGAAACATGTCAGAAAAATACCACAGAAAGGATGTGATGATTTGTGGCTGATGCAAATGAAAATCTCCAGCTCTGAGGGCTTTTGTCTCGCCTCATAATCCTCCCTGTACCCCGATCTCCCTCTTCGTTAAGCCCACATCCCCCTTGAATATCCCCACCCCTATTATCCCTCTCACTTTCACACATCTCTCTTCCTTTTCCCTTCAAACCAACTTCAACTGTGCCATACTTTGCTGCTCACTCCCCTGCGACCCTCCCCCTCTGATTTTTCCCACTCATTTTACAGCTCCCACTCCCCTATCGCCCCCTCTCTTTTACATCAATCCTCCCCTCCAAACATTTTGGCTTCCCAGCTGGGACCCACCCCCCACTTTTCTCCCTGTGATCCCGTTAAAGCTTCATGTCAGCATTAGTCTCTGTTCGCACATATTAAGGCAGACAGCTGTTGTATGGGGGTCTTGTTAGAGGCATGAAGAGTCTAGGTCAGCACCATCATCTGTCTGTCCTGCATGGTCAATGGAGGGAAGTAGACTACTGCTTTATAGCATAAGCAGATTATAGTTTTATATCAATGAAAAGTACATGGGTAGTTGTGGTCGTGGCTAGCTGTATAGCTGCTGCTTTCTTAACTGAAATGAGGAGAAAACAACCTCGTTTATTTATTATTTTAAATTCTTTTAGTGTTTTTCTTCTAATTTTAAACACAGAAGTCTAATTGTTTGGAACTCATGACCTCCACATCAGTGGTGACCTTGGCCCCAGACATCTACACAAAACCCTTTCCAAAAAGATGAACAAAAAATGCTGTTGAGAAACAAACTTTCTTTCATTTTAGGGCACTTAATCACACTGATGCCACTTTTCTCCTTCAGTGACTTTCTAAAGGTCATTTATGCCTTCATCTCATCTTAGTCTGACTATTTCAATACCCTTCATTTAGATGCTACAGCCAGCAGTGTTGGGGTCATTACTCGTTACAGTTTTTTTTTGTATCTTTAGTAATGCCTTATGTTACTTAAATGCACTCCAGATAAACGAATTAATCACACTACTAGTACTTTTACTTCTACATTACTCTGTAACATGAACTGAAATACATTATCACATAATTACCAGTTAACAATACATCTTTAGACTATGCCCACATATTGACATAACATAATACATGCAATGATGCAATGATCAAAAGGCAAAGTTTAATATTAGAACTACCAAGAGGTTAATTTTGACACCCTTGGTATTTTAAAAATCGTGTAACTCTGTTAAATTAAAACCAGCCCAAAAAGACTTAGGCCCCTGCGATTCTACTGTACATGTACAAATGGAGTGAAAAACCCACTTTTCGGGCAGTAAACCCAGACCCAGACCTCTTGTTGTTATTATGTTTAGCAAACAAAGAAATAATGCATCATGAGAAGCCCCCAGCAGCCTAAGCCTATTGCAGCATAACTAAAGGAGGTTTCAGGTTCAGCGAGGATTCTAGAGCTGGTCCATTGAAAATGATTATAGAATAACCAGTTCCCATTAATCACAAGTCCACTGTATGAGGTGTGGAGCAAGAATTTTGCACAGCACTATATAAATGCACAAGAGTGAAACTGGTCTTCAAATTGAAACCTGATAGTATGTGACACAGCATATCAATGAAAAGCTCAAATTATACTTTTAACAAGAATGCTGAGACAGGACCTAAACTATGAAAAACAGATGATGTGATTTTATCCATTTCATCATTGAATACTGCTGTTTGGTCACAGAGATAAGCACACAGTGTCTTTTGGCTTCAGTGGCCTCGCACACTGGGTTTATGGCAATAGTAAGATAGTAAGATGTCTTGCCTCCAGCTCATCATTGTAAAGGTCACTTACTGTTAGATTAAATGTACTGGGTAAGCAACATTTTTCAACATGCAGAGTTAATGTGAATATTTTACCCAAAACATGCTATTTTTATAACCTAAGTAAAAAGGAAATTAAGGTGAGTGGAACAAAGTGAAACCAAGTGCAAGACACAGGCTCAAATGAATATGAGACAAGCACAAGAGTGCAAGAAATGCATTATTTGCTGGACTGGACTGAGAAAATGTTGATTGCTTAAAGTGTGCATGGCACGGATGTGAATGACAGAGTGCCCATTTCATAATTTTTCTGCCTTTGAAAACTCTTGACCACATGAATGCTTTAGGTTCTATAGTATGTTATGTCCCTTCATCTTTAATCTTTTCATTATTACGCCTCTATGTGTATACATTCTGTGCTGATCTTCCTCCAGTCCTTAGTCTCATCAGATTTCTGTTTCTTTTTCAGTCACCTCTGCTTTCTTCATTGTATATGCATCACTTATCAACATTCCTTATGTTTGCTTCCCTATCCTCATCGATATCCACACTAATACTTTCCCATTCTGTTTTTTCCTTTTCCACTTGTCTCATCTCTTATCTTCCTGTATTTTTCTCCTCTTATGCGAACGTTTATCCTTTCCTTTACTGTCGTTGTATCAGCCCCATCGCCTTTACAGATTTCCATTTTGGTTACTCATCCCTCCGCTGAGTCTGCTTTTCTCTTTAAGGAGCTGAGCATTCCCACCCTGGCATCGGTTTGTTGGTTACCACGACAACCTCCTGAGCCAAGTTATTAATAGCAACAGATCACCATTAGTCCTTCCCAATACAGGCTGTATGTGGACACATTCTGTTTTGTTATTTTTTTTTTAAATTATTTGTGGCTCAGTGTGTGAACTTTTGTTTCAGAAATATAGGTCATATA